>NW_009647738.1:1345664-1424579 GCF_000708025.1 Charadrius vociferus
CCCTACACGCCCTAGTAAAAAGTCCTTCCCAGCTCTCCTGTAGGCCCCCTTTAGGTACTGGAAGGCCGCAATAACATCTCCCCGGAGCCTTCTCTTCTCCAGGCTGAACAGCCCCAACTCTCTCAGCCTCTCCTCATAGAAGAGGTGCTCCAGCCCTCGGATCATTCTTGTGGCCCTCCTCTGGACACTCTCCAACAGGTCCATGTCTTTCTTATGTTGAGGACTCCAGAGCTGGATGCAGTACTCCAGGTGGGATCTCACGAGAGTGGAGTAGCGGGGCAGAATCACCTCCCTTGACCTGCTGGCCACACTTCTTTTGATGCAGCCCAGGATACGGTTGGCATCTTCCATCCAGCCAAGCTGTTGGGCGTAGATGCTCACAAGGCAGTGAAGTCTTGCTGGTTGCAGTAGGGTTAGTCCTTGTAGTCACATGCCAGAGTTTGGGGTGGATACTGGCACAGTTTCTTGTCTCAGTGGTCTTGCAGGCAGGGTGACAAGGTGCAGGTAAGAGATGGGACACTCAAGCTGGAAAAGCTACCTATGGGGTGAGGGCCAGCCTGGGTGATGTGGCCCTAGCTGCAAGGCTTCTCCAAGTGACGCAGCTTGTCAGTCAGTCTCTGATACACCGTTCAGCTGTGTCTGGCAGACCTGTGGTATCTTGGACTAGCTGTGGGGGCAGTGGGAAGTGGGACACAAGCTCACACTTCCATGTTCCATGCTGGAGACTGCCAGGTCTGGCAACAGCTTTGCTCTAGCGATGAGCGCAGGTGAACAGCTCTTCCAGCTGCTCCTCAGCCACGTGGCATTTCAGCAATGCACAGCAAAAGAATGTAGTGGCTTTGCCAGGCCTTGATCTCCATGTGAGACAGTCCAGGCAGCCGAGCAGCCCACAGCAGAAATCCCTGCTGGCAGAAGGGCCCTCAAACTCGGCAGCAGCCTGCGTAAAGCCAGGGAACGAGTTGTTCGTGGTTGGTGCAGGCCCCACATGGGCAGAAGTCACGAGAGCAGTGTAGCCGCACGGATGACGTCCAACAGACCTGCCCATCCTCAGAGACTTCCAGATATTCTAAGCCAGTAATTTCATACCGTGTTGCTGCTCTTGGGTAACAAGGGCTGGCTGTTACACAAGCCTCGTGCACAGCCGTGGAGTCCACAGGCTGGAATAGATTCCTCTTATCATGGAATCATAGAATCATAGAATAGTTTGGGTTGGCAGGGAGCTTTAAAGGTCATCTGGTCTTCCCAACACCCTCTGCAGCCTGGCCAGAGATGATCAGTGATCCCGACATGGCAGAAGGCCAGCTGCTCTTACAGGGTAACCCGGCAGCACCCCAAAGTACTGAAGCATAAAACTACATTGCCACCTTTCCCTGTCTTGGGTGTCCCCCTCCCCATTTGCAGGCACTACGGAAGGGCAAGGCAAAGGTACCCGGCAGCAGTCGGGCAGTGATGGAGAGTAGGCGAGCGCAGAGCAGTGCTGCCCATCGCTTCCCGGCTCTTGAAACATGTGAACTCCCTTTCCAAGAGTAGCAATGGCAGTAGCCAAAAGCTTGAACTTTGCTTCCAGAAGGAATCAGCTGTTGAGCTGAGCAAATCGTGATGCTGTGCAGGGTGGGTGGAAGGAGGGAGGGAGAGCCAAGCCTGACACGGGCCAGAGCGGGGAGCTGGGGCGGGGGGGGAGGAAGGGGGGGAAAGGCACTCACAAAGGCCTTGGAGGCAGGATGGAAAAGACAGTAATTACATAAAAGCACTTGGCGAGCATCTGGCTGGAGTCAGCTGGGCCCCGCCAGCCCTCCCTCCCTGCACTGCTCACCAGGAGCAGCTGAGGATACAGATAACCCAGCGCGGGACCCCTCCGGAGGGGAGCGGAGGTAAGAGGTCCTCCGCTTCCCTTCCCGGTTTGCGGTGCTTTTGGAGAGTAGGGGCAGAGGGGTAGGGGGAAAAAAGGGAAAAGGCAAAGCAGCTGTGGTGGAGGAGAAGCAGGCAGGAAGGGGAAGAGAAGGGGCTGCTCCTCTGCCTCTTCGTGCGGATGATACCTTTGCTCTGGAGGTTTTGGTGAGGGAGGAGCCGTGAAGGGCGAGCGTGTGGGTGTTTGTGGGTGGATGTGAGTCTGGGTGTACGTGTAGCAGGGCAGGGGATCCCCACGTGCAGCAGGGGAGTCAAGCTGTACTCAGGGGCTGGAAAGGGGAGAAAACATCAAAGTGATTTCCTTCCTTCTGTACCTGTGGTAGAGAGGGTTAATAGGATGGAGGCAGTCACTGGGGGAGAGCCAGGCAGTAACCTCCTTCTTTGCCTGTGTTGGGGGGGCGAGGGGCCTGGGGGGGTGGGCTGGGGGTGTTGCAGGGAAAGGGAGGAAATGTAGAAGGAGGAGGAAGCAGCTGTTTTTGAGCTGGGATTGTTGCAGTCTAATCTGGCCAGGGCTTCCCTGGGCTGCCTCCAAGGCAGAGTGTGTGATGAGGGACAGGGAAGATTGTTGAGCACACAAGGTGCCTTCAGGCTTGGGTTACACTTAAAAGCGTGGCTGGCACAGGGTTATTGGACAGCATTCTCAAAAATCCTATCTTTGAGCAGTCAGCCATACAAGCCAAAACCTCCTGCAAATGTGGCTTGGCTTCCCTGGCAAAATATTGCTGGTACAGCCAGTTCCCTCCAGGGAGCAAGGCAATATTACCCTGGCAGAAGTGTCTTTACTGGCATAAATTGCTGCCCAGCTGGGCAATGCCACCAGTGCAAGTCTTTGTTTGGTGGCTTCCTGCGGGTCCCTATTCAGCTCAGGGAAGACATTAAATGCATGGTCCTGCTCACTATGGGCTGTGAACTGTTCTTGCACTCAGATGAGACAAAGGCAAAGGCCCCTGCTGGTGAGGTCCTCCGTGAAGAACATTTGTTTGGTTGTGAGCGACTCGGGTTTACAGATGGAAATGTGGGACAGAAGCAAGGACGATGGCCTCCCTGCTCTCTGTTCCCCTTGGCAAGGTAGAGGGGGACAGACATTAGGCCAAGAGCTGCAAAAGCGGGTAATAATAAGCCAGGCAGGAAAACCTGAAGGAGCAAGGTACTGCGACAGCTTTGATGGGACAGAGAGGAACTTTGCCTTCAGTGTCAGTCTCTGAGTTTTCACGCACCCTAGAAAATTTATTGGCTTTTATTAGTACTGGCAGCTGCCGAAATCCTCACCAGCAGCAGGCAGGAGTAGACAACACAACAGAAAACCTGCTTCTGTCAGCTGGCAAGCCTCTATTAGCAAGAAGTGTTGCGCTAACCTTTCTCCTTCTCATTTTCCAAAAGGGGAAACAGGCACAGGCAGACGTGGGAGACTTGCAATGGGTCTCATTGCATGTCAGTGCTGGAGCCTGGCTAGGAACTCACGAGCACAGCAGCGAATTTCTTGGTCCTCTTCCCACCCCGGCTGGGAGGCATGTTCACTCCATGTTCATTGAGCTCCAGGCTGACAGGCAGCCTGAGAATATCTCCAGGCCTCCCAGCCCCCCTTCCTCCCTTCCCCCCAGCTTGCAGCACATATTTTCCCAGAGTTTTCCGCTTGCTTCTCTAGTGGTGCTGGGGTCCTGCCAAACGCCAGCCACTCTCTGGGAAGCGGGGCCTCTCATTCCCAAACCAAACAAATGGGAGAAGGAAAACAGAAAAAAAAAAAAAAAAAGGTCTAAGCACACGTCGACACACACAAAACCCTTTCCCCCTCAGAAACCTTGGAGCCTTCTCCAGCTTCTCTTGGAAATTGCAGGAGGCACAGTGCTGACTTGGCACTTCTGGCCTCTGCAGAAGACAGCTATTGCCCATCCTTCCTTCTGCCTCTCAAAGATACATACATGCACACACACACACACAGGGTATAAATTCCCAAATCCAGTTTTGCTGCAGAGTAGGATCCCCAAAATCCTCTTCCCAACAGATTCTGCAGTGTAAGAAAAGTCTCCTCTCCACACTTCGCACACACACACACCCCCACCCCCCACCCCCCCCCCTTGGTGCTTCCTCTCCCAAAATGCCCTTCATTCCTGGGTTCTGGTGCAGCCATGTAGTGCTCACCCCAACAGCACAAGCATGTCAGTTCGGCGCCAGGCTGGGGGCAAAGATCACAGCTGGGGTTTGCTCCAGATCCTCAGCTTTGCTGGCAGGCAGCTCCCCGCAGCCAGGCTGTGCTTCAGACCAGGCACAGCCCTCCTGTGTGAACTGCTCAGCCCGGGACCAAACCAGGGGAAGTGACCCGGGGATGACATGCGCTGGACCGCAAAGCTTGGGGCTCTGCCCAGGGAGAGGGGATGACCAGAGAGGGGAAAAAAAATGATGCCTCTCCCAGTTGGCAGATGAGCCTGCTAGAAAGATCATGCCTGGGGCGAGAAGCTGCAGTGACATGCAGAAGAAACAATGCAGGAGAGAATGAAAGATGAAGTTTGGGGACTCTGAGTGGGACAGGCACAGCTGGGGAGAGAGCATGGCCAGCCAAGTGAAGGGCTTATGCATGGGACAAGGGAGTGAGGGCAGAGTCCTGCACCATCCCACCTGAAGAAAAGACCATCTCTCGCACCCATGCGCCTCACCTTGCCCATCCCGAGATGCTCATGGTGGGGACAGTGCCCTGCTGCCCGCCTACCTTCTGCGCAGGGTGCAATCTGTGCTGCCTGCATTTTGCTGACCATGGCTGGGCTGTTTGGAAGTGAAAAGACAGAAGGGGAAAAAAAAACCCAAAACACAAAAACAAACCAGAACAAAACCCAAAGCATATATAAGGAAATGGAACTACCTAGGAAAGAGTTAAAAGGCGCTGAAACCCAAGCCGGTTTGCAATGGAGAGCGCCCAAAGCCAGGGAGGGAAAGGGAGGGAGAGGAGAGGGGAGGGAGCAGGTCCAAGCCCAGCTTGCGAAGCACCCAGCCAGCACTCAGCGATGCCTGTGCCAAGAGCCAGCTTTCTTAAAGCCATGGGCCCCGGGGGGGGACACGGCTTCGAAGGCGGAGGGGAGCCGTCGAGCAAGGGCTGGGAAGCACAGAGGGGAGCCCTCAGGCTCCTGGGGTGAGCTGCCACGGCTGCGCTGGGGTGCAGGCAGAGGGAAAAGGGGAGGGCATGGGGGCAGAGGCTGGGAGAGGGGCTTTCTCAAGCTTGTTTGCGTGTCTGTCTTTCGTAAGCGTACTTCTCTGGAGGCTGCCTGCCCTGCTCCGAGCTGCGCTGCCTTCAGCCTCTGCAGCGGAGCAGCTCTGCTCTGGTCAGTCGGTCGGCGGAGGCTTGGCACTGCCTACTGCTCTCGGAGGAGCCGGCCATCCCTTTGGGAAGGTGCTGGGGTTTGGCTGAGGACACAACTGAGCATTGGTGGGAGGGGGCTGAGGCACAGAGCGAGATGGGATTTGGTGTGGGGAAGGAGGGGGCTGAAGTTGAGTTCCCAGCCCACAGACTCTGGTCAGACTCTGGATGGGACAGGAGGGGTTGTTGGGTTAACTCCCATAAAGAGTTGATACCTTGTGTCTGGAGGACTGGAGAAGGTTTTTACAGCCCTCCCCACTGATTCAGCAGCCTACCGGCGCATGCTTTTGCTAAAGGAGTTGTGTGGTTTGCCATGTCTCCCTCCTTTATCCCGGCCTGGGGACTGAATCTTCTAGTGCCTCCAGTGGGTTGCCTAGTGAGGGTCAAGCCTTCTTCCAGGGTTAGCACTTAGTCTCCATTGGTCTGGGCAGAAGGGTGTGGGGCATCCTCTTGGGCCATGTGGTTGCTACTCAGATTGCAGCCTTGAACCTCAAAGGACTTCAAGCAAGTAAACTCCATCCACAGGACAATGCCATTTTGTCCCACCCCTTGGCTCCAGCCACAGAAAGATGTTTTTTGGTGATCTCTGCTCCATCCCCTGTGTCCTTCCCTTCTTATACCTCACTCTGGTGATTCTTCATGTCTTCCCAGGTCACCATGGAAATAATTTACCTGCGCACACCCCTGGCCTTCCTTCTTCTCCCTCTTGTTGTGCTTGGGGCACCCACTGATGAACCCAGCCTCACAGAACCAGCCCCTGGTGCTTGCAAGCGCTGTTGTGACCCACTGGACTCTTCCACAGATGCCCCACCGCTCCCTCCCAGCCACCACCACTTGCCCTACCCAATGCCGGAGGTCCGTCCCTATATCAACATCACCATACTGAAGGGTAAGTGCCCGTCTTGGTCCCAAGATGCCAAGGCCTGCTCAGGGACTGATGGCACTGCAGTGGAGGTGACAGCTGGGTTGCTGGCATTCTGGTTATGCTAACAGACTGCTAGGTGCCATCCTGAAGAGTACGTGCCCACACACACTGTGCCCGGGGTTTAGATGTTGTGTGCTGTGATCAAGAGTAGCCTGGGGGGAGGGAGGTCAGTGCATATCCCTGCTGTGACCTCGGTGTCTCAGGATGCTGCCTGCTACCAGCTCTTCCTCCCTGCGCGCACAGGAATGGCAGCCTCTTGCCAAGCTGGGAGGACACCTTCCTTGCCTCAGACTTCTAGAGTCCTGTAGTGCCTGAGGGAAGGAGCAGACTCCATCCAACTGCAAAATAAGCATGTTTGGGGGCTAGGCATTGGCACCTGGGAAGGCTGTGGGGAAACCTTCTCCAGCTCCATGGGTCACATATATTTTGGAGCGGGAGGAGGGCAAGGGGAGGCAGCAGCTATTTGCAAGTACCTCCAGGCCAACTGGCAGTGACCCCCAGCTCATTCCACCCTGCAGTGGCTGGCTTGGTTAACGGGAAAAGGTTCCCTATTTTAGATCAGCTCCTCCCTTCAAGGCTCCCCTTTTAGCCTTTGCTGTGGGCAAAAGCCTGTTCCCAGCTGGATACTGCTCCACTCACTTATTGTTGCTCTGTGGTTCCTCTGGGCTAGCTGGGCAGATGTTGCCCCTTCCCTGCCCAGCCTGGAAATAGCTGCAATCCATCAAAGCTCAGAAGTGTGTCTGGGGCAGAGAGAGGCCTGGCGCAGAGTGGGGTGTTGCAGGGGGACCTGCAATACCGAGCAGGGGATGGAGAGGAGGAAAAGAACAAGGCACAAATTTGGGATGCTGTCACTTGTGCTGGAGGCTGTTCTGACCCCCATCTCTTCTTTCTATACACAAAGTACATTCCGGTGTCCATCTGTATTGATGCCTGCCCAAGTGTGTGACAGGCAATGCACAAAGCCCAGGGCAGAACTGCACTGTTAATTATATAGGATGCCCAAAGGATGCCGATATGGTCAAAGTATCAGCCCTCTAACTTGCACTGCACCATCCACCAAGACTATCTTGGATTTTTTCCCTTTGACTGCACCTCATTGTCCCTCTCTAGTCATATTCTTCAGCCCCATCTCCAGCCTACAGCAAGAACAGTGTTCACACTGTGTGGATAACTGGGTCATGGGAGAGAGGAGGGCAGGGGCTATGGTGAAAGTAAAGGAGTGTGGAGAAGGAAAAAGAGGTCAAGAACCTCAGTGGTACTGGGTGGTGCTGGGCTCCATCTCAGGGTGAAATCTTCTAGTGCCTCCAGCAGGGCCATGTGATGTGGTGAGCAAGGGGTGTGTAAGAGAAGAGACCCCAGTTGCACCCAGCTAGTTCGCTTCCCATGAAACATAATGATATTGTGACCCTCAGGAGTGTTCATCCTTAAACAATCCTCTGCCTCCTCGTTAGGCTTTCTCACCACCACTTCCACCTCTCCCTCTGGTATCACACAGGAGTTGTGTCTTCTGCTTCATCTTGTAGGAGAGAAAGGAGACCGGGGAGAGCCTGGGATGCCAGGGAAATGGGGCAAAGAAGGACCACGAGGCGAGCGGGGTGCCCAGGGCCAGAAAGGCAGTAAAGGACAGATGGGCACAGCGGGAGACCCCTGCAAACATCAGTATGCTGCATTCTCCGTTGGTCGCAAGAAAGCTCTGCACAGCAGCGAGGGCTTCCAGGTCTTGATCTTCGACACTGTCTTTGTCAACCTCTACAGCCACTTCGACATGTTTAATGGCAAATTCTACTGCTATGTAGGTGGACTTTACTATTTCAGCCTCAACGTCCACACCTGGAACTTCAAGGAGACCTACATGCACATCATGCACAATGAAGAAGAAGCAGTCATCTTGTATGCCCAACCCAGCGACCGCAGCATCATGCAGAGCCAGAGCCTCATGCTGGAGCTTCAGGAAAATGATGAGATCTGGGTGAGGCTCTACAAGCGGGAGCGGGAGAATGCCATTTACAGTGATGATGTTGATGTGTACATCACCTTCAATGGGTACCTGGTCAAACCCAGCCTTGATTAACTGCCTCTCCTCCTCCTTGAGGCGTCTTTAGCCTTTTCCTTGTTCCTCTCTCTCTTTTCTGCCCGCAACCACTGCAAATCACTTGGAAATGGGCCTGTCAAGTCTCAGGCACTGAGTGTGAAACTTGCCGCACTGGCTCCCACCTCACGCTCTCTTGTAGCCAGGCCTGTATCTGTCCACTTAAAGCGTGACACAACCATCTCTCGCCCCCTCACATTATGACCCCAACTTAGTTTATTGGCTGCTTCTAAATCTGCCAGCAACCTGTGTCTGGCATTTAGGGTCCTAGAGCAGGAGGAAGGCTAAAATGCTGCTCCTGGGGAATGTGTCCCTCCTTGGGACTTCATACACAAAGGACTCCCATAGAAAGGGCTAGAAAGTTCCCACTGTCCAGGTGCATCTTGGCTCCTCTCCATACCGACTAGAGAGGCCAATTTTGCAGCCTGAAACATGGCCTTAATATCACCTGTGACACCTGTATTTTGGAGAGCAGACCGGTGTCTGATGGCCTCCTGTAGCACAAGGAAGATGTAGGAGCAGTGAGAGACAACACTGTTTTTCCAAAAAGGGAACTGTTGGCCTTCTGAATGTGATTGGCATTCCTTAGACACTCTTCTGGGTCACAGAGTCCAGGTTGGCTATAAAATCTAGGCCTGGTGGGATTGTCCTCCTCAGTGCCAACTCTAGTTCTTCTGAGAGATTAAGGCCCAGACACTCAGCCAGATCCTTCAGAGGTATCTGCCATTGAATTAGTAGACCCCACTGCTCTGTTCCCGCTAGGGAGAGAGAGATAACCTACCTAGAGAGAGATAGATAACCTACGCTAGAGAGAGATAACCCTACCAACCTCCCTCCCAAACCTCCCCTGGGGTGCTACTCAGTCTCGGTTCCCCAGCTGTGGGAAGCTAGTCTGAACAGTGAACCTGAATCTGCTCTCTTCTTTGGCAGAGGTGCACTCATGCCCTTCTGTTGGTATCAGAAATCATCGCTAACACTTGCTTATGTGAGGGGAGAGTCAGGGCTGGGCCCTGGCTCCTGTGTGGTATTATGTTGGTCCTCCTGAAGGTGGCTCTCCCACGCTGGAATTGAGGGTCTGCTATTTCAGGACCTGACCTGCAGGCCGTAAGGGCAATTGCAGTTAAATCAGTTCCAAACCTGGGCAGGTTGGCACCTCTTTGCCTGTGATGGAAAACAGATAGAGGTGAGACTATAACACCTCACCCCAGGGTTAAAAGCTTCCCTGCCACATGCTCTGTGCCCTTTTCTGGCAATCTCATCAGAGCAACTGAGGAAAGCACGTGGCTAAAACAAACCCTCGCTCATCTTGTCAGGTTGGAGATGTCGCAGTGGGAAAGGAATGCCAGCAGTAGGATTTTCTAGTACCATTTGTACTGGTCTCACACTGCTCTCACTCACACCCCTCTGGGATTGCTACAGTCCTGGGGAGAGCAGATGAGGCTGACTCAGCACTTTGGGAAACCTACTTCCACATGCTGTGGTGCTCCCGTAAACAGCAGTGCCAAGAGTCGTCTGTTTTTTGAGTCTCAGGACAGGACAAGCAGGAGAAACTGTATTTCTCCTCTGCCCATCACTGTTAATGAAGTCTTCTGACTTATCTAGTTTCTGCGGTCTCATGATTAGCCATGGTCTCTGCCTGTAACACCTGGGACTACCAGAGCTCTCCCATAGGAGACACACATCATTATACAGGACTGGGTCCGGTACACTCAGCCCAGGATTGCAAAGGCACAGGGACCCAGGCTAAATATTAAAAATGAACTTGAGAGAATTGCAGGACATTTTCTCTCTTGCCCTGTTTACTTAGCCTCCCTGCTTTGCTAAGGAAGCTGCACAGACTAGAATGAGTTTCAGGCACTTTCTGCCCTCAATCCTCCCCACAGCTGTCATTGAAGCAATGGGTATAAAAACAAAGTTTCACTAAGGCAAAGCTGGGTTTTTCCCAGGGAAACATGTGATGATGGGATCATGGGAACTAAGGGAGACTGAGTTTCTTCCCCTCCCTTAGCACGTCACGCATGTGGAATTGCTCAGAGACAGGATTTCAGGCAGTAGAAAGGAAGCAGCATGCTGGAGGTGATGCTCAGGACCGAATCCCATTGTCTTTTTCTCAACAAGCTGCAAACCCAGATATTATCTATTTACAGTGTATAGTGCCCCTGTGTCTCCCTGAAGAGAAGCAAGCCTCTCTAACACTGAATATCTCCAGAAACAAGCTTCCTTCTTCCTCCTTTTTTATTTGGTGTTTGAATGCCGGTGGTAGGCCTCATGTGCTTACCCATGAGCAGCCAGATGCACACGAGAGAGGAGGTCAGGGGGACCAAAGGGTGTGTTTAACAGGCTTCTTGGTGCTAAACAAGTGGCAATCCCTTGGTGCTAAATCAGATTTCAGGAGTATTGGGTGCTTTCTGGAAGGTGTAGTAGGCTGAGTTGTAATGTACTGTGGAATTAATGGTGCTTTATGTTAAAAAAACAAACTCCAAGAACTTTTGTGTATATATACATATTTTTTTCAGTGGTATTAAACTTTTTTCCCTGGTTGTTTTGCACTTAGATCTGCTTTTCCCTCCCAGCCTACTCCTTCTAGCTCGGGTTATCATCGAATAATGTGATGGAAAAGACACTGACCTGAGAGAGACAGGTACAAAGTCTAAATCAGCTCTGAAACTTCCCTGGGCAATCCACGGCAATCTTCTGTCTGTTTCCTTTGTGGAGAACCATTACCTTAAAAATCTTTGCTGCTTGAACACTTCTAATGACAACCCTCTCCTCTTTGCTGGGAAAGCTTTAGGCAAATTCAACGAAGGATTCTTTGGAAATTACCCCAAAAAACCCAGGACAAAGTTACCCAGGACAGTAGAATGGGATTAGGCTTCAAGTACCTTATTAATTATACTGAGGAAGGCTGGGCTGATGCTGGAGTTCTCTTAAGGGGGATCAGACACTTTATCTTGTGAAATTTTTAGCACATCCTTCTATCAAGTACTTAGTAAGCATGTGTGTTTTCTGTTTTCCCTGTGGCGTTTCTCTTTTCTCTGCCAAGAGGTGAAAGCCAGGAAGTACAGATGTAAGAGGGACATTAAACTGTCGACTAGGCACTTGTGCTTGCTAACAATGGGGTGAGATGCAGTTCCAGCGTTAAGCTGGACACACATTTTTGGAAGATCTGTGTGTGATGAGAAAGGCTTGAGGTTCAATTCAGAGGTGGAAAGACAGGTGGCAATTGCCTGTAAAGCTGGGGAAAATGGGGAGACATGACGGGGGACTGGAGACTTAGAGGCTTAAGAGGAAGATCTAGGAGGGGTAGAGTCCTAAGGACAGGGAGATGCCTTTTGGAGGTCTCAGTGCAGGTCAAAGAGGTAAGTAGGGTTTTGTTTAGCATCTTTGGGGTTTGGGCAGCAGGAGACTCCTGCTGAAGTGGAGGAATGGGCAAGAAAACAAGAGGAGATGCCCATATAGGACCTTCTGTTTTGAGTTTAATTCATCTTCACATAACTTCTCCTGCGGTTTGAAATGTACCAGATGCTTCGTTTGGCAAGGGGTGGAAAACATAATCATACGCATCCTTACAGGCCTCTTTGGTCCTGTGTCAGGCACAGATCTAGGTCTATATATATCCTAGTAAATGTAATACTCTGTCAGGTTGGAGCTCAACCTTCTTCGCATCTTTTATTTACTTCTGAGGAAGCAGAAAGATATGTGTCCTCAGGAAGTGCAGGGGTTGCGCTTGTGCATGTTCTTGGCCCCTTGAGGTGAGATGCTGGTAGATTGGAGGTGACTTTGTCACAGTTACAAAAGGTGAGGAGTGAGGGAGGAGCAGAAATGTGTAGCCAGACCTTCTAGAAAAGTTTTCTGTGATTCAATCCTTCAGCCTGCCCACTTGCACAGGAACGTGCCACCTGAAGCGTCTTTTCAGCCAAATCTCTTGGGCCTAAGACGCATGGTCACAGGCGGGGTCTGTAGCAGGTGCCACCTGTCAAACAATGGATGCCCAGCTGGGGAGCTGCTGTAGGTGAGGGTCAGCTCAGGTAAGGTGAACCCTACAATGCTGTTGAAGGAACAAGGGCTAGACTGGGTCAGACCAGCCCTGCTGGCCTGCCACTGGGTGCAGCCATGCCCTGAAGGCCACGACACTTCCATTCACTTCATTCACCCCAGGGCTGGGTCCTTTTCCATGCAATGGGGCTGCTGTGTGGTATGTGAGCCTGGGGTTGGTGGCAGCCAGCACCTCTCTCCCAGGCAAAGCAAGAAGCGTGCCTTGGGGTGGGCAGCTATAGCACTACCCCTGGGGCCATGCCTCTCTTTTCCCCTGAAAGACAGGTCCAAGCTCTTCTGCAAAGGGCTCTGTGGCCACATCTCAAGCTTGTTCAAGGTATGTGCCAAGGGGTTGGCCCTTTAAACTGGCTTCCTGCAGGTTTGTGGTCTTGCAGGTATGAAAGGGGGGGAAGGGAAAGGGGGGGAGTGGGAAAGAGGAGGTAAAAGACAGGTTATGGTGCTTTTTCTGGGGGAGAAAGTGCATGTCAGGGCCAGCTCAAGAGAAGCTGAGGGCCCTGAAATAGCTCCTTGCACTGTGCTAGTTGTGGGAAAGGGGAAGAGAGGAGCAGGGCAAGAAAAGGAATATAAAAGGAGATCTTTGACCCTACTGGCAGCACTCAGATGGGCACAGGTGGATACGCCTGCACCCAAAGCACCAGGGAGAGCAGGAGCACAGCATAGCAGGACCTGGCTCTGCACGTCCTCTGACCCTCTGTCACAAGTGGGGCAGCCATGGGAAAGGTCTCTAGCAGCACCTCGAGCCTCGCCCCAGCTGCCAGCCATGGTTCAGGGTCTGCCCCACATCAGGGATTAGTGCACCATTCAGGGGGCCACTGCATCGTAGCATAGCAGGTTTCCCCTCTGCTCCAGTCTTCTGTGCCCTCCTCCCCTCCCAAACCACCCAGTCAACCTGCTTCACTCACACCTCAGCCTTTTTTGTCTCCCAGAGTCCAGGGAGGTAGAGGGGGGTGATGCAACGACCCAGCCAGCATCTCCTGGCACTGCAAGCAGAGGCCTCGCCTCCTTCCATCCAGCGCATCACAGCCAGATTCTAGCAATGGGCTGAAACTGCCCCAGATCTCCCTTTTTCTCACCTTCCCTTTCCCATTGCCGGCTGGGAGCTGTCGTTGGGCCCAAAGGTCTGGATGTGGACCCTGTCTGTGGCTGCATGGGTGATGGGGCACAGCTGCATTGCCAAGTGTGATTGTTCCACCATCTCACGTGGCATGGCCCTCCCCTGACCACAGTGGGAAAATAGGCATTTGCCAAGCTATGCCGGGCTTCAGAGGCCAGCTCAGTGCACACTCTGCTATGACACCCACACATGTATACACATGCACATACCAGCCCCATATGGACATCTCTCACCTTCCTGCCAACGGAAACTGTTGCCCTTTGCAAGCCTGGCTCGCTCTGAAGATGCTATCAGGAGGTGGGTAGAGTGGGGCTGAGGCTCCAGGCCTCTTCAGTACAAGCACGGCTCCCTCACCTCATGACATGCCTCCCCCTTCTTCCACAAGCCCTCTGTGATCTCTCTCCTGGCAGTTACACCATGGTGAGTGCCAGGGCAGGTTTAAAATCAAAGGCTTTTGACAGTTTCTCAACCCACAGACTGTCCCGTCTCTTTGAGTTTGTGTCACTTAGCTCACAAATGATCAGGGAATTACTGCAAAATCTCGTACCGTTCCCAGTCTCTGTTTACAGTGGCTAAAATGGGAGGGACCAGGATGGAGAGCTCTTAGGTTGGAGAAGCTAAGGAGTAGGGGCTCCCCATCCAGCTGGGGAAGGCTGGGAATCTGGCCCTGGGTGAGTGGGAGGCGGGAGTCTGGGTTGTTTCTTGATTCATTTCAACCTACTTGCACCCATGCCTTCAAGAGTTGAGGCTGACCTGCATCAACCTCAAAGCCACTGAGGTGCCTCGACTGCCAGGCAGCCCAGACAATGCAAACTGCAGGGCACCTCTGAGGTGGGAGATGTGTCCAAACCTCACTGGTTGCTCCTGAGGACAGTTGCAATGCTTCAAAGTAGCCAGGGGAAGAAAATGCCCAAGGAGAGGAAGAAGGACAGCAAATGTCCTGTCTAACGGGCACCTATCCTGCAGGCATCATTTGCACTGTTCTGGTCCCCTGCTCTGAAGTCCTGACTACCCTCCAGTGTTTGACACAACAATGTCCTAGAGCAAGACTTGGGAAAAGCATCCTCCATGGGGTGCCTGAGGCTCACTGCCTTCTCCTGTTTGCCCCACATATGCTTTTCTGGGCTCATGGAGTTCTTCCATTCACCACTACAGACACTTTTTTTTTTTTCCCCATGTATCCTCAATTCTTCCCCTGAAGTAGTGGAATGGAGCAGATCACTAGAAAGGACTGGCCAGGCAGCCAAGCCCCGTCCTCTGCAGCCACGGGCAGCAATTCAGCAGATCTTTTGGGCCAAGGGCCCACAGAATTACCATCCCATACACAGTTCAAAACACCTCCCAAGCCCTTGCTTTGCTCTGACTCCCGCCTCTCTCCATGTGGTATGCTGATGGCATTGTTTGACTCTTTAGAAGACTTATGCAGGCTTTTACAGTTGTACCACGTTTCAAGCTTGGTCCCACAAGGCTTTGAAATGTTTTTTTGAAATTCCGTTTGTTCATGATATGCCAGAGTCTGAAGGACCCCCGTGACCCTAGGACAGGCTTGCTTCTCCTTCCTCATCCCCAACCCTGCCAGCTGTGGAGGAAGAACAGCTATGCCTTCATTGCAATGGCTGGACCAGACAGGGACAAGTTGGTTCAGCCCGTGAGTCTCTTTTCCTGCAGGGTGGCAACCTGAGCTCTGGGGAAATGGAGAGAGGATCAATTCGTTGCCTTCTGTTTGCTTTTTTTTCCCACTACCTCCCCCCTTTTAAGCTCCCGTGCCAGCCCTCCTCACCATTGCGAAGCAGAGAGCTCTCGGAGTGCAAAGTGCAGGGGAAGCGGTGGGAGGGTCAGGTGAGGACTGAGAAGGGCGAGAGGAAAAGGTCAGTGACGCAAGCCCAAAGCGATGGCTCTCTGCTGAGCCGCTCTGCTGTTTGTCCGCGCTGCGCTATTTCTACTCGGCAACAATTCACACATCTGGGGACCACAACTCCTTCAACAAAATTTGGGAAGGAGGGCGAAATACTGCACCAGGCTGCCAGCATCATTTCCAAGACCAAAGGGGAAAAAACAAACCGAGCAGTCCTTTTTGAACAGCCACCTTCCCTCCGGGCACTAAACATCTCTGATGAAGGGACCTGCTGCCTGCAAAAGAGGGTGGGGAGAGGAGGAAGAAAAGGGGGGAGAATCCTTTCTCTTGGGGTGCAGGGAAGGTCAGCACTGGGGAAAGGTACTGACACCCCTCGTTCTTGAAATATAACAGCAACAGTGCAAGTTTCCCCTTAGAATTAAGGTGTCACCTGGGTTAGACCATGGCTAAGGGAAGGGACCCTGGTGCCGATGGACACGTGTTGTCCTTGGCTTGTTTCCAGGGTAAGCACTACAGTGGAGCCAAGTGCTTGATCCCCTCTGTGTTTCCCTGCCCGGCTGCAGCTCTGCGTGCGTGCCTGCGTGTGTGTGTTTGTATGTGCGAATGTGTGCACAGGTGCAGGCAGAGGGCATACCCCCCAACCCCCAAGACCTTTTCCACAGCCTGCTCCCAACTGCGGGACACGGCACCCTGCCTAAAATGGCCCTCCTAGCCCCGAGCAGGCTGTGAGGGCTGCAATTGCTTTTTTTTGAGCTGCAGGGAGAGGGAGGATGAGATTATGAACTGCTTCAATGCTCTGCCTTTTCCGACTTCTTATGCGGGAGGTACTGGAGCAACGGGGAACGGTGTTATTCAAAAGGGCATTCCCTTCCTGTCCACGCGTGCCTCTCTCGGGAACAGAAAAGGAGGGAAGTGACACCCTGGTCTTGTCTTTCTCTCAAGGAACCAAGTCCCATTTCCCCTCAGACCTCCAAGTCCCGTTTCCCAAATACAGGCACATGCAATGGGGCAGATGTGGTGAGATGTGGGTTGGGCTCTGTGTTATAGCAACGAAACTGAAATGTATCACATGTAAAGGGCTCTGTGTCGCATCTCTCAACGAGCACCTTCAGGCTCCTCAGAGACCATAGTGGGGAAAATAGTAATTTCCACACTGCTTGTTTTTTCTCCAAGTGGTGGTCTTGCAGTATTCACCAGGATATGGTTAGTAGTCTTCAGTAACAAGCAGCCTTTCTTGCTCCAGCTCCCCCCATCCAGAAAATGGGGTCTTCAGTTGCATGCGACCATACACAAAAACCTTGTCGAGCTGCAGAGCTGCTCTGCTACAGGCAGTTCACCTCAGAGGAGGACTCCCTAGGAGGAAAAGTCCTCAGAGGAGCAAGCCCAGAGCTGAAACCCTGACAGAGGTGGGCTCTCAAGGGGGATGAGGACCACTTTGGACTGACCTGTTTCACAAGGAGGTACATCACTTGGGGGAGTGAAGTGCCCTCAAGTCCTTGGGTCATGTCATGGACCTGGACTTCACCCTTCCATTCCTTCCATCCAGGCACACTATTTGTAGCTATTGCTTTTCTCATCATATCTTCTGCCTCCCGAGGTGGGTAAGAAAGAGTAAAGTGCTCATAAGCAGCGCTGTTGGAGGGGCAAATGGGCGGGGGAGAAAAAATGGATCTCCTGACTGAGCCCAGGGGAGAGACAGGAGCACAATTCCTGAGCACCGAGCTGTGGGGAGACAGGCAGCTGCCCCCAAACAAGCAATTTCTGTTCTGGCATTTTAATGACATGAAAAGCAGTAATTGCCATAGTCAAATCAGTAAGCCCCGGAAGGGCTTAAGCGGGAGCAGGAGGCTGGCCTTCGGGCAAGCATGACATCATCAAGCATATTTTAAAACAAAATCAACAATCTAATTAACTCCCTTTCTGGAAACTGCTCAGGCACAGAGATGAAGAAAACGGAAAATAAGCAAGGAGAGCTCTGAGCAGAGTGGGGGTGGTTGTTGTAATGATTTTTTCCTCTAGAGAAGGAAGGGAAATGTGATTAAATTGGGAGCAGGCTTCGCTCGTCAAAGCACCTGAGGGTTTATTCCCAAGAATCTCCTTGCAGTATCATGTCTTGCCTTCAAGCAATTTTGAATGTACAATAAATCTCAGAATTCTTCTCAATTTATTAGGTCTGGAAGCCATCATTGCTTCATATTAGGCTTGTCAAGCATTCGCACACAAATCCCTCTAACTTTAAATAGAGAGAGATTTAACACATTGGCAAGCTGCAAAACAGAGAGGGGCTTTATCTTTCCAAGACCATCCAGGTAACAAGGTAATAATCTCCCTCAAGGATGAGAGCAGTTGCTGGTGCTGAATAGCAAATCAGCCAGCATTTAGCTCGTTATCTTGCTCAGGCACAGATTTGGTATAAGGCTGATGTCTGAATCCAGTGCTGCCCTCCTGTAGGTCATATAACTTGCACAGGCACCCCCTCTTCAATACAGGTCTGTGGGCAAGTTCAGTAATCACTCTGGCCATGCATCTTCAGCATTTAGTGCTGGGGAACCTTTCAGGGACTTGCACAGGCATGTTTTAATACTAGAACTCAATAAGACAGCCCTGGGCAGTAGGCACCTGCGTGCGATGCAGGATCTGGTGCCTGGTATGCGAATCTCAGTTCTTGAAGAAGATGGGAAGATGTCCTTTACGCCCCTTTCTCTGCTGTGGAAACTGAGATGCAGAGAGGATGAGAGAACTGTACAAATATGTCAGTAGTCCCACGGGTACGCCACCTTCCTTCCAGTTCACACTGGTGAGTTTTCCATCGCAGGTGTGCCAGGCTAAGATCATCTGCATACACGGACTCCACGATTCAGCTGACAGAGATGACTTGCCACACTGCTGTGGCACAGATGCCTGCTGTGACTCACACACTATGTCTGCAGGCTCAGACGAGGGCATAGGTACTGACCTTCCTTCATGTTGCTGAGCCCAAGGGTGCTGAGGGACATAGGGTGCCAGGCCCAGGGTGACAGCCCAGCTCTTCAGTGAGTGTCTCTAGGGAGGGACTCATTGAAATCCTTCCCTGGGGGAACCCTCATGGCACCACAGGCACCCCCCAGGGAGGCAGGCACCCACACCTAGGAGCTCTCTTAAGACTTGAATCTGCTCTGTGGGCTCCAGTTCTTCAGACCAAAGTCCTGACACTGTCTAGTTCTACCCAAACATAATGAGGAGCTGGGGGGCTCAGGTCCTGAGCGGGGGCATCTCGTGACTGTCCCGTGCTCGTGCTCATGAATTCATAGCTGTGTGTTCACAGCCGGGCAGGCTAAGAGTGAAACTGCTCGAAAGTAGCATGCTTCCCCTCCCACCCTTGTTTCCCCACTTCTCTGGGCCTGTGACCATCACCGTCAGGGAGTGAAAGTGAACACCTCCTCCATCCCCTCCCACCTGTGGCCCCAGACTTGCCACGGGTGAGAGTGTCTGCAAATGCCTCAGCTTCTTACCATTTTTATCCATGTTCTTCCATAGCCTGCAGCTCTAGGGAATCCTCACTTCTGAACATTTTGTGTCTATTTGTATATAATGTGTATATGTGATGTCTTCTGCTTTTATCAGGCAGCTCTATCAGGACACTTTCTGTGGGACAGAAGTTGGAAGGGAAGAAATGCAGGAATATCATCTGCTGTGTAGGTGGGCTTAACGCTTGCTGGCTGGCATGGTTATTCCATTGTGGTACCTGATCCCAGAACTTAAACTCCATCGCTTAAATGCCTCTCCACTTAAATACGGTGATGGAGATTAACCTGAGGGCAGCATTTAGCCTATAGCAGCAATATCCCTAGGGATGACAGAGCAAGAGGAAAAAAACCCCTTTAACGTCAGCCCAAGGTTGCTATTTTGATACAAAACAAGGCCTCTTTTAGATTGGTAATGTGAACAAATTCAATAAAGACCCCACTGATACACTAAACAGTGGTTCCCCACGGGGCCATTTTTTACGGACTTTTTTCGGAGTAGAACCACAATTTAAGGGGAAAATAACAGCAGATATAGAACAACGTTGTAGTTTTGAGAAGTGCACGTATACGAGTGGCAGGAAATTCAATGTAAAGGTTATAGCTTAAACAACATTATTTGGAAAGTACCAAAAATAACCTACAGAGCGTCTAGAGATCTTCACGGTGTATCCTGTCAGGAAGCGAACTCAGGTGGCCATCAGGGCACCTCTGCCCTCAAGCCCCTCACCTCCCGCTTGCTTTGCATCCTTCGCACTGCTCGACTCCAGAGTGTCATGAGGACAGGACGCCGAAATGGATCTACTGAGCCCTCCACTGAGCTCGTCCCTGGTGTACTGGGTGATCTGTAAACGGCAGGCAAAGCATCCCAGTTAGCCTGGGACTCCAGTCCCAGCTGAGACCCAACAAAGGGAAGGGACGTGCCTAGCATAACAACTGCTAATAAGTTGATGAATTGCGGGATAATCCGACACCATGCACTACTTTTGCCTTTCATATTTCTTCACTCTTTCTGTTCTCTTGTTCACCTCTGCCATTCTGCAGATACTCTCAGTGGACACGCAGCTGAAAATTAGAAGTTTCAGGAGCACTGATCTTCTCTAATGAAAGCAGAGTGGGGGGGGAAATATAAGCTGGCACGTAAGCACCTGCCCCAGCCTTGAGGATTTTTAAAACTTACATTGCCCCTAAAACACCGATCTGGCCCAAACAACACCTTTAACCAAACCTCCAACACTACACTTTTACCTGCTGCTTTAACACTGAACAACAATGCTAACTAGTGAGTTCACCCGTCTCAGTCACCATTATGGGGACAGGAAGGTAATCACAAGAACACCTCACGTGTGTAGCTGACAATGCGGTTTTGTTTGGCTTCTCACGTTACAAATGGCCCCATTCCTAACAATGTTGGTGTAAAGGAGATAAAAAGTGCCAAATTCTCAGCAGCACGACATCCTGGGCAACCAGGTCTGAAAACTGTGCTGACAGCAAGTATATTTATCTGTATCAGATGGAGTCTGGACATAATCATGGTATCATGCCTGTGTAGGAAACTGTTTCTTACTTATGCCACATAGTTGTTGTTTTAGTACATTTTAAACTGTATTTCCAATGGAAATTAAACATGCTGAGGCAGTCTGTGCCTCCAGGCATTGGTGTTCGGCTGTCTGTTAGCTGATCCATTCAACCATTCCCCCTCCCTCCACAATTTTGGAAAGGTCAATCAATTCCAGTTACACTTGACAAAGAGGTATATCCCTTACTACTGTTAAGCAAAGGTGGCTGGGTAGAGGAGAGATGGATCTCCGTTAGGACCCTCATTGGGAAAGTCTTCAGTGTGACATCAGTCCTTACTAGATAGCAAACAAATCTGCACGAGAATCTATCGTAGAGACCTATATCTAGAAAAAACAGTCTCCAGATAAATCCTTGTTTTTGACTGTAGCAGCCGCTCATCTTCTCTAGGGAATAACTACATGTTATTCCCTATATAACAGGTTATACATGTTCAGGAACCACAGTGAGCAACCATCCTCATCTGGTTCTTACACATAGAAAAAAAAAAAAAAGAAAAAAGAAAAAAAAAGGGGAAAAAAAAAAGGACTCAGTGGCAGTGGGTTGGGGTTTTTTTTCCTTTAATAAGCTGAACAATAAAAAATGGGTGCTTTGTGCTCTTACATTCCCAAAGCGATCTCTGGTCTGAATGAAGGCGTAGATCTCTCAGTCTGAAGTACAAACGGGAAAAATTATAATTAACTTGAATATTCCATTGCAGCTGCAGAGCTGGTGTAACCAAGAAGTTACTCGCAGAGGACTTATTGTTTCAGCCGAAAACTTCTGCACCAGGGTAAGATGCATTCATTTTAAGAGTGCCCAGGAAAGGTGGGCTGTGCCCTGGTGATACATGGCATTACTGTTCCACCCTGGTGGGAGCCTCCAAGGTGCAACTACCACAGTCAGTGATTACCAGATCAGAAGAGCACACAGCCCATCCCCTCCCCTGCTCCTCTTCAACAGAGGCTGGCTTGTCAGATTCCCCAGTTGCCCTTGCAAAGGCTGGCCATAACAAGAGTCTTCAGATGACTAGCAAGAACATTCAAATGACACCTCTCAGACTCCTGGTCCATGTTGTGCATGGTGAGGAAAGGTGTTGCACTCCAGGCTGCTGGCTCAGGGAGTGCTCTATGCTGGATTAGCTGCAATGCTCTCCCATAAATGGTCATGAAGATCTACTATTGCAACCTCCTTCAAAATGGCTCTGCGCATACCTTCAAATCACTGTTTTGCTCCAACACTATTTCTTTTTGAGATCTAATATCTTCTGAGATCCAGGGTCTGGGCTGGGCTGACTGTGACTATAAATTCCTCCTCCTCCCACACCCTTTTTCCAGTACCTGAAAACAAGATCGCTTTGTTGTTAAAGGAGGCCCCATCCTCCAGGTTTATAGAGTCCTCAAAAAGGAACTGCCTGGAGACTTGGGATTAGCATATGGTAACTTTTGGTCAGTGAAACTTGCTGACCAGACCTGAGCTTGGGCCTTGAGCTGCTCTAGGAGAGAAAGGTGAGGAGCACAGAGCGTGGTGACCACTGGGTGTATAAAAGGAGATTCTCATGATCTGGCCCCACACCAGCGGCCATTATCATGCAGCCCAGACCAGACAGGAAACGTGATATGCTGCACCTCAGAGAATTATATTTGTGTATGGAAAAAGAGGGGTGTGCGCAGGCACGTATGCATGTGCATGCCTGTCTGCGAACCAGGCAACCATCGGACTGTGGATTTGCATTTGTGTGTCCGTCTTGTCTTGGGATGTGAAGGCAAAGCGTGCTGGGGAAGATGTCCGCCGGTGCTGAAAGGATCTTCTTAAACTAAACGTGCCCTGCAGGGCCTGTAAGGGGTTATCCATCTGTGAAGGTGAGGGCAGATGAAGCTTTGGAAGAAGGTGGACATATTTTTTGCATCCCTCTCTGGCCCGTTGAATGGACAAGCCATGGCAAAGAGACACTGCAGCTACTGCAGAGCGGTGTTGCCTGTCTGGACTAGCTACAAGGCTCAGGTCGGAGCGAGTGGGGTGCTCGGCTGGGTAGGGAGGCTGTGGGATGGGTGTTCCTGTGGTGTCACACCATCTGCAAGTGTGAGGGCTGTGCTTCAGGCTTGCTCACACCCAGCACTGCCCTCGTTCCACTCCCGCTCTGACCCAGGATGGATCCTCTGAAACTGGGGCGCTGATGTGGAGGTTGGTTTCACTCTGGTGTTGCTTAGGTCAACGACTCGAGTTATTTTTCACAAAGCAGTCCACAGTATTTCAACTGCAGATTGACTTCTATCCCTGGTTTCAAAGGGATCTGCGCACGTGTGTAGACCCCAAGAGTGATATGAATGATCTGTTTGGGTGTCTGAAAGAAGAAGCTACAGGTCTCTTGCTGGTCCTTGTCTCTCTCTTTGTCTTCCCAGCAATAGTTACAAACTGGTCCCAGTATATCTGAGCACTGCAAACTAACACCTGATCCCTCCACCCTTGTTTCTGCACCTATTGCTTTACCAGCAGGAAGTAGGACGTGGTTTGGGGCTTTTTATTCTCGGCCTCGCTAGCCTTTTCGATACTTCAGGGCCTCGTCTCAGTCTGACAAGGCAAGCAAGCGGCAGCTTCCTGTGCAAAGGTGAGAGGGAGAAGACAGAGAGAGACCGTGCACGTACGAGAGGAACGGCTCCGCAGCAGGACTGCCGGGCTGCAGGCACCTCTCCTCTCGTGCCCACAGCGCCAGCTGACAACTGGACATGCGTTGAGCCAGGATAACAACCTCCATCCCTATCCCTTTCCCCCCTCCCCGTTCTCCTCACTGATGTCCAGCACCTGCTTCCATCCAACCCCACGACCTGGTCCCCGGGGACTCCCTTCGTCTGGACCGCTCTGGACCTGGAGCTGGAAGGTAAAGGGGGCGATGCCAGCTCTCTCCCACACGAGGGTGGCTGATCTGAAAAGCGTCTTGGAAGGAGTTTCAGTCTGACAAACTGAATTTCGCCGTTGGGGAGGGCTGATCACATATTTATCTCTCTGTCTATCCACAGTCCTCTCAAATCATACCCCACATCTCACAACCGCGCCGCCTGCTTTCTTTCTCTCTCTCTTTCTCTCCCCTTTGTCTGTTAATGCATTGTCGTCATGTTTTTCTTCCTCTGAACCTAATCTTTTATCACAACGGGAATTGATACTATGCCTCACGCCAGCCCTTTATAAAGCCTGTCTTCCCACTCCCCTGGCAGTCCCAGCAGGCTCCAGCGGGACTCCGTCTTGTTTTGCTCAGCTCTGCCTGGGCTCCAGGCTTGCTGAGAGGTGAGGGTGGTCCCTTCTCCTGTGGGCAGAGGCAGACCTCGAGGTACAGGCGTCCAGGTGGATGGGGAGTGGGGGAGGCTTGGATGAGAAGCCTGTAAGCCCAGTCTGTCTAACAGGGAGCATGGCTGTACAGGCTTTGTAAGGCAAGGAGGCACCCTGGGTGCCACGGGGCGATGAAGGGCGCTGCAGAGTTTCCTAATTACAAAGCCCAAATTTTCTGCTACACCTAACAGCATGACTCTTTCCAAGGCAGTGCAGGGTCTACTTGGCGAGGATGGTGCATGGTTTGTGGAAGACTATGTAATATTTTGTGATATGGCAAACCCTTGGCTTTCCAGAACCTGGTAAACTCCTTCTTCTCCCTGATTTCCTCCCCCGTCCCAAATAAGCCATTCAAAATCTACCTTCTAAGCCATGAGCTAGCCAAAACTAACTTTTGTCAGTTGCAGCTAGAGACCCCTCTTATTCAGCAAGCACCTAGTTATTTCAGCCCTGGGGCTTACCAAAAAAAAAGCAGCTCTTCAAAGCACAAGCCGTGCACAGCCAAGGCAGCACTCTCTACCTGAGTCAGCAAGCAGCCTGAAACAACACACGCGGACTGCTGTGCACTCACTCACACGTTTCCAGAAGGCATTACTCCTGCAAACAGCCTATCTGTGTTGCGCCGCAAATGGTTTCAGTGCTGAGCAAAGCACCCAAGGCAGGAAAACGATGAGGTGCTGAGGGAAAAGCACAGACTCTGGAGTGGAAAGGGTATGAGTTTCTGAGCCTGGAAGATTGGCACTGGCTTTGAGCATGCCTCCTGTGAGATGACATCTTCCTAATTTGCATTGCTGAGCTAAGTTGGGGGGGTGTCTTATCTCTTTCAGTGTGTCACTGGTACAGATGAAGCCCTCTCTGCTGCTTCTGTCTCACCTTTGGCTGTTCAGCTTCATGCCTCTCTGGCGGGCATCAGACTTGGCACAAGGTAAGAAGTGATTCCCTTCACCTGTGCCAGCTGGGCGAGCAGGGACGGGGCGGGGGGTCAGCCGGAGGAGTGTGTGTGCCACGGTGTGTTGCTGTGCAGTGCTCGTGTGGTAACATACAGCCAGAGGAGGCTGCGATAGTTACAGGTCTCTTAGGGGCACATCAACCTCCAAGGACATAGAGAAGTGAGTGGCTCTGCCTTTCTTACTTGGAGGCAGTTACCCAGCAGAGGGGTCAGTTTGTAGTTTGGGATGGGGCAGAATTGCCCAGGATGATGGTTAATGCCAAATATCACTGCTAATTCAGGCACGTTGCTGTCTGTCTCTTCTCTGCTGGCAGGTGCCTCCAGCCTAACTTGTTGGTATGATTCGCGGGCGGCTCTCTTCTGTGACTGGAACCCAGGAGGAGACCTGGTTGAAGCACCGTGCCAGCTGGAGATTTTATCGAAGTTAGCTTTTTGTGACAGGTGGGTGACTGGAGAGGCTGAGGAAAGCCAATGCTTTGAATGAAGTGTCCTGGGAAGTTTCCCACTTAACAAAAATGTAGTCTCCCCGCGTCCAGGCCAGTGTAGTGGAGTTACAGAGCAGAGGGGCTTTGTGTTGAACTCTGTCTCCAACCCCATGTGGGCTGAGATGCTGGCCGCTGCTCAGTGTTTGTCATCTGACAGTCCCACACTGTCTAGCACAGCCCATCTTCCTGCGCCATAGCTCTGTCTGTGCTTCATTTAAAAAAAAAAAAAACAACCCTCTTCCCTCTGGACTGAAAGGCATTTTCAATGGAAAAGGAGGATGTATAGAGATGGGGGCAGAGGAGAGTGGAATTAAACTTATACAGGGACCATTTGCCCATTTCCAGGATGAGCTGGGATGTTCCACCCTAAGTAACAATAAATGAAGGTAAATATTGTTCCCCGTAACTCCCCTGGCCCTTTAATCTCTCTCAGTTCATGATGCTTTCCTCTCCCACACGTCTCCCAGCAGAGAAGTAGGTGTGCGGTCAGTACCACAGTGGGGGCTGGCTGAGTCTCTGTGCTCTCCAAGTATGATATCTCCAGCCGAGTGGCTTACCAGCCTGCCCCAGGGCTTCCCTGGTGCCTGTCATTAAGGAGAGGCTCAGTGCAATTCTGGCAGTGGGTGGGTTGCTTGTGACTGTCATAGAGGAACCTCCGATGGGGTGAGATGGGCAGATATATTCTGGGGCCTGGTGCATGGACCTAGAAAGCCAAAATATTTATGTCGCTCTATGGGTGTGAATCATTGAGACTGGAGCTGGAATGTGGGCTGGATTTGGAACTGTGCTATTGCTTGACCAGTGCTCTAGGACACCACCTTTCCTTACCATCAGCAAGTCCTGGGCTTGATCTGACCTTACAGCTGAAGCAGGCAGCTCAGTCTGATACCCCCTCAGCTGCAACCCCAGCGATGCTCTCCCATCCTGTCACCCCCTGTGCCATAGCTCAGTTTAGGATGTCCAGCCACGCTTGTCAGAGCAGAAGAGAGGTCATGGTGTAGCCCTGCCAAGTGTGACATACAGTCCTGGCTGACTGGGATATGACCTGTTTCAGAAGATACATCTCACTCAGTATCTGAGATCCTATGGGACTGTCATTAGCTTGAAGAATACCCGTAAACCCTAGAGGGGCTGAAACAGGCACCTCTCTTCCAGCGCTACGTTGGCACAGTTGTGGGCAGCAGGTGTGTTTGGGCTCTGCATGCCCTTTGATATCAACATGAAGCAGAGAAGGTAGCAAGAGGGTTTTATGAAGACTTGGGAACTGGAAACCTAGTGTTATTTTTGGTTTGAAATAACTGGGATGCATTGACTCTCCATGTGCCAGCATATAACATTTGTCTGAGTGATGCAGTGGGGAGAGAAAGTGGGATTACATCCTTGCTGTAACCTGTTCAGCAAATATGGTAGGACGCAAAATGCTTTGAAAGGCCTTTAGTGTTACATAAAGTTTGACTAAATACAAAACAACCTCCCCAGCTCACTGGAGTTCTGCTTAAAACCCAGGTTATTTCCCTTACGTGAAAAATTCAAGGAGCACTGTGAATTACCCAAGGCAGAACACATGACAGGACTGAGGAGATGCATCAAGACCTTCAGCAAAAACAGTAATGTGAGTAATGAATCTGGGATGTTCTGGCTAATGACAAGGTGGAAAGGATTTGTATGTGGATTTTGGGTGTATAGACAGTACGACACTCAGGAACAGTATAAAAATCCCAGACCTAATCATAGAATCATAGAATTGCTAAGGTTGGAACTCTGACTCCAGTTCTGGAGTTGGACTTGATGTTGCGTGTTGTTGATAAGCATTGCCCCTGTGGGTTCCGCTGCAGGAGAGATTGGCTTCGTTGTAAACTGGGCCATGCTGTCCTGACACATGCAGAACAGGTGCCGGACAGGCAGATCACATGCAGTGTCCAATGTCTCAGTTACCTGGTTTCGCCCTAATCCCTTCCTCTGAGGAGGGATGGACATGATCACCAGCTCTGAGGTCACCTCTTGACCTCATTTTCCTTGAAGAGGTCAGTACCATTTTCCAGATCATTAACTACTGTGAAGTCTGGCTAGATGTGTCAAATGCAAGATGCAACAACAACACATCACTGAAGCTAATGGTAATGCAAAACCTCTAGCTATTACTCTTATTTAAATAAGTCTTTTTTTAGATTCATTATGTGCTTCCTTCAGTCACATCCAGAGTTACTGTAGTTCTTGTGTTTTCAGAAAACCCCCCACCCAAATATGAGCTAATTCTCCTTATTGATAAAGTCACAACCTGTTCTAATGACAGACAAGATTTCTTACATTTGCACATCATGTGTAAACACAAATTGCAGGGTTGGTAAACAGCTCCAAAATCTTTCCTTTCTAATCAAGCTAATTTCCCTATTGCTTATTTAATGCTGTATGATATATATGGCCCTTTAGTATCGTTGCATTTCAAGAGTAATATTTAATACTAATGTCATCTCAATCTTACCAATGAACACAAAATGTTTTAGTAAAAATATTTTTTCTCAATAAATGTCACTCACAGAAAATAACTTTCTTCCTGCTTAGTCAGCACATACGGCAATCCTAGCAAAGTACCATATCACAATTTTTTGTGCGCTTCTCACCAATGAAGAAAAAAAGATCCAACCACATGAAGTATAAATCTTTGGTTCCTCACCCACTACTGAGGCTTATACCTTTCAGCTACAAATATCGTCCATACTTATTGTCAAGTATTCCTAAACCTCTTATACATACACAAGGCTTAGAAATATGAATGCTTATTGATGAGGCTTTAGTGTCACTAATGGTAAATTTTCCTTGCAGACTCAATGCTTCACCACCGCAGACCGTCTTACCATGTCTGTCCATTGCAAGACCGGAGAGAATAGCTCTATACCTGTACGAATAGAAGATTTCAGTCCACTTGAAAACAGTGAGTACTCATCTGCCTTGCAGCCTCTGAAGCTTTCCCACAAAATGATAACTAAGTTCGCTTCCCAATCCACCCCTATGCAACACCCATGGCTGGTTTTAGACTTGTGCCTTTTCCTTGTCCCCTGCTAGAACCAGCGCAGAGGAACCACATTGGCTCCTGCCACTTGCACCTCTAACATGCAGTGTCATGCCAGCCACTTCCTACTCTGTCCTGTATCTGGGACACTGTTAAACTGGAGTGCTTTGCACTAGGAGTTCTGGCTTCCAACAGGCAATGACAGCTCAGCTCACCTCCTGAAAAATCCATGGTGCAAGAAAGAGGGAAAGTCTTGCTGCTCTTCCCCCGCCCCCTCTGCCAGATAAGTGCTTCCACCCTCCTTTAAGCCAGCGTTAGCACGCATCAGTCTTTGCTGAAAGGATTCAACTCACTAATCCAGCAGAAAAACATCTGCTTGGGTCATTTTGTTTGCTGGACATGTGAGTTTACCCGGCTCAAAGAGACATCCAATACAGCTGCTGCAAGGTGAGGCATACAAAGGCCTGGCTGGAGTCAGGGATTGGGAAAGATCAGCCCAGACAGTCTGCGTAAGGCCATCCCCTGTGGCTGTAGCTCTCTGAAAGAGCAGCTGGGAAGCGGCTGTCTCCCCAGCTATGCTCCATTCCTGGCCACACAATTGCCTTGTGGATCACCCCTACAAGATAGGATGCTTGGCCGTGTGGGATTGATCGCCCTGACTGCAGGGACCGCTCTCAGAGGAGGAGCTGCCTTTGACGTAGTCCAGAGACAACTGGCCTTTTGCCTTCCGTGACAGTGGGGACGAAGGGGGAGCAGAGAGGGGGAACTCACTAACCATCTCACACGGCGGTGGCTGGGTGGAGTCTGTGAGCACAGCCAAGATACCAACCCTGCTGCAGTGGGGTTTGGGGTGGAGCCCTGTTACGGACAGACAGTGCAGAGGTATCAGCCCTGCTCCTTCTCTCTTTCCAGTAAAGCTGAGGCCTCCGGGGAATCTTCAGCTGATTAGCAAAACTGAAAACACCTACAACTTAACGTGGAGCCTGAATATTTCCTCTCACTATTTGGATGGGGAGCGGGAATATCAAGTGCGGTACCGAACCACAAGTCAGTCCTGGGAGGTGAGTACAGAGTCGGGTACTGGGATCTGTTACCATATGAATATCGGCCTTCTTTACATCACCTGACTTGCTCCTGGGGCTTCTCTTGGGACAAAACCAGGTTTGGGAAAGCTGGAGAGCAGATGACAACCCCCTACCCTTTTATCTGCATCACCTGCTGCCAGTGTGTTGTGATGACATGGAGGCAGACGGGAGTCCTGTTTTACTTAGTGATCGCACAAAGACATCCCAGACAGCTCCAGGACAGACCTGAAAGAGCTGAAAAAGGCAAAGTGAAGAAGAATTTTCCTCCAGGGTGAACAAGCAGTGCACGAGGTGTAGGGATCTGAGATGGGTCCTCTCTGAGGGCCTTGGAAGAGATTGGTATGTGAGACTGTAAGCCATGGCTGGGTGTTGACGGTGGTCTAATTTTGCCCTTCTCCCAGGAGGCAAAGAACTTCACCATTGTGCAGGACCAGATGTGGGCTGTGTTTGAGAGCCTCTCCCCCGACCTGAAATATGAAGCAGCTGTCCGTGCAAGGCCAAGTGCATCAAGTACCTACAAAGGCGTGTGGAGCGACTGGAGTGAGACGATACTGTGGAGGACACATGCCGACCGTAAGGATCAGAGCCAGGCAGTCTGGCTTGGAGGGGAAAGAGGGGACTCGGGGAAAACAAGGTAGAAGGGCCAAAGCAGGCTGGGAAGTAGGAGGAATCACAGAATCACAGAATGGTCAGGGTTGGAAGGGACCTCTGGAGATCCTCTAGTCCAACCCCCCCGCCAGAGCAGGGTCACCTACAACAGGTTGCCCAGGATGCATCCAGGGGGGTTTTGAATGTCTCCAGAGTGGGAGACTCCACCACCTCTCTGGGCAGCCTGTTCCAGTGCTCCACTACCCTCAAAGTAAAGAAGTTCCTCCTCATGTTAAGATGGAACTTCCTATGTTCAAGCTTGTGCCCGTTACCCCGCGTCCTATCACTGGGCACCACTGCTCCCATCCCCCTGGCATCCTCCCTTTAAGTATTTGTAAGTGTTAATAAGATCCCCCCTCAATCTTCTTTTCTCTAGACTAAAGAGACCCAAGTCCCTAAGCCTTTCCTCATATGAGAGGAACATGGGTTTGTGGGAGGATTGTGTTAATCGAAGAGCAATAGGAACATTGGAAGTGATTTGTCCCTCCTAATCTGTTATGTGAGGCTGGCTCGACAGAGCTTAAGGGCAAAGACCCTCTCACCCCAACAGAGCCCCTCTGACTTCCAGAAGCCAGGGAAAATCCACAAGATGTAAATCAGGGACTGCTTCCTCAGAGCAGTCTGACCTGCAGAAGTAGTGGCTGGGACTGGCATTTTCCCAAGTGCTCCTGTGACCTAGGGACATAAATCCAGCTTTCTAAAATGTCCCAGTTCATTGAAGCCATTGATCAGTGAAATGCAGTGAAACAGAGCACTCAGCTCTTGAACCAAAGGAGACCCAAGCCTAGGAAGAAAAGTCTCATGGAGAATGAAAGAGACTTACATGCATGTAAGTCCCTTCCATAAAGGTCTGCCGAGACTTGCATCAGTCATTATCATGAACCACAGCATGGAGGACACCTCCAGCCTTGAAAGACAGTGCCCTGAGCAAGTCTCTTTGGTGAGTCATTGGCGATGTTCTCTGTCGTTTCTATTCCAAAAAATAAGCAGATAGAGGTTATTCCTTCTCATGTCGCCCCCACTCTGCCCCTGCTCAGCCTCTCCCTGTTGTGCCTGGTGCTGGTATAAACAGAGGAGTTATGTTTAGAAAGGGCACTGTGTTGCTGCGGCGATCAAATTTTGACAGTGTGTGATGTCAATGAATAGGATACAGCCGCAACCAGTTGTCATAGCAACCAAGACCCAAAGATAACCAGGGTACCAGAGGCAGAGGAGACAAAGTGATCTTAGCAGCATCTCAAGGACAGGCAAAGAAAGAATGTCCTAAAAATGTCTCCTCCTTCCTTTATTTTGATCTGCTCCCTTGCACCTACTCCAGATGAGGTCTGCAGGCCCAGACCAAGGAGTACTAGGGATGGAGGGAGATGGGGGTGGCAGAGAGAGGACACAGGCACCAGAATAGCAAGACCAAGCAAAAGTGCACTACGGAGATGTGTGTGAAAGAGACAGATTAAGAAAAGTTTGAGATAGTGCCAGACAAACCTAAGGAGTGCTGGCAATGTGGGAACTCAGTCTCTTTCTCCTAAGCCTACAACCCAAATACCAATATCATCATGTGGTGGAAAGCTGTAACCTTCCTAGCTTCCTAAAGCTTTCCTACACCTCTCCAAAGAAAGAAGCCAGCCCCCTGAGCCTTAGCCTTCTCCATCCTTGGTCCTCCTGCCTTCTCAAATACCCATGAACCCCACGACTCTTTCTCCCCCACCGGCTCATAATGCTGTTTTAAGTCTCCAATCCCACTTAAGCTGATTTTAAGACTCCCTGCTTTCCTTTGCAATGAGACAGACAGGTTGATGGACACTTCAGCCAGTGCACTGTGCCACCTCATCTGTGACAACCCCCAGCTGCGATGCTGTTATGAACAGGGAGTTCAAGCTGTTCGACACAAATTATCTGTTAAGCAATGCCAAGTAGACTCTGAAACCCTCAAAGGCATCCTATACAACATGGCAGAACTCATTTATCTGACCTGTATATTACAGTTTTATATCACTGATCAGCTTGAACTGCCATGGAAGGGCTGCAGCTCCTACCTCCAGAATCCTGGCTAAATTTTCACAGCCACTCCCTCATTCTCTCTCACCTTGCAGAAACATCCCGTCCGGTCCTGCCAGCACTTATAGTGAGCACTTGCATCTTCGTGATCATTGGGACTGCCTTCCTTATTAACTTACGGACCCTGAAATGGTAATGAGAATCGAGTTTTCCTCTCTGTTCCTCTCCTGTATCTTGTGTGTCTTCTCAAAACCAGGGTTATTTTTCATTTGGCATTACTCAGGATAGAGAATGACTTAAAAATATGATTTTTAGTGCAACTTTTTGAGGCTGAAATTTGTCTGGGGGGATATATCACCACCCAAGATGATGTGGTTTCACCATCATCGTTGTATTGTGCCACGCTCCTGTAACCTGGTGCTATGCCCTGGTTGAGTTCAAAACAGCGACCTCAGCACTTCTGTTGTTCATGGGTTAGAGCGGTGTTCCCTGGCAGGGATGCACCAAAATTGCCTCTTAAAAAGCAGGCCACTGGGTTGAACACTCACTCAGTAGAAAGCACAAAGCAAGCCTAGGTAACCCTACCTGCTCCCTTAGTTGAACACTCCGGCAAGAGCTCGGGCAGGACATAGTGACATTTGGTCTGTAGTCAAAATGAGGAGTACAATTCTTCCTCTCCCTGGTCTGTGCAGTCCTGAAGTGTCCCATCACATGTGAGTAAACATCTACGTGATGCTTTAAAGATCTCTTTGCCAGCGCTTCTATGCAGGCACTGCTTTTATTCAGGACTGAAAGTGTCTCACAAGGTTACTTCGCACAATAATACGGAGAGTGACCTGGCAGCATGGTGAGGTTAGAAATGGCCTCAGGATTTCTCATCTCAGGACAGGGACAGAGAAGCAGAATGCTGATGTTTGTGGCATGGAGCAGGGAGAAGTGTTCTCAGGGATGAGGCAGCAGAGGCTGGGATGGCTTCTCTCTAAGTAAAGGAGATGCATATTGAAGGAAATGGTTACTGAGAAAGTCACTGGTCACTGTGTTTTACACTGAGTCATAAACACAAAAGTGAGGAAGTGTTAGCTATATGGCATAGAGAGAGATAAAAAGGGCTCCTTTCTCTGTGGAGTATAATTAACCTGGGGAAATTGGGTGGAGGATAATGCTGAGGTAAGATCCAAGGAAGGATTAGACATGCATGAATAAAAATAGCATCTGCAGTGATGTAACGTAGTTTATATGCAAGAACTAGCAAATTCTCGTGCTTCAGAGAGGACACTGATTGCCTCCAGAGGTCAAGAGGGTTTTTGCTCAGAGTATCCCACACCAAAGCTTCAGCAAAGAGCTGACAGGATCAGCCAACCTCTCTGAGGGATTGAGGAGCGTATTGGATCACTTCTTGCCACCTCAGGATGACAACACACTGGATCCAGTAAAGTAGAGGCAACTGGATGAGTGCAAGGTGTGCTCACATGGCCTGCATAGCCAGTGTGTCCCAGCTATACCACACAGTGTCCTGCTAACAGGACAGCCAGACAGTTGTGGCACAGCTTTGCCAACATCCCGTTCAGGCCATGTGGTCCTCTGCGTCATTGTGGTGGCAGGAAAGCAAAGAGGGGGCAACTCACAACAGCTAGAACTGTGAAACAAGGGAGACCTGCCCAGCTTGTCATCAGAACAGGGGACTAAGGGGCCAGGTGGAGAAGTTAAGGTGACCAGCCAAGGCAGGGAAGAAACCAGTGAACTGCTGGTTGTGCTTCCCTAGGGAAAAGGCTGAGGGGAGTGCATTGTCCAATTCCAGGTTTAACTGCCTCATCTCTATACTTCTTACCCCTCAGCTACTGTATTTCAGGCCACTCAAGAGCAAGGAGAGCCATCAGGCTTGCTCTTATTTTAACTCTTCCCTGTGGCAGGGTAGTAGTACCCATGAGCTGCCATGCCCTCTCCTACCCACACCACAGTGCCAGATTGGTCAAGATCCCTGTGTCATTCCTCCTTCTCATTCTCTTTTCTCAAGGTTTAAGAAGATCCTGAAGATTCACATCCCAGACCCCGAGAAGTTCTTTCCCCCACTTGTTTCGGTTCATGGAGGTGACATTCAGGTACGGGACTGGGGATGGAGCCATGCAGTTATGAGGGAGAAATGAGGGCAAGGAGGGTCCAGCTGCACATGCCCAGGACAGGCAGCCAGTTGTAAGACCTGCATGTGCACACACGACACATGTGCCTGTAGCACCAGCTGCTGGGTTCTCCGTTCGAGTTTTATTTTCTGACCTTCTAAAACCTGACACTCGGCTGAGGCATGGCTAATTACAGAACTGAGAAACGGCAAACCGCGCAAACCTCAGCACTCTGCTCCCCTAACAGGGAGCCTGAGAGAAAACAAGGGACCTGCAGGGGGGAACTTGGCCTCTCAGATCCCCTTCCACCCCATTTCTGTCCCTCCCTGCCTGCCCTAGGCTGCCCAGCTCTTCCCCAGATTTCCTGCTGGGATTCCCTCCTCCTGACTGTGAGCTTTTCCTCTGCTCCTAATGTGAGTTGCCATCACACTGGATGGCACTTAGCTGTTTTCTCCATTCTTCTTGTCTCTTTCCCGTCTTTCTTCACTTTTCTTCTCCCTTCCCCTAATCTCTCCTTGAGTATGGGCAGCTGCCAGGGGACAATTACCATTCTGTGCAGTATTAAAGGGAGTGTCAGATGCAAGACGTGGGAGGTGATCCCAAGGAGCATCTCACTTTAAGGATGGAAAAAAACTGCAGAGGATCCAAAGGACAGCACAGCTTTGGAAAAGCCTACATGCAAAAAACCTTAGAAAGCTTAAACCACAGGGGAAGAGTGCGGAGTAGGGGGGGCAGGGGTATGCAGCAGCCACTGAAGACACTTTCTCAGAGCAGAAAGAACTAGAAAAATTTGCTTTACTGGTCATAAAGGCAATGAAGTTGAATGTTATCAAAACCAGGGGTTTTTTTTAAGGATAATGATGCACTGCAGGATGTCACTCATGGTGAGTGTGGAAATCTAGGCACAAGGGGCCTGGAAGAGCATGTTAGACAAGAAATCTGCATGGGGCTGTGTAGACATATCGGAAAACGTTCAGCACCTAGGAATACATTGCATGAGACACATCTCAGTACTGCTTTTTGTGTTTCCACCTTCATCTTATGGTCTCATAATATTTTCTCTTCATTTCACTTTGATCCTCCATCTTCCATTGCCCCATCCAGAAATCTCAAAAAATAGGCTTGCAAGATCCACTCTTGATTTCAAAGTGACAGAAAGATATAATCTGTCATCAAAATCCTGCAGATGAGACATCATGAATGTGAATTTCCCTCCCCAACACCTCTAGCAACTCTTGCTTGGACAGAGAAAAGGTCATTTGATTGCTGTGGGTGCTCAAGAGAAGAAAACTTTCGTTCCTCACTGTTATACTTTAGGCATAACAGTCTCCCTCCTGTGTTTCTTCCCCATCAGAAATGGCTCTCCTCCCCATTCTCCACATCCTCCTACTGTGTGAACAGCACAACCCCGGAGATCTCCATGCTTGAGGTGATGCAGAAGAACGACCAGGAATCCCAGTTTCTACTTTCCAAGGGAACCCTGACTCCTGATCCTCCCTCAGAAACCAGTGGGCACTCTGTATCCAGCTGCTTCACCAACCAAGGCTACTTCTTCTTCCACCTTCCCAGCTCCTTTGAGATTGAGCCCTGTCAGGTCTACTTCACCTATGAGCCTTTCACCCAGGAGGGCAATGGCAGTGAGGATGGCAAGTCTTACCATGCTCTCCCCTCCCCAGACTTCTGCATGCTGGCAGAAGACATGCCAGTGTTGTCCCACAACTTCCTTCACTGTATCAAGGCAGCTTGCAGCTTACAAAAAAACTCCTTCATGGAAGACACAGAAGGTGAAGCCCAGCAGGCCACGGCTATTTCTGGGGCTCTCCAGGCAAGTGAAGGCACCTCACCAACACCAGTTCTGAAACAGGACGAGAAGGTGATGGACAAAGGAGCTTTACAACCTGCTGAGGCCCTGTGCCAGCTGAACACTGACTTTCCTGACCCACCAGACCTGCATGACAGCAATACTATCGATATAATGGAGGGGAGTGGGAAGGCAGGCCCTCTGACTGACCACTGTAGACCACCAGCACATGCTACCTCTTCTTTCTCTCAACCTCCACCTCTAAGGCAAAGCCAGGATGAAGATCCATGCAGAACAGCCTTCTCCAGCCAGGTCCCAAACACTGGTGCCTACCTTTCTCTGAGGGACCTCCAAAGCCAGTACAGCCATTGCTCTGTCTAGGATCTGCCTGAAGGAAACCCACAGGTGGCAAAGACCTTCTCTGCAGCGAGGGCTAGATGGACATTTTTTTCTATTCAGGACCAGAAAGTGACTTCAGCATCAAACCCTTTAGGACTGTTCTTTAATGAGGCTGGAGAACAGTTACTCTAAAGGGCTGCAAAACCAGAAAAGGGACAAGATGGACAAAGTGTAAATTCATAGATGGCTACACGGGTAGCACTAGTTCCCAAGATAAAGTGTTAGTGAAACAGATGACTAGAAATAAGAGGACATTTTGCATGGAAAACTGGGCTAAGGGACAGTAAAGCAACACATAGAGAATGATAAAGGCATATTCAAGCTGTTCAGTGGCTACACAGCTAATGGAGACGTAGAAGCTTGATCCTTAGGCATACAGGCCACCAAGGACTCACCTTCATAACTGAGCATGTTTCTCTGCTATTACGGGATCTGATGACATAGAAACTCCTTCCCACACTGCTCAAGTGCCATCCCGACCCTCACTGGCTTGTTTTTTCTTTGCCAGCTCCCGGTAGGAGGCTGTGCTGGCACTTCTGTGCTCTGCATCTTGGTGTAAAATAGCACTCAGCTTTGAGGCTGAGCAGACACATGGTCCGTTTGCATTGTCCCAGTCTAAAACCCCTTAATGGGAAGAAGAAATGCCCGAAGAGGTGGATATGAGATTTTGTACAAGGGACAGTAGCACTGCCAGTCAGTGCTGGGGCCGATGATGAAGTGGATGAAGACATCTCCTTCTGACTGACAAAGGGTGTAATTTTTTCTGTTTTCCACTTCAGGTTTTAATCAGAGATTATATTCTGAGCTACTCGGTCCATCTTTAGACTTGAGTCTCTAAGGTCATCTCAGAGCCACAACTGTGTCAGCTGTCTAAGTAGTGCAGTGTAAAAAGAAATCCCCATTATTGGGTTAAAAACACTGGGGAAATCCCCTCCCCCCTCCTTCTTTCCCCCAGGTCTGATGATGGCAGTAAAAAGAACGCACACAATTTCCCATTCTTGCTGCAATATTTTTCATGAAATCGAAAGCCTCTCTGCCCTGCTGGCAAAATACAGTTATTTGACTACGATAAGCTGATTGCAGAATAGTTCATCCCACATCCTGTGTATTAGTGGAAAACATTGCAACGGTGCTGCCCATTCCTTCCATTGCTCAGGGGAAACCATTGCCTAATTAGCTGCAAAGATGTGGTGAATGAGTCCAGAAAACTAACCCACAAATCAGCACCTTTGCTGAAAAGAAAACCTCAATCCACTCACAAAGAATGGGGATAGCAAAGACGACTTTTTTTTTTTTTCTTTTTCCTCTGCATTTGCTGATCTGGGTTGAGAAGAAGCAGCACAATGCAGAAGAAAGGTGGCAAGGTGAAGGAAGACGAGCTGTTCTGGGTACATCCATCCCTGCATTCAACATCTGTACTGTCTGTCCACTTTCTGCCATATTCCTGGTCTATTCAGCAGTGGGAAAATGCCAGCCATGTGCTAAAGATCTTTCTTTTAAGAGTTTTTATATCAAAAAGGTCAGGGACATTGAACTTGTTGGTACTTCTGTCAGCCCCGTGAGTATCACCCAGAACTAATTCTTCCCTATCTCTGTCTGTACAAGTGTCAAGCTTCCCCTTTGTCCTGGTCCCATACTGTTACCTGGCCTTGCCTTGTGCAGCCTGAATGTCATTATGAGTCCCACTGGCTTGGATTTCACCTCAAAAGAGCTGCTCAGAGGAGCTGGGCCTGCCTAGAGCTGAGAGGCTGAGGGGGCTATAACTCTCCTCTCATCAGCTTCTTCACCACCTGCATCAAGCTGTGGACTGCTCCTTTGTCTCCAGGAGACAGCAGGTGAGGAAGACCCCACAGCTTCCCAGATAAGGAAGCACAAGGCTTGCCCAGCTGTTTGCTGGACTTTGAGAATCTTCCCAGGCGGACTTAAAAGAGAGACACTGAATCCCTTACTCCTGATGGACAACTTGTTGTCTTACATGGGCCAAGGATACCAGTTGTACTGATGGTTATCCTGTCCCAATGTACATCTTCATAAGCTTCTCAATTACTCGTGCTGCTAAGATGAGTACAAAACAAAATCTTTGCCTCTTGGTAAATAAAAGATATATTAAGGAATCGACAGTGTTTTTCTGTCCTTTGGGGCGGGGGGAAAGGATTAACAGCTTTTCTAAATAGGAGACTAGGCAAAGCTTTGCTCTGACCAATATACCTTTAGCCATCCTTCCTACTCCCTTCCTCAAGGGACTCAGACCCCTGAAACAGAAAGCAGAGCTGGAATTCATCCTGCCGCAAGCCCCTGAGGACCATCCTGCTGGCTCGGTATTTTCCCCTCCCTTGCGAAAGTGCTGACAGTTTTTGAGCTGGCAAGCTGTTAGTGCTGCATTCGCAGCCACGCTGGGTGTGAATGTGTGACACACTGCGGCAGGAAGTGCTCAACATCAGATCTGGTGATAACCGGACCTTTCTTCCAGGAAGACAAGATCATGTGGTCTCATATGTGAGTAACCCAGGTTGTGAATACCAAAGGCATAACACGCTCGGTGATACGGGGCCCTTTCTCTTCTGGGTCCCCAACACCTCTTTGGAAATGTCACATGGGGAGCGGTCCCCTCTCAAGCTGATGAGAACACCCAGGGTGTGGTTTGCAAAACCACAGAAAGGTGCTACAACGGTGTCCATCAGTACCAGAGGCAAACCAAAGCTGAACACAGGCACCGTGTGGAAAATACTGAGCTAACAGCCACAGACATGAGTTCTCTCTTTATCTTAAGCCCAAAGACAGCAAAGATAGCTGTCATATCTCCCATCTCCCTCTTCCCAAGATACCCTGTTCATAAATAGGCAACAGCACTCTCAGCCTCCTCCCACATCCTTTCCTTTTTTTTTTTTTACTGTGGAGAAGCAGAAAGTAAAGGGTACTTGCAGCAAAAGAATTCCTCTGAAGTTAAATCTGATCAAGGTTTTGGGTCCTTGGTTGATTCAAAAGCCTGTGGTGATAGATGTGGTATGTTTGCTTAGATAGATCAGATTGAGATTCTATATTTTTTGTTCTGCTGAAAACACCAGAGAAGGAAGATGCTTCTTTCCAGGAAAGATGGATACAAAAAAGTAAGGTCTCTGGCATTGGGAAATACCCTCAGCTGGGTTCTGACATGCTGTGGGCAGCCCTCATAGTGTAAGCTTGGGAAAGCCTAAAAACGCAGCTAGACCCCAGTTATCTGGGGAAATTTTGTCTGGAATTAACTTTTTACAGTGAAATCTGGTCTCTTAAGTCTCTCAAGCACTTCTGAAAGTATTTCTTATTGTCATTGCAATGACATAACCATACTGACACATTCCCAGTGAAACGCTGCAGCTTTTCATCCACATATAACGTTTATCTACTAGAATCCACCACGGGGCAACTACAGCAATGGCTTTTGGTCTTCATGCAGTCCCAGACTAAACCTGAACCAGTGGCAGGGCTGAAAGCAGCTATCCCTGCCCAACTGCCAAAAAGAGCCCAAATGAGCCCTGGCCCAAATGAGCTGAGCCCTAGGTCAATGTCACTGGCTGGAGCTCAGCCCCAGGTCAAGAGTTGTCCATGTCCCCATCCTCCAACCCCATTTATTGACAGAAGAACTCTATTTACTCTGCTCTAGCTGGAGCGTGGTTGCTCTCTGTGAAAAACAAAGGGGCACGTACAGAGCTGTGGGGCTGTACGCAGAAGCTCCTGCAGGCAAGGTAGGTGAGGAGGACCTGGGGCTAGAAGAAAAGCAAATGCTGCGGGGAGGAACAAGTTGTGGTGCAACAGAGTGCGGGGAGCCCAGCATCAGGAGACTGGGCAGCAAGAAGCACAAGAAGACCAGAGGGAGTTTTGCAGGTAGGGACTGAGAGACGCTGTGCTTTGCTTTCATCTGCATGACCACTGTGGTAACCAGACCCGCTGCCTACTGCCATCTTCCCTCCTTCAAGCAATCTACACCTGCCAGCCAGCAACTTCTCCATCTCTGTGCTGGGGAGCACACACCCTGCGTTTTGCCCCTCCCTCCAATGGGACCAAGGAGGGTAGCTAAGAAATACATCAGTTGCTCAGCAACTTCTTGTCTCCCGAGGAAGACAACGTAAGCCATCTGCACCAGCCTCCCGGGTTTTCTTCTTCTCTGCACAGCTGGAGGTGATCCTACCCTGACTTTTTCCTGGCTCCCCCTGCTCAGCCTGCAGATCTTCTCTCCCTGTAAGCCTCCAAAACCTCCATTTCAGAAAAGAAAAAAGCCATTGCACAGGGTGTGCTGACCCATTGCGGCAGGACAGGGCAGGACAAAGGCCGAGCTGAAGGGACATGGCATCAGGATATTGATCGTGGAGGAGACCTTGAGCTTGGGTAAATAGATGTCCTCCTCTCTCCCCCGCTCCATGCGTGTGTGAGCTGGCTTGCGTAGGGGGGGGTGTGGGCCAGGCCTCACAGGCGGAAGCAGGTTTCAAAGGTAGGTCTGCAGCTCTGGGGGAAACCCCGGTGCCTACCATCAAATCTTCTAACAAAGAGGCTCTTCTACTGCTGCTTCCTGCCCTCCTCCCCCGCCCCTCCATCTGAGGTTCTTTGCTTGTGCCTGCTGTTTCTGAAGGGATGCTGTGATAGCGGAGAAGTGCCCTTGCTCTCCTGGACCACCCAACCTGGATCATTGGGGAGGATATCCTCCCCTGGAGTTGCACAGAAAGGTGGCCCACGAGAAGCAAGGGAGGGCAGTCTGTGCTAGGCCTGTTTGTACAGCATGCCTCTCTGGAAGGGTGCTTTAGAGCAAGCAGATGTGCGGCTGATTGTCCGAGTGCTGATCTTCACCAGTCTGGGTTTAATGCTTCAGAAAGAGTTACCTGGTGCTTACGTTCTGTGAGCATGTTTCCGTGTTGCAAGGCAGCCTGGAGGGATCAGGGGTCAGAAACTGGGGGAAAGCAAGTAGACCGAGATCACTCTCCCCTATCATGTGAACACTCCAGGGTATCCACGTGGGCTAAAATGGGCATGAAGCCAACCATCTCTTCCCACATCTGCAACAAGTCCCTCATGTGCGTTCATGCCCGCACAGTTGCACGTACCCCTGGGTGCAAAGACAACTCACAGGCACATAGACATGGAAGAGGCATTCCCCAAGACCTCTGTGCCCTCTGACACAAATGCATTCACATCCCTTTCCTCTCCAGCCACAGAAACACAGAAAACCTTTGAGGGCAGCCGTGCACTGGGTGATGGCAGAGGAAAGGAGAAGGAAGGTGGGAGAGATAGATAACCAAGATTAACATGGCTGTCTTGGGCGATGGCATTTCTTATCCTCAGTCTGGAGCTGACAGAAGGGGTGCTGGTCAGGACAAAGCAAAAGAAGCAGCCTGGGTTAGATGAGGGGCAAAGGAAGACAGAAGGTGTCCCCTGGCACAAGCAGAGGGTGGTGGAAGGCTGAACATTGCTCTCTCCTCACTAGCTCATCTAGTGAGCCAGTGCCAGCATGGGCTTAGCCCTGGGACACATGGTCTGGTGGGAATGGCAAGGTTTGCTTCCCTTTAGGGACCAAGAGCAAAGTGGCACAGTAGTCAAAGTGCAACTTCAGGCTCCCAGGCTGAGCTGTTGTGTGCAACTGCTGTGTGCATTTGAGGTCACGGATTTTCTTTTGCATTGATTTCTAGGTCAATGAAATACCAGTTCTAAAATCATTCCCAGCCTGGGAGGACAACATATTTGTCTCTGGAGAAATTCATTATTGTATTAATTTGTGGTTTCAAGGGATTACCCAGGAAGCATAGACAGGACAGTGTCCTGGAAGCCTGTCTCCCACTGAATTAGGAGTTTCACTGACATTTGCACTGAGCAAAATCTTTGACGGTTAGCACACAGATTTCTTGGGGCTATAGATCTTGGGGGAGAAGCACAGAGATGGCAGATCACCTCCAGAGACAGATGTAAAGGGATGCAGAAAACCCAGCCTGACCATGGTGTGCTGTGTCACTAGATGCCCCTGATGGAGGCCGAGGAACAGGAGGAAAATGCCAGCTCCCTCTCAAAGGATGAATCGGAGACTAACGCCCGTGACTGCCTCCGCTATGTGCCCCTTGGGATAGCCTTTCTTGTGCTGGCTGGAGCTGCTGCAGCAACCTGGTATTTCCTAGGTAAAAATTCAACGTTTTGTCTCCAAGCAGAAGGTGGATGGGGTATAGTCATGGCAATGCCCAGCCCAAAGCATGTTAATGACTCTGGGTGATCTTTACAGACTCATACATAGGGGTAAACCTCTCTGTCCTGCATATCAGCAAGGTAATCCAGTAGTGTCTTCTGTTGGCAGACTACAGACCGTGGCACCTGGAACCAGCCGTCCTGCAGTTTTTCTCTGGCAGCCTCCAGGTCCTCAATCGCCGATACTCCCCAGACCTTGGGCAGGTGGAATCCAGAGCCTTCTGGTTGGAGTCAGCTAAGCTCCAGAAGATGGTGAGGGCAATTTCATGACCAGAGCTGGCCCTGAGGCAGTTCAGTGAGTAGAAAGAGGAAGGGGTCAGGTATGCCCCTCCAAGTGACAGGCTTGATGGGCCTCTACAGCAAGAGGGATGAAATATAGGGTTGGCTATAGGTACTTTGCCACTGTAACATTGCACAATAATTATCAAACAACATTCTCATTGCAGCTGAAAGAACTGATTCGTGCCACAGAGCTGGGTCGATATTACAACTCGAGCGCAGTGTATGCCTTTGGGTGAGTAGCACCCACAGCATTTTTGCTTGTTCATATGTGAAAGCTTCCCATCAATTGTACTCCAGTTTCACTGAAATCTGGCCATGACAAACTGTTGCAGTCCCCACCATGAGCTCTCGGCTAGGCTGGGCAGTCCAGGTCCAGAATGGTTCCAGCATAACAGAGCTGGGGATATTTTGAGATGTTCATGTTCTTCCAAGGTTATGATGAAAAGCCAAAACTGAGAATTTTTTCAGAGAGGCAAAAGTTCAAGAGAGGAAAAAAACTCACTGGGAAGAACTGAAAAAAAAAAAACCAACCTTGGGCTTGTCATTCTCAGTAGAAGCTAAGCAGCTAGAAATTAATTTCTCTAATTCAAGAAAATCATTTTATGGCCTGATTCTAGTCATCAGAAGGGAGAGGCCAGAATGCACCATGGAAAAGGTATCCCAGCCAAGACGCATGTTCCACCTGGGTATAAGATAATAGTGGAACAGGACAGATGTGGGACTACAGCTTTGCAGGTCATCACAGTAGATCAAGAAAGAAGGAATAACTTCCAAACTGACGTATACATTTGCTTATGATTCTTTTTCCATGGAAAACTACACCCCTAAATTTGCCCTTCAGCTAAGGAAAATTCCAATTTTGATGTAACTCCATTTTCAACTGGGGAAAGAAAAGTTTCACTTGCAGTTCTTCCTCTAGCCTTTTACTGAACAAAGGTTTGTTTCAATATCTCTTCCCCCTCCCCCAGCCAATTTTCTCTGCCAGCTGGTTGAACAGACCTTTCCCAGTCACAGTCTTCTGCAGCTTGAGCCTGCCCAGCATTAATGGCTTGTGGTAAGGTACTGAGTCATAAATCATCCACTTGTCACCACTGGGAGGTGAGACAATGAAGTCTTGAGTGTTTCTTTTCAACCTCTGCTCAGTAGTAACCAAAGGTCATTTCTACCTGAAATGAGACTACTCATTAGACCAGTCTTGATTAATTATCGCATTAATTTGACCACGTATGGTCATTGCTAAAGCCAGATGGCATAAAATGGCTTCTTCCCCCAAAGGACTGAGCATTAACTAGCATCATGGACATAGCTGCTCTCATGCTCCTCAGAGTGGCTCCTCTGATTCACAGCAGTGAGCTGGCAAGTCCACACAGATATGCCTGACTTGTGGAAAAGCAGTGTGGGGGGGTAATCTCTGGGGTTTGCCTCTCCAGTGATTCTGGAGAGGAAGAGAGAGGATATTTAACATGGTATTTCTCTGTTAGGGAGGGGGCTCTGACCTTCTTCTTCTGGTTTGCCCTCCAAATCCCTGAGAGTCAGCAGAAGGAGGTGACTGCTGAGAGGGTAAACACAGTGCTCCACCAAGAGCTCTCCACCAGCTTCAACAGCTCAGGCAGCCTGTCCTACCAGATGGAGTACACGATCAACCCAGACTCACTGGTTCTGCTGGGTAAGTACCAGCTGCTCAGCTGTGGCCTGAGCAGTCAAGATTGTTCCAAGGTTTATAAAGTGTTCAAGGGAGGTTAGGAGAAGAGGCCAGATGTCACTACTGAAAGGGATAGGGGAAACCTGAAGAAGATAGGGAAGAAATGAGGATCATGAGATACAATTACACATTTTTCTTCCTGATAGAGGAGAACTGAGGTTTGTTAAATAAATAATAATTAAAAAAAAAAAAAAGCATCCTTCTTTTGAAGGATTAAAGATTATTGGGGATACAGCTGACCATGACCAGCTAGGTAAGACTATTTTTTCCCTCCTTCTCCCACCAGTTTTGGCTTCTGTGGAGTAAGATCTTGCACAGGTCATGACGTTGATGAGCTCTGCACAAAAATAGCAAGCAATTAGGTTTCCTGCTTTCCTTTGGGAGATTATTCCAGGCTACTTGATTGCAAGAACAAAGGCGATGTACATGAGTCACCACCAGTCTTACTCTGAGACAAAGCATTGTTACCACTTCAATTCCTGACATAGGATGTTAAGGATTATTTATCGCTGTCCAAAGTAAAGATCATAGCCTGTTCAAAAAGCCACCCCTACAGAACTGCTCTAAAATAGGTGTTAGATAAAAGACTAGGTGATGTGTCTACATTCAATGCATCCGAGTCCCATGGAATTTGTATTTGGTCTTTTTAACAAGACTTAACTTCTCAGCTTGATCTGATCCCTCTTACAGAACCCTAAACCTTACAGGTTTTAAAATACATTGTGTTTCTTCTCTCCCCTTGGGACTCTCATTTCCAAGTTTCTTCTTCCCATGAAATGTTACGTCTCCAAGTTTTTTTTTTCCCCAGATGTTATCTTGCATTTTTCTAACGTGACTCTTATTTTAATCTATCCCACACATATTTTCTTTAACTTTTCACTCCACATCTTAATTGTTTTGTTTTGGGGGTCATTTTTTTTTTGCATCCCCAAAGAAAATTTTATTTCTTCAAAATCATTTTCACTCCCTCATCCAGACGATCGTGTTAAGATCTTATTCTGAAGATCCATTAGCATCTCATGAAGACATCTCCTCCCTCAGTTACCGTTAGTCCTTTACTTCTACTTATGATTTGTTTCCAGCATACTAGACCTTATGTTCAGCCAATTTAAATTAACTTTCTTAAGAAAGATATCATAAGACAACATGCTAAATGCTTCCAAGTCAGCCCATCTAGCATTTTGCCTTCATTTACTCACTTCACAATGTAACCCATAAACAAATAAACATGATGGCTCCATTCTTTCAGTTGTTCCCAGTTCCCTCTTATTTCTCTTGCATCTGTTTCAGTGTTTTATTCATTTCAGCAGACCATACTTCTTTCTATTTTGGAATTAACACACCAGTTGTAGATTCTTCATCTCCTTCTGCTTTCCCTAGTCCTTTCCGCCTCCCTCTCCAGTCAGAAGCACAGTCTAGCAACTAAGGCAAAAGCCAGAAACCTCGTACACTGCTGGGCCAAGGTGACCTCAAGCCAGTGACTTAACCTCTGGCTTCATTTGCTCTGTAAAATTGGAGTGAAAAAATAGCTAGCTAATAGCAAGTCATTAGCATTTTATTGCTTTCTGACAGACTCATTTGCTGACCTGCTTAGTTCTAAACATTAAGTTTCGCTGCAGCCTGCCTTGAGACACAGAGCTGAAACCATTGACTAGTGCAGGAACCTCTCCAACGTCTCCAATCCTTTATTTTTACTAACAGCTACACTCACCCCAGGACACTAACCTCTCATTCCCCCCGAAGAGCTTCAGGACATCATTGTCCTTACAGGCACTCAGTTTTATTACCTTCAGATAGAAGGGTACTTAATATCAGTGCAGCATACATCCTTCCCTGCAGCACATGAGTTTCTCTGGGGGCTGCCTTATGCCTGCAAGTTCATCTTTTCCACAACATCTGGTTTTACCATGACAAAACTGCTCAGCTCTCCCCACAGAATTGCATGCTTTGTTTAGGAGCTACAAAAGCCCAAAGCCCTGACCTAGGCAAGCCCCCAAGAGCAATTCTCACACCCAACTGACCTCATGGTGCCTTTTATTTTGGCAATTATTCCCAGCAGCACCTGATCTCTGGCTGCTCCCAGTTCAGCTAGGAGGCTGGAGCAAAGCCCAGCTCTCCTAAAAGCGTTGTCCACCCTGTGACTCTGTTTTGCACAGATTTGTAGTCCTTGCTGGTGGCTTTCTCTGCATCTCCCTTCTCTGCATCTCCCTTCTCCAGAGGTGTACTCTACATGGATGTTGAGTATCTCATCAACCAGTGATGAGGCCTGCTTCCCCACCCTCAGTAGCTCCCATGCGTTTCAGTGTGGGTTATTTAGACTGGGAGACCGGGGGAGGGGTAAGCAGAGACTGACAGCTTTGGGAAGTGGGGTTGTGCCTTGTGGTGTGCCTAGCAGAGGAGGGGGGTGGCTGCCTGAGGCAATGCCCGGCCCTCCTGGGAAGGGGAAGAGACCCTCCAGGAATAGCCCGTGAAAACCAGCAAGGAAAAAAGGCAGAGAAGCCCTTGGTGGGCTGGAAAGAATGAATCGGGGCTGTTGGATCTGGGGCAGAGGCCAGAGAGATTTCCCAGGGAGGTGGGGTAGGGAAGGCATGACAGAAACGGGTGCCTGAGAGCAGACAGAGATGCACCTGGAGTGTGCCGCATGCCCAAGTTTTAAGGGAGCCATCTACACAGACAGGAAGGAAGAGTCATCACCTGCCGTACAAACATTCAGATACTGCCAGTTTATCTTTTTGTTTATCTTCCTTTATATATTTCCTTTCTAACAGAATCCAGTGTGAAAGACATAGTAGTGCTGAAATCCACGCTGGGTAGGCTATCTTTTCCTTTCCTTTTGAGTTTGTGACTTTGTGGGAGGGATTTTTACAGGGGACAGAAAGTTTGTTGGCTCCCGGGAGCTGCAAATCCTGAGAAGGGGAGGTGAGAACAGTAGCAAGGGAGGACCAGTGCCGCTGCTTGGCCAGATCCAAACTACGTGATGAGGCTACACTCTGGACCGCTCTGAGCATCCTGACACTTCTGTCCCAGTAGCACACCACTGTGCAGAGATACCAGCTCCCAGGGGCAGTGCAGCCTCCTTAGGGACGGTCTTGTCCCCATCCTGATGAGTCCTGTCAAATAGCTTAGTGTACCATTGAAACAGTGTTAATTCCAGGCCCCGTTAAATACTGCTGAGTGGGGTGGGGGTTTCCCCGCGTGGGTCTGCACGGGATGTGGTTTCCGTCATTTAGGAGTCTGTTGTCTTAGCAATATTTGAAGGTGCTTTTAGTAATTTCAGGCAGTGTTGTAAGTGCTGTGGCTGGCAGCTTGCATTAGATATACTATTGGAAATCCACCTTTAAGCTGACTTCTGCTCAAAAATCCTGTTGAAACCTGGAAATCAGGTGAAGGGGATGTAAATCCATGAAGAATATGGGGGTGAGAGGAGAAAGAGATGAAAAAGAAAATTAAGCCAGTGGAAGGTAACTGCGTTGTGCTGATATTTAAATCATGAGGTAGTATTGGCTTCTCCAAGGAAGAGGGGACGGTTCTTAACAAGAGAAACTGGGACGCTGGTATGAGTGTACTGGTGCCACTACAACATATGTAAGAGTAAACTAAGATCACTGGCATGAGCCAGCCTCACCCTGAAATAGGGCTCACACTGATGTCCCAAGTGACAATCCCATATCTTAATTTCCCTTACAGCCACCCCTAAGCCCCCCATTGCCTCCATTTACATCACCCTGAGGTTTAAATCTCTCTATCTTTCCCCTGGATTCAGGTTGCTACAGATACAGCTATGTCCAGGAGGATGATGTCCTAAGGCTGGAGGGCCCTGATTACCTGGCCTCCAGTTGTCTTTGGCACCTCCATGGCCTCAAGGGCTACATGATCAAGCTACGCCTGGAGTGGACTCTCCCGGACTGCAGGGACCGTCTGGCTATGTATGACGCAGCCGGGCCCCTGGAGAAACACCTCATCACCTCGTAGGTAGCTCCTGAGCAGGGTGAGCACAGCGGGGAAGCCGGGCAGGATGGCATGACAGACCACAGCAGGGGAAGGTGTTAGACTACATCAGAGGAAATTCTCTTTGATGCAGAACCTGCCTCTCGCTGATCGGCTGAAGTCACTGATGTGGGATATCACACAGCCAGACGTGCAGTCTCAGAGATTAAGGCAGCACAAGCTGTCTCTTTGCTGGCCCTTTATTTGATTCAGTTAGTGCCTCACAGCAGGCATGTGCTGTGGATAACACAGACCTCCGTTGTCTCTCTTTCCCATTCTTCTCTTTCGTTTGTTTGGCGCTTGCTTCACTCCTGTCCTTTTATCTCTTTCCTCACAGAATCTACGGCTGCAGCCGGCAGGAGCCCGTTGTGGAAGTCCTTTCATCTGGCCCTGTCATGTCCATTGTGTGGAAGAAAGCCATGTACAGCTACTATGACCCCTTCATCCTCTCAGCACAGGTGGTGCCCCTTAAAGGTGAGGAATGCTGAATGAGGGCAGCCATAGATGCAGGCTCCTACAACATCACAACTCCTAGAGGTGCTCCATCCCCATTAGGAGCAGAATTCACTCTAGATTGCAAGGATAGAGGTGATCAGTAAAAAGCAGGTTAGATGCCGCTCCCTCACCTGGACTCATACATTAGCACCTGGCTTGAGTCTTTACAGCCCAGGCTCTGGCAAGCAGAGCCTAAGTGGTCATGATACTTTAAGAGAAGACCAAGCTCTCATGCATGGACAGACCAGATGTGGCCTGGACATTACATCCAGATGCGCTTGCAGGTAAATGACAAGACAATATAAGAGTCTAAAGCAGCAATATACATTACCCTTCTCTGGACCAGAGGAGGAGGCTAAAAGTCTTGCCAGGTAGAAGTGGTCCCTTGAAAGGGTATGGTGGAACATCCCAGTCACCTTTAGCATCATGCCTTAGAGCTCCTTTTCTCCCCTCCTGCAATGGGCTGAGTACATGGTATGCCCAGGCTGAGGTTGAGCTGACAGACAGCTGCGCTTTGAACATCTGTATTTACAGCCTGTGAAGTGAATATAACTCTACGGGAGGACCTGAAGCTGCAGGGGAAGATCAGCACCCCGCACTACCCCAGTTACTACTCACCCAATACTCAGTGCAACTGGCACATGACGGTAAGACATGCCAGCTCCCACAAGAGCATCCCCCCCCGCCCCCCTTCCTGACACCCACGCAGCACTCCTCACATTAGGGGGGGTACAGCCAGCACTCTCAGTCAGATCATCATGAGAAGCAAACAGAGGGCAGCAGCCTGCCTCGCCTCTACATAACGTGTGTTTCCGACGGGGAAAGAGACTAATATTGCTTGTGGTAGCAGACATGACATAGCTGAGGAGGAACCTGAAATTTGGTCTCCAGAGGAGTCTCCAGAGGCACCACCAGACTGCTAGGAATTGCTAGGACTTACCGTGCTTTGAGACCAGCCGCAGAACCACCCTGGGCTGCAGCATGGCTCCAGTTTAGATGGTGCTTCCTTCTGTCCTGCAATGTGTGAACTGGCAGCCCTCCCCATCACATCTACCCTGCTCGTTTCTGTGGCACAGAGTGGGCTGCAGCACTCACAGGAGCCATCTCCACTCTACTCTGGATCCCCTTGCCTGCAGGTCCCGTCCCTTGACTATGGAGTCACTCTGTGGTTCGATGCCTATGCGCTCAGCAGACAGAAGCACGACCTGCCCTGTACCCAAGGCCAGTGGATAATTCAGAACAGAAGGTGTGTGCTGGGATCCTGGTTTCTGTCTCTCATTTCCCACCTGGGATTAAACTGGAATTAAACCTCTGCAGGTTCCTTGCTCACTTCAGCCACCAGGCCTGAAAAAGGACAGCCTATCACCACAGTCAGTGGTCACTGTGCTGGTGCCTTTTGCTTTTCTACTTCTTTTTCAGCCTCTCTTTTTCACAGGCTCGCCTCCAGTGAGCATATTTCTTACAGATCTGCTTCGAGCTACCAGCCTGCCTTCTCTGTCTTGCTGTTTGCATCAGGCTTCCTAGTTTTCTCCTGTGTGTGTAACCTTGGTGTCCTCCCACGTCTCCTGTGTTTGCAAATCTGCCTGTCACCACCTCTGCAATATTATCTATGTGTGCCATTGCCTTGCATCCACCTCCGTACAGATCTTCCGCATAGCTCCATATCCTCCTTCTTTGACTACAGCCACTTCCCCCTGCGGGACTTACCGAAATTAGCACCCATGCATACCTGGGGCTGCTGCTCACCAATGCCCAGGTGAAAAGCACTGAGAGCTGCTGCACTGCCATCTCCTCAAAGCAGACTCTGAGACAGATGGACCTATGGTTTTGTTTTTCCTCCCACTTACTGCAAAATTGCCCCTTTCCCTCCAAAACTTTCCCCAACCTGTCTCATTAACTTCTTCTCCACTGCTCCTGTGGGAGTAACTTCTTTTCCTCTGAAGGGTCTGATCCAGAAGCTATGTTCCTGCGGCTTAGGATTTCCACTTTTTATCCCCTTGCCTTCCTCTCTTGAACTGTCAGCACCACATTTTCTGTGACATAGCTTCTTTGGGAAGATAAATGTAGGAACTGAATTGCTTTGTGTGACCTGCATTCAACACTCACCCAGAAAGTGGGAAATGTCTAAAGACAGTAGGGTCACTCTGGATCTCATGCCATATTCAAAGCATTTTGCCTTCCTGGCTTCCTCCCTACACCTAGTCTGTGTGGGCCCCTTCCCATCCCAGCCCCACCAAGCCCCCATGCCCCACTTCAATGTCTTCTCCTCCCTCCCTGCTCAAGAGATCCCGCCTGTGCTTGCTCCTCAGGTTGTGTGGCCTGCGGACCCTGCAAGCCTACGCTGAGCGGATCCCAGTCACTTCTTCTGCTGATATCACCATCACCTTCACCTCACAGATCTCCTTAACCGGCCCCGGCGTACAGGCAGCTTACAGCCTGTACAACCAATCTGACCGTAAGTTCAGTCTCCTCCCTGCCTCTTGGTGGGGTGGTGGCTACCAGCAGCCCCTGTGCCCTTGGCTTGTATTAGGACAAACACAAGACACATCCCATGAGCCTTAGGTGACATCTACCCCTCAGGCATGTGCTCACAAATCAGTGATGCACACACCACTGGTCTCCCAAAGAGAAGAGGCACTTACGTCCAAAGCTGCTTCTGCACATGTGGCCCTGCCTTATGATGCCAGAGCATCCGTGCACCAAAACCCAAGGTCTGAGAGCTGTGTACCATCTCACCCCCATGCCCACATCATGGACTGGCCTTGGGAATTCAATGAGAGACCATCTCCAGCTTGAAGTGACTTTTATTACGATTATAAGAGCTCTTAGAGCTGTTTCCTGCTCGCCTTGGAATCCGTGCAAGTGGGAGACAAACAAAACTGCACACAAATACACAAACGCACATATGCAAATGCACGCCCACCGTTTGTCTTTCCAAGGTTTCTCCCTCCTAAAGGCTGCCTGTAACACATACCAGTCCCTGAATATGTGCACCTGCCAACACATGTCTAATACCAACCCTTTCAAGGCCCCAACCAAGCCTTAATAACAACTCCAAAGAGCCTATTTCAGCCTTCCCGCAGCATTCAGAAGTCACGAAACAGGGCTAAACCAGAGATATAACATGCCAGGTGGGTGGTTGTCCTGGCTCGTGAACGGTCGGTACAATGGGAATAGGGGAAAGAGCCCTCCGTCTCCTGGTACATAGCCTGGCTCTATTTGCCCTTGTTCAAAGTGAATGACGTGGCAGATTTTGGGGAGCGCAGCAAGTGCCGCCGGCACTCTGCCGCAACACACGTGTGGTCAGGAAGGTGTGCAGCTCCACGCTCCACTTTCAAGCCACGGTGCTCTGCTGCAAGGAGGTTTCCAGTCACTGGGGACTAACTACCTTCTGGTGGTTTCACAGCCTGTCCCGGGGAGTTCCTGTGTTTGGTGAACGGCTTGTGCGTTCCAGTCTGTGACGGGATCAAAGATTGCCCCAATGGGCTGGATGAGAGAAATTGTGGTAAGTGATTTCTTGTCCCCACTGGTCCCTGGTCTCTTGGAGCCCCTAAAGAAAGGTGGGGAGGATTCATTTGGCCTAGGTGCAGCCTTGTAACTCCCCTCCAGAAGTTTAAACCACTGCATCCCTAAAAGCTTCATCCTTCTCAGGAAGGAGCAAGAACGCTTCTTGCTCCTGTGCACAGCACAGTCTTACTGGGAGAACCCCCTAGTACCCTGGCACCAAGAGCTCCAGGCAGTCTGAAAGAAACCCCCTTCCCAGGCTGTCCCTGACCTTGTCCTGCTTTCCACCCACCCAGGCCTGACAGTCAACCTCAGCCCTGGCCTGCAGCCCCCTCTGCTGTCACATCACTCAGCATCCCCCTCCCAACCCTCCCACCTTGCCCACACCTCCCCAAGCCCACCCACTGACCTGCTTTCTCCTCCTTCCCCCAGGCCATTTGTGACACTTGACCTGTACAGATCCTCACCCATATATTGTGCTCCAGTTTGGGAGCATCGAAGTCCTCGGTTCTTCATGCCAACAGCAGTTAGTGCTGATGCAGACACCATCCCCAGCATCCCAGGACTCCTGCAGAGCCCCATTTTCATAGAAACAGCTATTCAGGCTCAGGCCTGACACCCAATTCATCTGTTCTCCCATCCCTGGCACGAGGCAGGGGGGAGCTCATCACATTGCTGCCACTGCTGATTTTTCATTAGTTGTCCCCTACAGAAAGACCCCTGAACCACTGGATAAAGTGGCCAATTCTGAAAGATTCAGAGGAAGGTAGAGAAAAGCCTAAAGTAAAAGGAAGGAGAAATCTTTCTCAAGGAAGTTTTAATTCTGTGCTGGAAACGTAAGAGCTCTCACAGGATCGCTGAGGTTGGGTTTTATATTGTCTGTAGTCTTGCTGACGGTGCACTCTCTCCCAGCATCCAGCTGTCTGACATCAGGGCTCGCTTGCTTCCCTCACGCAGACATGGATACATATGCATCCTTATGAATATCTAACCGTTTCTTGAATCCTGTTAGTTTCTTGGCCCCAGGGATATCTTGTGTAGTTCAGTTCCACAGGTTAACACAGACCAAGACTGCACAAAAAAATATTTGTTTCTCAGTGTTTTCAAACTTCCCTTTATGTTTGAAAAAGAAAATAGAAATATTGTGATTTCCTTTCTTCCTTATACTCTTGCCACTATTGCATCTCTGCTTATTCACTCCATGTCTGTATGGAACAGTCCCTGTCTTTAAAATCAATCTTCACATTCCAGTGTCTGAAGGGGAACTAAAAGGAAGCTGAAGAGGGACTTTTTACAAGGGCATGTAGTGATAGGACGAGAGGTAATGGCTTCAAACTGGAAGAGGGTAGATTTAGAATAGATATTAGGAAAAAAATATTCACTGTGAGCATGGTGAGGCGCTGGAACAAGTTGCCCAGGGAAGCTGTGGATGCCCCATCCCTGGAAGTCTTCAGGGCCAGGCTGGATGGGGCTTTGAGCAACCTGGTCTCGTGGGAGGTGTCCCTGCCCATGGCAGGGGGGTTGGAACTAGATGATCTTTAAGTTCCCTTCAATGATTCTATGATTTCCTCAGACCTTCATGTGTCTTTAGTGTCTGGAAGCCTCACACTAACTACTGAAGAAATTATAGTCATTGCAGGAAGGAAATGCCTGGGAGGTACTGGCCCATCATGTTCAGCGTTGTGCATAGATACACACAAACACAGGACAAGCTCCTGATATGGAAATATATAATCAGAAGTCAAACTCTGTGATGGGTAGGCACCTTAGGCCCACCTCCATCCTGAGCAGCTAACAGAGCTCATGGACATTGGGGAATCCATTGTCGTTCAGGACTCACCTAGTAGAGATCAAGGGGAGCAGCTGCTCCGTAGGGGTAGGTGACACACAAGCTGAGGGTGACGGCAAGGCAGGAGGAACAGCGACCTCACCAGACAGGATGCAGTCCTGCAGAACCTGAACGGGGCAAGCACAGCAGGTCTGGTGATGGTGGTAACTCGGGGTCAACCAAGACCCCAGTGAGCACAGGACAAGTCCATAGTGGTGAGGGAGGTCCAAGGCCAAGCCAAGAAGTCAAGGAAAGTCATGTCAGCATCAGCAAGGTATAAGACAGGGTGCAGGCATACCTACAACATAGCCCAGAAGAAGACCAATAGCAAGGACCTCAGATTAAATGCGGCTCCTGAGCAAAAGAGGGCCAGGTTCCTGCTCTGCATGGCAGTCTCTTTCTAGACTACACAGTTGCACTATACCAGAGCTCGTCTTAAGCACAGGCTGCCAAATCCTTATGAAGTGTGGGAAGAGGTTGCAGAGCCTACCATTGCGCTTAGGGGCCTGACCTCACACATGACACCTTGTCTTGCACGCCTAATTCCCGGGTGCTTCCCTCCCGTGCAGTGTGCCCTGCAAAGTTCCAGTGCCGCGAGGACAGCACTTGCATCGAGTTCAGCATGGTCTGCAACCAGCAGCTGGACTGCGTCAATGGAAGCGATGAGGAGCAGTGCAGTGAAGGTAGGGAGGGGATGGCACTGGGCTGGCAAATACCTTCCCCCATGCTTGAGCCAAGCCTGTCCGTACTTCCCTCTTGAGAGGTGAGGGCACCAGCTGGGAGTTAATGTGCCTGACCTGCTTATGTTTACTCTGTAGATGACCAAGCTTGCTCAGGAAATTCCCCGTCATCATTTACAGATTTCTCCCAACCTCTCTGTTGCCTTTTTTCCCTCACTTAAAGGACTTCAGGCTGTGTTTGCAAACTGTCCCCCTCCCTCAGCCCTGGCTCCCCTTCCTCTTCACAGGGGTCCCCTGTGGTCCTTTCACCTACCGCTGTGAAGATGGGACCTGTGTGAAGAAACCAAACCCCCTGTGTGACACCACTGCAGACTGCAAGGACCTGTCTGACGAGAAGCGCTGTGGTGAGGAAATGCTCAGTTGCGTGTCACGCAGGCAGGTTCAGGATGCCACGTAGGCTGCAGGTCACCCCTCTTCCCACTGCCACCCCAGCGCAAGCACCCACCCTCCCCTGTTCCACCACCACCTCCCTACCCGAGCCCCATGGCAGCAATGCCACTGCTCGGTCCTGCGGTGGCGCTGGCAGCAGCAGCAACGAGCTGGCTCTCTGTGCTGAGCTGTGAGCGGGTGTTTACTCTTTGGACAGCTGCTGCCCACCTCCTTCAGGCAGAAGCATCAGGCCAGACAGACGTGTCTCACAGGCCACGTCCTACCCACAGCCTGCCTGTTGGACCACTGTGCTGGCTTATGTGAAGCAATGCCATCCTACAAGGCTCCAGACAGGGAAATCACCCCTGATGGCACAGCCATGGGCAGGGACAGAGCTTGTGTTTTGATTTCCCTGCTTGGTTTTTCTGGAGTCTCGGTGGGCAGTGAAACAGAAGGACTGCGAGGGTTCCCCGACAGGACAGCAGGTAGCATAGACAGGACGCTGCCCCAAAGGCAAAGGGGGTAAGGCTGTGCAGGCATCAGTGGGGACACAGGCCGGGAAGGAGTGCTTGCTGGACCTCTCCAGGACAGTAAGTGCATAAAGCATCTGCTGGCTGGGTAAGGCAAGGGATTAGAGGTCAAGCTCTTCAGTCAGTTAAGTAGGAAAGGAAGGGTGGGCACAGTATGTCATGTTCCCTCCCTCCCCTGAGGTACATTCTTTGTCTCCTCCTCCTCAGACTGTGGACTGCAAGCCCCTCTCAGCAGGATCGTGGGTGGTGCAAATTCTGTGGAAGGCGAATGGCCGTGGCAGGCCAGCCTGCAAGTTCGGGGACGCCACATTTGCGGGGGGACACTCATTGCTGACCGCTGGGTGGTCTCAGCTGCACACTGCTTCCAGGATGAGAGGTAAATGGAGAGGGGACCGTGCTGGGCGGGAGAAGGATTTGCATTGCTTTCCGTGTCATGCATGATGGGAGGATCATCCGGATTGTGAAAATGTCACAGGACAGCCACACCGCTCGTCTGGCACCCATGCCATGCTTCTCGGTGGCTTGGAGCTGGAGAAAGGGGTATGGATGAATGCACTAGTGTTTGGGTGTGCATGCAGGAAAAAAGGGGCAGTGCTGAGATTCACAGAGCAGCTTTATGAGGGCAATGGTAATGGAAGATACTTCACAGCTCCACCTTTGCTTTGGCTCTGGCTTGTTCCCATGCTGTCACAACAGTGGAGGTGTCAGTGTGTGCTAGGATAGGGCCAGGATAGCATTACCTCCAGAGGATGTTGTTTGGGTCCCATGCTGCCCTCCCCCAGGGTCTGCCCTTCCAGATGGAAGCACAGTCTCTTCCCCAGTTCCTTCCACCCAATGTATGTACTGCAACAGTGGCAGTAACATGCAGATCAGGGTGGTTCATTCATTCTTTCAAACTGGGAAGTGAGGAAGAGGAAGGTCCACAGCTGTACTGGGCAACAGGGCTGGGTGGGGGAAGGAATGTGGACCTTCAGGCCCAGTCTCCACTTCCTCCGAACTCCACTTTTCACTCACCAGTGAGCTGGTGGGGATCCCCCACCTCCCCAGCTACTACTGCTGGACTTCCCTGGCTGCCCTTCCCTCCTGGTGCCATGTGAGCTCAGGGAGGAAGAGTTGCTGGTGATCCTCGGAGTGGTGACACCAACCTTGGTAGGACTGGGGCTGCTTTGCAGCTCTGCTTCTCACCTCACCCTGGTCCTGCCACACTCCTACTTGAGTCCTACAACCCTGCAAGGAAGACTACCAGCACTGAGGGCAGGCCTTTTGAGTGGTCCGTGCATGCTAAATTTGGCCATCTTGGAGGGTCTCAATGCAGGATGGATGGATGGTGGTAGCAAATGGTAGAAAATAAGCAAATATGAGCAAATTACCTGTGTGTAGGAGTGTCTGCCCGAAGTTGGTCCCACTGTACAAGTATGTCAAGGCATCAAAGAGATGTCCCAATCAGTTTCTTGAAATCAGTAGACAAATTTAAAAAGAGGGTCCTCTGAGGGAGATGATCATCCATATCAGATACTCTTCAAAAGACCACAACAGAAGCAGCCAGGCTCTTCCCATCCTTCTCTGTTCATTTGATGAGTTATCTTCTCTGTTGTGTCCTACAGACTGGCTTCTGCCTCCATCTGGACTGTTTACTTGGGCAAATATCTGCAGAATGCCACCAGCCACACAGAGGTGTCATTCAAGGTGATCCGCCTCTTCCTCCACCCTTACTACGAGGAGGACAGCCATGATTATGATGTAGCCCTGCTCCAACTGGACCATCCTGTGATCATCTCACCCTTAATCCAGCCCATCTGCTTGCCTGCCCCTTCTCATCTCTTTGAACCTGGCCTTCATTGCTGGATCACTGGCTGGGGAGCCCTCAAGGAAGGCGGTAGGCACAAGGACTTTGCTGGTGGCTTACAGTAGCAGAGCCAAGGTGGAACCATAGGTTCAGATGTGGGATAGGCAGAATAGACTTCTGTTCACCCTAAAGCATTGTGCCTCTTTCAGCCCCTTTAATTTGGGGTCACAGGTTGGCCAAAGTTGCCTGTCAAGTGCTTTGAAACTTCATTTGGAGAGGCAGGCATGAGAGTCTGGTAAGCTATATGGGGACAGCATGTGTTCCTTCATCCAAAGACTAGAATAGCCCTTCAGGAATTAGGGGTCTGACAAGGGGCTATTCAGCCATGGTCACAGCATGGAGCAGCCCCATTCCCAAAGCCCAACCCAATGCCTACACAGACATGTGTGCTCCTGTTGGGTCATTCCCCAGGGACAGAGCCTGAGCAGAGAGGGCAGAGATGAAAAACTGCTTTTCATCAAACCAGGACTGGATCTCTTGGGGACACCTGTCTGTGGCCCCTGCAGCAACATTTTCCCCATGTCAAAGACCGTAGGACATGGGTCCCCCCAGTAACACCTGGACTAGTAAATCCAATGGGAGCAGTGCAGGGTCTGAGTACTGTCCCCTGAGGATCACACCGTGTAATTGTTAGCTTGCACCTTGGTACCATTTTGGCCGCATAGCACCCACACACAGCTGGCAGACAGCATGGGCCAAGACCTGTTCCCATGGGGTAGTATGGATGAGTCCATTCTGTTTTGTGAGGAAGAGTTTAGATGCAGGGGCATGACCCCTCATGTTCCCTCCCCATAAGACCAACAAACAGGTCCAGGCTGTTCTCTAGTAGTGTGTGGCACAGGAATATAGATGTGCTCACCCAGGTCAGATGTGCTCACCTCACTCACACTCACACTCACACTCACACTCCTTTTCCAGTTGCTTCCTGAATGGAAATGCTCAGGGGTCTATCCAGAAGTGGACACTTTGGTTTGCGTACTTAGCCAGAAGAACTTAACAACCATTTCAATGAGAAGTAAATTCAAAACTCTAACATCTCAGAGGTTTCCCCAAACCAGAATCCCCCTTGTCCCAAAAGCTGACGTGCCCACAACATAACCCTATAGGGAAAGGGACTGCAGGGGAATGTTACTCCTTCCATGCTCTGCTGAAAGTCAGAGACTGCAATGCCAGAGGAGGGCAAAACAGTAATTCAGATGGCAGCTTTCAGCATGCAGTGAGATGGGCATGGACTGAGGGATCACAGTAATCAGTGGGAAGCTCCATCATTGCTCACCTGCACTGCTTTTGATGCTCTACCCCTCAGGGCACATCAGCAATGTTCTGCAGAAAGTGGACGTGCAGCTCATCCAGCAGGACATCTGCAGTGAGGCCTATCACTACATGATTTCTCCCAGGATGCTGTGTGCTGGGTACCACAAGGGCAAGAAGGATGCCTGCCAGGTGACAGAGGAGTTGTGGGATCGGGGTTGGCTACCGGAGGTGGGGTCTGTCCCAAGTCCCCCAAATGCACTCCATGGCCTGAAACAAGGGACCATAAAATGCCTTACTCCCCCAGCCCTTCCTCTCATCTAAGTGGCCAACAGCTCAGAGGACCACTTCTTCCCAGCATCTTTGCCTTAGACAGGATCCCAATACACTTAAACTTCTTTTCTCATTTCAGTACATTCTCCACTCTTTACCTCCCACTTCTGAGTCTACATCAATCTCTTCCCCTCTCAGACTCATTAGTACCCGTCACACACAGTAACCTGTTTGTTCTGTCATTACCATCAATCTCAGGGAATTCCTGTCTCCCATACCTCCAAGTATCCAGTTAAAGTCCACCAGCTTCCTTGCTCTCCTTATATTTGGAAATACCACACAGAGCAGAAGGAAACAATAGAGCTGTCAGCTTCTTGAGAGCTGGCTAAGGGGGAGGAATTTGCATGATGAAGGAATGCAACAATGGGTCGGATGTTTGCACTGGAAACTGGTTTTGACATCTGCCTAAGGTCCAAGGGATGTTGCAGATGTCCCAGGCATGAATTGAGGGGATAAAGGAATCTGCACACAGAGAGACTCAAAGCCAGTGTAATCATCCAGCAGGAGAAGCTGGTGAATCACCATCACCCCATTTCTCTTTCCCTTTCTCTAGGGTGATTCTGGAGGTCCGCTGGCCTGCAAGGAACCCAGTGGCAGGTGGTTTCTGGCTGGTTTGGTCAGCTGGGGAATGGGATGCGCACGTCCAAATCACTATGGAGTATACACCAGGATCACTCAAGTGTTGGGCTGGATAAACCAAACCATGAGCTGAGAAAAGTGCATCTCTGCCTTCTCCCCATCACTCACACAGCACTCATTCCTGATCTTGCTCACTTGCCTCTCAGAGAGAGTTTCTGTGTGGGATGTTGTCAGACCCAGGATGCTCTTCTGAGCTGAGTAAAAAAAGCCTGCTGTGGGGATTGTATAGAAAAGGAGGCAGACCCTCTTCCCCCTCAGTGCTTCCCAGGGAGCACCCCAAGGTATTTTTAGGCCATCCACCCAAAAGAGTTGGGGGGACACACAGGATGGACGACGACATGACACACAGTAACAGTCCCAAGTTGGTGGTTTCTGAGAAAAGGAATACGGGGAGCTGAACTTTCAATGAACCATGTGATTCAGCCACAATCTTATGCTGGAACATTTGCTGAAAGAAAATGTGACTGATGTAGTTAGAGATTCCAGTAACTGTGAAATCAATCTGCCTCCCTCTTCCTTCCTGCTGCTCGTCCTTCTTCCCCCTTCCCCTCCCATCACTCCTCCTCTTCCATCTCCCTAATTGCTTCTTTTCTTAGCTGGCGTGTGCTGTTCAGCTCAGCCAGGCAACTCTTCACGTCTCACTGACTCCCAGGCAGGAGTCCAGCATCACCCCTCCAAGCGTGCGTCCTGCCTCCCCGCTGGAGCAGCTCCCAGCCGCCACTGCTGCTCTTTCCTCAGGGAAAAGCCCCGGCCCCACAGGAAAAACTCTGGAGCAGCCTCCCATCCCCTTCCCTCAGCCCTTCTAAATACCTGTAACTTGAGGGATTCTCAACTGCTCCCATCTCCTAACTCAGACAATCTAGGAGGTGAAGGAGAAAGCTTCAGGGCACAGTGCTTCAACAGTGACTGCTATGGGTTTGGTTTTTTTACGGAAAATATACATATATATATGTGTGCGTGTATATATATATATACACACAATGGGCCAATCTCTGGAATTAGAAATAAAATTAATTTGAGTGGGTTTTTTTGGCCACAGTTTGCCTTACTCTGTTGAAAATTATCTTGGGGATTGTATCTTTTTGACCAAACTTCAACCTTGGCACTGGCAACCGGCAAAAGTTTTTGCACCCCTGCCCTCCGTCTCAGCTGTCCCCCAGGCACAGTGGGGTCAATACACTGGCTAGAATGGTCATCCTTGCTTATTGTTATGGTTTAGGGGTGCAGATATCAATAAGCAAACCTGCTCTGTAGCCCAGCTGCCTGCCGTGGGGATGCAGCATAGATGCGGTGGGAAGTACCTCCAGCTCCCAGATGCAGCAGCACAAGCAGCACAAGCAGCTTCTGATGGCTCCAGGTGATGAATCCAAACTCCTCTACTCCAGCTCCCACCCTTTTCTACCAGCACCAAATTTCTGTCACTTGAAATGAGAGGCGGCAAGGAGGAACAGCCTGTGAATTTTATTCAGGAGCTACAACCTGGTGTCCTCAGACACATGGGTGAAGCAAACGCCCCGCTCCCCGAGGCAGGCATCTCCTCTGGCTAGCAGACATGACACCAGGTGCCAGCGTGTTCCCAGGACCCCGGCAGCACGCCTGTCTCCTCCTCGCTCCACCAACACAGGGCTGCTTTGGGAGACAGGGCGGGAGGCCCCAAGGAGCGTGATACCCAGCACAGGGACACCCCGCGAGCAGTGCAGGTGGCCAAGAAAAGGGCAGTGGCTCTGCCTTTGCCTTCTGGCTGCAAGCCCAGACCAGCTGCCTGCGACAGCAAAAGGGTGAGGACTGGTCGGTCCTACAGCAGCAGCCACCACCGCGGGGTCCCAGTGGCATCCAGGGTGTTCGGGAAAGCACCGCAGACTGCAGTGGCTGATCACTGATGTCCCCAGCAGGGGCCACTATGACATTAAGGAAAGCCAGCCTGCTCGGCTTGGCAGGGGGCTGTGGGCTCCAGCCCCTACTGCAGCCCAGGGGCTCCTTGGAGCATCTGCTTTCTTCCAGGGCTGAGGCTCAGGTCTCCGAGGTGAGTTTGTAAAAAAGAATGGCTGCGTGTGAAGAGCGAAGGGGGCTGGGGAGTGTCACTGTGGGGCAAGAGGCTGCCGTACACTGCAGTACAAAAATAAAGATATAAACCAGAAACTAAAAGGCTGGAGTGAAGTGTCGGGATCACAACCTCAGACCTCTGGCTTGTAACAGCTAGAAAAAGAGAAAGAAAGAGAGAAACAAAACCAATGGCAGGGGAAAAAAAAGTGATTGGGCACGGAGGGGAGAGTGGAATAGGAAAGTGGAAGTGCAGCGGAAATAAGAACAGAAGAAAAAGAAAAAAGATGAGGACTGAGGGTGGGAGAACAAAGGAAAAGGAAGGAAAAGTCCACGTGATTAACATACAGACTCTTAAGAGAATAACACCCAGGTCCCACAGCCGTGGACAAGGAGGCTCTTGAACAGAGGGAGAGCAAAATGTCAGCCAGCTAACAAGTGCCCTCCACCAGGACGGACAGTGGCGCTGAGCACCGCTGGTTTAACAAGAGCCCCACAGTTTTCCAGTATGAGAGAGGAATCCTCCTCCTAAAGCTTTCTATACCCAGCCCCACACACGCTGGCCAGGCAGCCTCCCTGAGCAGCAGACAGAGCACAGAGGCTTATTTCATACGCAGCTGCGAGAACATCTGGAGCGGGGACCGGCCGCTTCCACTTTGCCTTTGCCACCTTCTCCCACTGTGCTCTCACTGGGGCAGAGGCGGTGGGGGAAAAGCCCAGGGAAGAGAGAGCGGGGAGGGGAAAAAAAACAGGCTGCCTTCTGCAAACCTCTCTTAGGCTGGCAGGCAAAGGAGCTGCGGGCGGCAGCCTGGAGAAGCGATCTGGCTTGCATGTCAGGCAGACACGTGGCAGACTTCCCCCCACCACCACCACCCTTTCCCCGTGCCACCCCTGCCTGCTTTTGCATTCATTTCCACCCCTTCTTCATTTCTCCCAGCTGCTCTCTCTTTTCTGCTGCCAGAGCCTCTGGTCGGGAGCCGTAGGGCCTGCTTGGCGGAGAAAGGCACACATAGGATGAGAATCAGAAAAGCCACCTTAGGAATGAGTCAACCTGCCCTCCCTCCTTCCCCTCCCCAAACCCTACAAACCGGGGCCATACCCACAAGAGGGAAGTGAGTCACTCATGCAGAGCTCAGGCTGGCGGGAGCGGAGAGTGCAGACAGGTAACGTACCTGCAGAGGAGGAAAAGTGAGGAGCAGAGAGAGACAGGGACCCCGGCAGGGACCACTCGGAGCACTGGATTGGGGGGGAGGAGAGGGGGAGCCAAAAGAGTGGAGGGAAGGATTCTGGAGGTTGGGGAGTGGGGCAAGGCAGGAGGAAGGTGACAGTGCTGGGATGGACAGGGAGGGGAGCAGGAGGGAGGGTCTGGAGGAAGAAAGAGTTTAGTGCAATCCCGAATAGATCGACAGTCTGCAAATAAAAAACATAACCGTAAACAAACCAAACAGTTTAAAATACAAAGCAGCAGCCACGGTAACAGCTCTCCCCTGTCAGCTTTATCTCCAGAGAGACTCCCGCTCCTGGAGAGGACTGCCCCCGCACCCCACACCTGCCCTAATCCTTCCCTGCTACTAGCTGTGAGCTCTCACCAGAAAGGTGGACGGGTCTATGCTTGGGGGGTTATTTTTATCATTTTCCTCAAGGATTTGCTGCACCTTTCTCCTCTGCTTCTGCTTCTGCCTCTGCCTCCTCCTCCACCTCCTGCTCTTCCTCCTCCAGGTCCTCCTCTGTGCTCTGTGGCCCAGCATGCAGGACAAAGGGAAGAAAGAGTGGAGATACTTGCAAGATGAGCCATGGCAGCTCTTTCTGACACACTGACACACAAGAGAATAAAGCAAGGGTCATGACACTGGAATAAAAAGGGACCTTTCCCCATGGCCAGGACAGCTCTGGGTCAGGGAGCAAAGAGACTTGTCTTCCTCTGGAGCATCATGTCATGGCTATCTAACCCGCTTACAAGTGCTGTGATCCCACTGCCCAACAACTCTCATCTGTCACTAGTGCTCCTTCCTGTATCCAAGGTGTCTACAGGCACTGCTACACGTTTCTGTCCTTCCCTCAAAAGGGGAGCAGGTCATCTCCTGCCCCTTAGGCTGGGACTCAGCAAAAGGAAAGAGAACACTGCAAAACCTTCAGGGAAACCTTCACTGCAAATCACCTTCAGGGTGACACACACAGCATGGTCATGAGGAGGCATGAGGGGGATGTTAGAGTAGCATGAGAAATGCCAGGGTTGCTTGCTAAAGCCATTTGCCACACACAGCCGGACACCACCACTCTCAACACACGCACTCCTCCTTTTGGGCAATGGGTGTAATGCTGTGGTGCCGAACACCGGGACAAGACGCTGTATTTCACCACTGAGGTGCCCCACAGTCCCAGTGGGGAGAGGAAAGAAAGACAGAGCAAACAAGAGTGAAGGATCTCATAAGGAACGGGAACAGGGCCATAGCAAAGTTGGTCTCACCTTGGCTTTGTGGCTGGGCTCAGAGCTCAGGCCATTGGGGGAGTTGTACAACTCTTTGGAGACCACGCACAGGAACTCTGTCTGATCCTCATTCCCATAGTTATAAGATGAGCCAATGTTCACAAGCTAGAAATGATGACAAGTGCATGTTACTGCAAATATCCACTTCACCTGGGGAGCAAGGCAGAAAGCCCACCATGCAGCATGGCGTTCAAACCCTACCCTCAGTAGAAAAGCCTCATAACTAAGCTGAGGAGGCAGCACAGAGAACCAGGAGAGGAGACAGCCAGCACGCAAAACAGCTTAACCTCACACAGCATCCTCTAAACTTCTAGAGAAGGGGCAAGAGACAGCCCATGTGACAGCACTGCCAACGAATGACCCAATATTCTCAGAGAGGGAATGTGACTTGCCTGGGGACTGTATGGTATCCACGATCTTTTCCCCAAAAGACCACTCCTGCCCAGCTTCCTCTACCCTCTCCATACCTGCTCAAAGCGCCATCCGTCTGACATAGTGGAAACCATCTGAGTGAGCTCTTCTTCCTGGCACTGTAGCACGCGGTAGACATGCTTAGGAGGCACCTGACAGCAAAATTGCAGAGCATGTTGACAACAGTCAGATGCTAAAGGCTGTTGCCCTCCTGCAGAAGGAAGTGGTAGTACCCCTCCTCGACAGCCCTGTCCTCTTCCCCATGTCCCAGGCTAAAGGGGAATGGAAACCACAACCCAGCTTTCTACTATGGTGTTGTGGTGAGCAAGAACAATGGTATCTCTTCTGGAGAGAAGGAACTGAGCTGAGAGCTTCCTGCATTGTCCCCAGAAGGTACTGGGCTTTTTCGATGGGGAGTTTGCATTTGTCATTACAAAGTCATTTATGCAAATGCCACAAATGCTGATGGGGGTTTGTGAGCACAAAGTGACTGTGTTGCTGGAGGCTTACAACCTAAGGCAGACATGATGAAAAGTGAGATGTCAGCCAATGCTCCCAGAAGACAGATTTTAAAAGGTTATTGGCCAATACAAGGTGTGGTTGCGCCACAGGATTGATTCCTTGTGCCTCATTGTCTGTGTTTAACTCTTCCACAGACATCCCTTCACCTGTGATTACACTCCCAAGATTCCCCACACCAGAGCCCTCCTCCCAACGCCTCCGCTCCCCTCACAAACATTCTTCCATATCCCACAGCAACTAGCTGCCTTCTTCCAAAAGCTAGAGGAGCTGATTTGGTTTCAGGGGCTACATCCAGCATTACTTCTGGGGATGTGAAACAAGCCCGTAACTTGTTTATTGTAACTGAAATGGTGGTAGCCTGTCCCCTGCAAGATTTTGCTAAGTAGACATTAGCACATAAACTCTAATTAGTTGCTTCTTTCCGTTCCTTGCTGCTTCTCCCAAGTCTGTCCTCCCTCTAGACTCACCTCTCCCTTTCTACATTCCCTCCTTCCCCCACCCCACTCTATCTTTCCTTGCCATCTCTCTCCATACCTGAGTTACTGTGTAGTCCTTCTCCTCCAGTCGATCCTTGATTATTCGGATTAAAGGACCAATGTTATAGAACTCAGCTTCTTCTAGGACCCCTGAGAAAGGAAGAGAGAAGGACCACAAAGACAGAAAGTTAATAGCCCATCTTTGGTTTTTGGCTTGCAATAGATAAACTCTGAGCTTCCCAAGCTCCATAGGGAGAAATGACACTGCAGCCTCACTTTTTAACAGGTTTCTGTTGCTTGAAACTCTTACTGCAGAGAATTGAACCCTGGCTCTCTGCATTGCGTTTCTAATGCTCACCCCAATTCCTTATGCTGCCTCCTAATAAGAAACAGGTACTGCCAGTGAAGGCTTGTGCTGAGGACTGCTAATACCATTCCCAGATAACTAGCCGAGGAGAATAAATGTAGGCTCCAGTCTCTCTCAATGACCACTAGTTATCACCTTGTTCAGGTCCTCTTCTTAAGGCAGAGGACCACAATTTATTTTCACCTTGTCACCAAAAGACCCTAGAAAATCCCAACTTTCCTCCTGGGCCAGTTGGAGTTGCACCCACCTTGCAGCTCCATATGACTTTAGATGATCTTTGGCTCTCTCCCCTGTGCTTCACCTCAAAGCAGATAAACAGAACAGTGTTTTGTTTTTTTTCTCTATGGTATCTGCATCCATCACCTCTCCTGAGATGCACTTGTTTGCCAACAGGCCTTCAGGGAAAGGGAGGTGGGTTCCCAGAGGGCTGGTGAGGGAAAGGTGGCTAGGAGCCAACACTCACATTGTTCCCAGGACAGTACATAGACAATGCAGGTGGGGAGATTGATCCTTCACTATCTGACACACTCAGACCTCTTCCGAGTCCCTCATTCAGCCATGAATCATCTAATGGGTTAGTTATATATATATATAGTTAGTTATATATCCTGAGTGTGTGCAGCAGGGACAAAAGACAATGTTAAACTATGAACGGGACTCCTGTTCATGCTTTGGATTTGATGCTAAAACCTGTGGATGAACTCTGTCTGACCTCAGCATTACAAGAAATGTCAAGTAGAAAACACCTCAGAATTGTGTTTACTACCATTCTGTACCATTGCTTAGATATATTTTTGGAATTATAATACAATTCTGAAGAAAATTCTCCTTGCTTTAGGTGAAAACATGTAAGAGAGAGAGGCAAGAAGACTAATGAACATGCAGAAACTGTGCTTGGCAAGGTCTGGACAGCACAGCCTGTCTTTGGAATTGGCTCCTTGTTAGACTCTAGCATCCAAAAAATAACGAGGCATTGGGGACTGCTGGCTGGTAATACCACAATGTTACTGAGTTATCCTATTGGACCCTCTATCAACTTCAAATGAAGGAATGGTTTGTCTGGCTTGCTCCACTGGAATTGCTGAAGGCCACAACCCACCAGAGCACTAGTAGCCAACATCGCATACCACTGATTAATGATGGTCTTTATTACAGTCAGTAGAAGAGATGAGCTTGATTTTGTTTGGTCTTCTTGGTTTTCATTCCTAATTAGAAACAGTCAGTCATTAACAAAAAACTCGGTCACAGAACCTGGTTAAAAGTGGATCAGGGACAAGTAATAAAATGGTTTATTGAGGCAGAGATCTTGCCTACTTCCATCTTGGTGATATCTCTGCTGAACAAACAGTCATGAAGCCACAACACCTGTAGGATGCCTTCCTCACCTACTCCAAACCCCTTTAGTAAATATCAGTATGCTTTCCAAGAGCTGCAGGGATAGTCCTCTCAAATGCCCTAACACCATCCTCCAGAAGAAGAATGAGACAAGGTCAACAAGTCCTACTGTGTCGTGGCGACAGCAGCAATATTAAGTGGGAAGTTTCTGAGCTCCAAGACTCACCCTCTTCAGCCATATCTTTATTGAGGACCAGCTTCCCATGACGGAGGAAATTCAGGATGGGTCCAAAGTAGGTGGGGTCCCGGTCTATTAGGTATGCGCCAGTCTCATCCTAGCAACAGAGATAGACCACAAGTAGAAAAAAAAACCCATGGGAAACTGCTAACCAACCGTCAAACGTTCCAGACTACAAGAAAATACTAATCTAAGCAAAAACATCCACTATTTCTACGGCTCCTTGGAAACCATGGGCCCCTGAGAGTCCCTAGCCAAGCCAGCCCAGCTTGGATTTTAACTCCTGTATTGGCATGCTCAGCGTGCCCTCCTCAGCATGGACCAACTCAGCTGAGAAAGCCAAAAAAATAGGCCTCAATCTCCTTCTGCAACTGTGCATACAGGTCCTGTGTGAGAGAGCAGACTCCCCTTACAGAGGACATGGCTGAGTCAGGCAGATACAGCTGGGAGGTAGACCCAGGGGATGTGGGGTGATAGAGAGGTGGGAGAGCCGGGGCAGGGGGGAGATGGCCTCTCTTTTCCCTAGCTCAGGAAGACGGGTGCCAGGCTACAACACAGCAAGGTGGGATCTGGCAAGGGAAAACCCTGCACAGGAGAAGGAGGAGAAAAAGCAGGCATTTTTTCCTCAGTTACTCCTGTAGCTCTCAGGGTCTGGCTCCATCCCTGCATCCCTCCCCGTGCTCGGTGGGGCACGGTGCAGGAGGCAACCCAGCTGCCTTACCCGGTCCGACTGCAGCTCCTCGCCCTGGCACAAGCGACACAGGAAAGATTTCTGCTCCCGGCACAGGGTCTGCCTGGTGGTGAGGAAGACCGTGCCCCCCACATTGAGCCTCACCCACTTGGCCTGGGTGCCAGCGGGTGGAGGGATGTCCCAGGTGCAGTGCAGCCCCACGGCACCCTGCATCTCCTCCCTGCCCTCCATCCTCATCCTCACCCCCGCTTCCCTGCCGGCGTGCAGGGACGGCGGCAGGTGCTGCCTGCCGGGGAATGCTGGGATCTGTAGTTTATCTGCCTCTCCCTCCACAGCAGCCGCGTTTCCCGGGGGGAAACAGGGTCCTCCCTGTGAGCACCAAGGGGGTCCCGAGGAGAGGAAGGATGCTCTGTGCTGGAGGAGATCGCTGCGGCTATTAGGAGCGGGCAAACCCACAGCCCCACAGCGCTGACGCTCCCTGGCTTTTCCCCCGTTCCCATTTTCGCTAACCAAGGGCCGGCCAGCCCTTCGGAGGTGCGGGGTGTTATGCAAAAATCACCAGCATTTATTTCCATAGACATCCTCTCTGGGCTCATTATAAGGTTCTGGGAACTGTAGTTTGCAGGGACATGCACAACAGGGTGCTGGGAACTGTAGTTTTCCCAGCCTGCCGTCCCTGCAAAAGCGGATGCTGTAACGAAGGGGGCTGCACTGTACTATGTGCCCCCAGCCCTGCGGCTGGTGGGTTGCCTGCTTCCAGTCCTGGGTCTTCCCTGCAAGCTTCCTCGGAGTCAGGAAGAACAACAATTTTGCCACTCCCTGGCAGCCAGCAGATTAAGCCCGTCAGCGCCGTACTCCCCATCCCCAGTTTCCCTTAAGGAGAGCCATTAACCCCAAGCTCACAGCTCTGTGCTGCGCCAGTTGCCACGCTGTTCTTGCTGCAAAATGTGCAGACGGTTGCCTTCTTGCTAACATGCGTAGGGACGCTTCTAGGAACTGCACCCTGGATCTGCATGAAGTGCTGGCAGGGGGGCAGGAAGAATTTTTTCTTCCAGCTCGGAAGAGTGGCTGACTCAGCAAAATCCCCCCCTGTGCTGCCCTACCAGCGCAAACCATCCCAGATGGAGCCCCCCCTGCGTCCTTCCCCTGTGCTCCTGCTAGCCCCTCTTTGTGTTCTGGGCAACAGAGAGCTCAGATTTTAACTTAGCTCCATGTGGAGTTTTTACCTCTGCCCCAGGCACATTGTCACCCGCTGAGGCCAAAGTGCCGACCCCCCCCTACCAAATCTAGCCCTGCCTCTCTGCCACTGGCTCCTGCCAGGCTGATCCTGGAGCTCCGCTACTCTTGCCCCATGGGACTCTGTTCAAACACGCTCCTTGGCACAGACACAACCTGAACGAGCTCTCCAGCAGCTCTGCTTTGCCCACTCCCACCTAAGCACAGCCATGCTTGCCAGCAGCTCGGGCGTATTAGGAATGGAAAGCAAAGGCTGATGTTTCACCTGAATGTGGCCCAAAGCCTTCCTTCACCTAAGCAACTTTCTGGCTCTTCCTTGCCAGGGCAATGCAGCACTGCAGAGACACCGTGGTGCCTTGCAGACGCTTCACTGTTCTTCCACCTAGATCTTTGTGTCACTTGAGGTAGGGGTTTGTTGGGGGAAAAGGGTGGATAAAAAGAAAGATCATGTTTTACTCTTATATTCCTTTTCTTTTTGTCCTTCCCTCTTTTCTTTTACTTACAAATCACTCCCTTTTATCATTGCAGCCATGAAGGCAGTGCCACCCTTCCCCCAAATCACCCAGGGCTTCCTTGACAAAGTCAGTATAACTGTGTACTTTGCTCCTTCTGTGGAGGAGTGCAAAGGGGAGGAGGGGAAGAGAGGGTAAGAAGGAAAAGGTTTCGAGATTGCTGACCTCCAGCTAATTTAAGCACAGGAACAATTCGGCTGCTGCAGGTTGCAAATTCAAATAACTCTGGATCTCCTGTAATTCATATCTGGAGCTGGCCAGCACTGGAGTGATCAATAATAGAGAGAGGATGAAAAATTATTTTTGCCTAAGTGTATAAAGCAGGCTTTGGCCCAAATTAGTGCCCAGCCCTTGAACCAGTCTCCATGGAGTAGTGGTGTGCATCAAAGATGCTCCGGCTAACACTGCCCTGAGCTGAAGCATCACACAATGCAACACAGCTCTGGGCTGTGGGACTGTGGCCCTTCTGCTTCTGGCTCTGGCTCAAACCACAGCAAATCTGAGAGCTCTGCCCTGTGCTCTGGTGTGCAAGGGATGCAAGACCCTGTCTGCGCTGGCTGCAGCTCCGGAAGAGAATCAAGGTGAGGACTGCAGCTCTCTGATAGGAATATAGTAGTTGTGTGGCAGCCTATAGCCCCTTATCTTCTCCTCCAAGAAATCTGCCCTGTTATCAAGGGTTCTTCCTTCTATCAAGGGTTCACCCTGTCTCCCTTTCCTCTTCTCACAGCCCCTCAGCCTCTTGCTGCTTTTTAGGTCCAATCTCTTGTTTTCGACTCCTTCTTCCCCAGCCTCACCCATGCTAATGCTGCTCAGGATTCAGGGATGGTCTCTATTCAAAGCATACCTTCTTCCATCACCACCAGCCTCTCTCTGTGGCCAGCACTTCAAGCCTTGGTCACCCCAGGGCCACGGTGTGAAAGGTTGATCGGCAAATCTGAAGAGGTATACTACGAGTAAGGAAAGAGGTCAAGGTACACTACTCCCATCCCGAGAGCCTTCTTTTCTGCAACATACAGCATGAACTTCACTGGAAAAACCCCAAGCCAGAGTGTTCCCCGTAGCACATGAAAGTGCTCTGTAGAAAGAAGTCAGTCCGAGGTGAGTTACCAACCGAAATGCTGTGACGAGTCAGTGGTGTGGGCTAAATACAGGCCTGATTTGCACACCATCACCACAGTTCTGAGATGCAACTAGCACGCCCTTGTTAAGGTCCATTAAAATTAAGCAATAGAACAAAGGAGAAATAAATTTAAATAATCAAATGTCTGTTCCTCCTGCTTTGGTGATAACAGAAACAGAGAGACACTAGAGTTTCCAATACCACACAGCTCCACTGAGTACTCAGTTAAATGATGGGGATAATTGCACAGACTGACTGGGGGGCAGGAAAAGCTGGACAGCCACTGGGTAGGCAGGTGATGGGGCTGAACAAGAGTTGAGGAAAACAGAACAGGGGGTAAACTGAGAGTTTCTTGGTTTGGCACTCACTGGGCCTGCGGCACAAACCTGCGGCGCAAACCTGCAGCGCTCCGTATGTACGTTGCGGCCTGACGAGTCAGCTGGGTACACAGAGCGCGATGCATCACCGATGTTGCGGAGCTGCTTTTAGGGGATTGTTGCATCGCAGAGCATCAGCGGGAACAGGGATGACCGTGTGTTGGTGTCCTGGTTTGAGGTAAAACAGAACCGATTTTCTGTTCAGCAATTTCACTTTTCAGCTAAGCCTCTTCTAACTAACTGAACTCTCTGAAACTAACGGTGTATTTTTAAGACTGTAGTCTGCACCCAGAGTGGTAAGACCTGATTATTTATAATTTATGCCACGGAATGGTATGCAGAGAGGCTCTTGCTTATGCTTACTGCTATAACAACCAAGATCAGCTAACTTTGTTGTGTGCCCCGTTGGAGGATCGGAAGCAGAAAAGCGTAGTGGGGTCCCACCTGCGGGGAGGAGCAGACAGGGCAGGTGACCCAAAACTGACCAACAGGGTATTCCATCCCATCTGCCTCATGTTTAGTATAAAAGCTGAGGGTTCAAAGGCATCAGCCTCTTTCTTCCATGGCCGGCATCCAAGGAGGACTCTGTCTGTTCATCTGCTTCTGATCCCGATCTGTGCATTCCGGAATCCAGATCCAGATCCAGTTCATGTCCATCGCTGAGTCTAGTCCGGGACTTTCTCCGTGCCTGCCAGTGACATGATTGTCATCCTGGGAGCTCGACAGGGTTTTGTATATATCATATATATTTCATTATTTTCTTTTTTATTATTTTATTAATTTATTAATATTGTCATTAAAGTAGTATAGTTTTTTTTCTAAACTCGTAAGTCTCTTTCTCTCTCTCCCTCCCCTCCTTGGAGAAGAGAGGTGGGGGAGAGCATCCGTCATTCATTTCAGTGGCCAGTCCAGCCCAAACCACGACAGTTGGCACAGACATCATCACCGATCTGGCAGGCTGGGATTAACCTTTCATGATCATTTAGTTAATGAACGCACTGTGGCATGAGGTACCAGAAAAGAAACTGCCTCCTCTCTCTTGTCTCCAGGAATTGTGGTCAGGAGGACAAGTAATACTGTGACATTTGCCATTAAGCCAACAGGGAACTGGGCAAAGAAAACTCCCCGCACTGGACTCAGGGGTGGGAGGAAGACGGTTCACTTGTAGCCAACAAAGCCCAGCTTGACTGCCAGCTGAGCCAGGCTTATCGGAGCTGGAAGAGAAAGGTCCCATGGCATACAGGCAAGCTACTCTTTCTCCAGCTCCTTGTGCTTGGTGCGGTCCGTAAGCAATGTACCTGCATTCAGAACAGTGTGCGATGTCCGTCTGTCTGTGCGCATCACTTAGCACCTCTGCTGGAAGAGTGCTGGGAGGAGGAGAGAAAACAGCCATGTAGCACCTAATTGTGAGCTGGGACCAGGCAAAATGGGAGGAACAAGAAAAGCCCCCCTCACGGTTACCATTGCTCATGTGGTGGTCGCTAGTGGGAAGCGATAGCAGCGCTGGCAGAAGAAGGGCTGCTTTGGGATTAGGGAAAGTTTGCAGGGGAACAAAAGGTTTGCTGCAAAAGAAGGTGTGAAATGGCACAACCTGACTGCTAGGCAGCAGTACAGAAGGATGAGGACTGCAGGGGATGAAGACGACATGTGAGGAACAAGGGACTTTGGGATTACTGTTGGAGAACCATTGACCAGACTGTTTTTCACAGAGTCCAAAACTGTTTCAGGACAAAAGTGTTACAGATAGTAAAATATACGAATAAAGAGTTTACACGCTGGCTTGGGATTCTCAAATTTATATAGAGAGCTGTAAAAGCTCCAGTCTCAAGTTACCCACAGGTCAATGTGACCTTCTTCCTACATCAGAGCTGCTTTGTAGGCTACTTTTTTGGCCACCATTAGCCTTATCTCACCAAACATGTGCCATTCCCCTCTCCCTGTGGCAAATTTTCCACTGAAGGGTCATGAACATTAGTGATTTGCATTCATATCCACTTCTCCCCTTCCCAATTTCCAGTTCCCATAGGAAACCCACCCACTGAGTCAGGGACATAAAGATCTGCAGAACATTTATAGTCCTGGTGCAAGTCCCCTCAGCTGTTCCATATGTCCAGTAGCATCTGTTATGGCTCAAAATAGGTTTTTGCAGTCTCCAGGCTTTGAAAACATTGTCTCCGTCTCCACAGTGTTCCCAGTGCTTTGCCTGCAGCGTTAGAACAGATCTCAACTAAAAGGAGGGAGACTATCAGAAGACACTCTTGGACAGATTTTTGATATGTGACATAACAGGGCATACCCCAGAAAGACAAAGTATCTTGCTGTGGGGAGGAAGTTCTCAATTTCTCCTCTGTGGAGACATCAAGGCAAAGGTAAGCATCTGGTAAAAGACTTGCCAAAAGTTGGTAAACTGAAGAACCACTGAGATTCTGTGGTTCAAAACCCAGACAGGAGAGGGGCAGTTGAGTACTGCCAACCTTGACACATATAGGGGAAGTGCCCTGCTATATGTCATCAAGCCAAACAGTAAAAATGTAGAGCAAGGGGAGAGCGAAATCTTTCACTTAGTTTGCGATCTCCAGGTGGATGGCTGGGCTGCACCAGACACCTCCCCGCGACACACAGGTCAGAGAAAAGCAGCTCAGTCTCAAAAGAACGCAGAGAGATTCCCAGCAGTCCCTGGGGTCAGTGGGAAAAAAAGAAACATAGTGCTTAAGCTGCATTGCCAAATGTTCCGGAAGGACAGGAACAAAAGGCAGCCCCCGGCATTCACTAGAAATTATTAAAAAAGTCTGAAAGAATATGTCAATTTTCTTTAATAGCTAAAATTTTCTGGAGGAACAAAGCAGGCACAGCACTCCTGTTTATCAGTTTGTACATAGGGGCCTGGCCATACAGTCACAAAATCAGTCGCGCCTCCCAGCCACACCCAGGGTGTTAAACCTTAATGACCCATCACGTGAAAGCCTCTTAGCTTAGCTGATGGTGGCAGAAGCTAGAAATCCTTAACTGCAAACATGTCACAAGCCAGACCCCGCTATAAGATCCCATACTGGACAATGCTCTCTGTACAAGTATCTTTATGCTTAAGTCTCTTACAAGCAGCCCCCTCGTTCCTCAGATTGGGAGGCCCCTCCACAGAGTTCAGCACCACTTGCTGTTTCCAGACAGACACCCCAGCGAGTTCTTAACCTTTTGTTTTCCTGTCAACACCATACTTCAGCTTAAAAAAAAATTTTTTTTAAGTGCTGACAGTTACAGACTGCGATCAGAGGTCCTACATGACACGCTGACTAGTTCTTCCCTTTCCCCTGCAGGAAAGAGTTGCAAGAAAATTACCCTACTCCGGATAAAGCAAGGTGTTGCTACCAGCCTTTAAAAACACAGCGATTACCTGGGTGGGGAAATTCATAAAACATGTGAGTAGAAAAATTTTCCCTAGCAGGAAGGAGAAGAAAATTAATTAAACTGTCAACTAGATCCAGAACTGAAAGTCTCAGCAATTTGCAGGGCATGCTGTAACCGGCAAAGGAAGCCCTTTTAGGAAGTCTAAGCCCAAAGAACTAAATGGAAGCCAGCAAATATAAAGGTTTATTATTTTGTCCAGATCTGTGTCTTGCACTGTGTACAAAAAGGTCGCTCATTTCAGACCCCTGCACACTCTGTGTACTCAGCACTTGCTGTAACACCAGCCCCATGTCCCTGAAGAGCTAGGTTGTTAGACTAATGTATGTGGGGAAATTTAATGCCTTCCGTCACTGGAAATGGGTGGAAAGAAAGGTCAGGCTGTATGCGTGGGTAGGGAGGACACAAGAAGAAATCATCTGGACAGTGAAACTCTAGCTCCGCAGGAGGCGAGCAGAAACAGAGCTTGTGTGCATGCAAACCAAGCCCAGGAAGAAGCCAGGGTTGCAGCCAACAGAGGCCAAAGGAAATGCAAAGAACAAACACTCTCCAATAGAAAAGGATACAGGCCTCGTATCTGTGGGCTGCAAATCTGTGACCATAAGCATCCATAGCATCCCTGGAAAGGACAACCCCATCATCCTCAGATGTCCACTGGTACCTGTTGCTGCAAGCCCAAGAGCAGAACCTGTCTCATCAACTTCCTAAGTTACCAGTGGGCCAGAAGAGGTGCGGGGGGGGGGGACATGGGGGTTGTTTGTGTTTTTGGGGGGGATTTTTGTGTGTTGGTTTTTGTTTGGTTGGGTTTGTGGGTTTGTTTTTTTTTTTAAGAGGAGAAAAACCTAGAGAGAACAAGTTCTTGAACATTGTCAAGGATACCCAGGGGAATTTCAGCTCTCAGATATAAGGCTATGGTCTTGGGGAAAAATATGTGCCGTTGTAGGCTATTCCTCCGTAGGTCTGTTCCCCTAAGTTTTTTAAGGTTACACGGTAAGACTCATGGAAAAAACTGAAACACCCATGCAATCCAATTTTCACCATGTGAACTGATATCCAGTCTTTGAAGAACAGAGCTGTGACTGACTAATGTGGAGTTTTAGGCCAAAAAGCAAATGGACAGGGACTTAAAGGAAGAATATGGTTAAAAGTCCCAAGAGAGAGGTGTGTCATTGTCTTTCCTGGCCCAAAGAACTTATTGGGGGTAAGAGGTGGAGAGAAGGAAACATCTCATTGGAATCATGAGGACAAAGGGATCCCATAAAAATACAGTTCCTGGAATCAGCCAAGCAATGCTCACATAAGCTCCATACAGCAGAAAGACCTTGAAACACATGTTTATTTACTCTTTTTTTAATCCCAGTATCTTTTTTTCCCCCCCCCCAAGGGGGATTTTGGATAATGGGGGTACAAAACTGGCTAAGTACACATCGCAGTTAGAGTCCAAGTGCAAGTAGAAATCCAAACCAAGTCTCTAATGTAAGTGCCAACCTGGAAGACATATTTGATCCTTTAACATCTGTCTTTCCTCTAAGTTTTGCACTCAGAACAGCCATAAAGTGCACGGATGGCTTCTACGACAGAGGCAGAGAGCAAGGCCATGAGGCACGGTTATACAAGTATGACCATCCTGCGAGTGAACGTGGTGGAATGTTCTGAGTCATGAGCTTGGCTTGACTCAATTGCTTCCCCATGCTGCCACCAGCACTCTCTCCTTTCCATCTGATACTGTAAAACGGTCACAGAATCACAAAAAGGCTGAGGTTGGAAGGGACCTCTGGAGGTCATCTGGTTCACCCCACCTGCTCAAGAAGGGTCACCTAGAGCTGGCTGTCCAGGTGATATTTACATTCCTAAGCAGCAGTGGTAGGATAAAGAGAAAGTGCCAAAGCACCATGTGCCTGTACTTGTTATCCAACACCTTCACCTCACAACACTTAACCAGGGTTGCTAAACCCATCTTTTCCAAATCCTGTTTCAAGGCAAATTATCTGCACAGGTGGAAGACAAAGCAACTTATTATGCTGTCTTCCCCTTTCCCTCAGAAATAATATTTTCAGGCTGTGCCCGCATGTACCATTCCACCCAGGCCCCATCGTACACAGCGACATCTGGTTTGCCACAGAGGTATGCCCCCAGAGCCACGTGGCAGGCAGTAACCCCAGAGCCACATGTGGCTACCACTGGCTTTAAGAGGTCCACCTTCTTCTCCTGGAACAGACTGCGGATCTGCTCTGGCGTCTTCTCTAAGCCAGACTCTGTGAGGAAATCGGTGAAGGGGATGTTCATCGACCCAGGGACATGCCCAGGCTCAATTCCTGAAGGAAAAGCAATACAGATAGGAATTAACCTCTATTGTCTAGGAAAAATCCATTGCAAAACCTGTTCTCTGTTTCACTGGGGATATTTATGATTTATTGTATTTGTTATTTATTAGTTAGCCTATATTGTTAAAACAAATACATTTATCTTTGCTAAACTTTGCTTTACTGGATTACCGATTACTCAGAAAAGATGGCTCTAATCTTCAGGTTACCACATGGACACAATCCTGTCAAGTTCTGTTCCTCCTCCTCCCAGTTACCTCCACATTGTCCCTGCATCAGAACAACCCACCATGATAACGCACTGACTGAAGCACCTCCATAGGCCCTTCTGAGGGGAACTGTAGCACCAGTACATGAAGAGACCAATGATTGTATTTGAGGTGTACGAAAGCTACATTCCTCATCCCAGCCCCTTGTAAGAAAAAAAAAAATACACTGCTTCCCCACTCCTAAATTTTCAAAGAGCAGCACTTGCTAGTCAAAAAGAGAGGAGGACAGGTGGATACAGTGCCTCAAGTGCCATCCCATAAAGGACAACCATATTTCCATTCATTACATCTACAAGAGTCAAACTGATGGCCACCTTAAATGAAGCCCCTTTTTATTACGCCAATGTTTCAGGAGGCACATTACCATCTCGGGGCTCTGGCTCTACTCCCCGGAACCGTCCTGCAGCGCGTGCATCCACTAGCTGGAAGCGGTGGGAATCCAAGTTATCTAAGACGTCCTCATATGTTTTCACCAGGGACTTGTCCAAGGATGCATGGAACTCAGAGGGAGCTACCTGGCTCTTCCCAGAGCTCAGTGCATTCCCCTCTCGCTGCCAGTTCTTCAGGCCGCCATCCAGAAGGGAAACGGCTTCATGTCCAAAGGCCCGGAACATCCACCACACCCGGGGTGCTGAGAAGAGACCTTGGTCGCTGCCATCATACACCACAACATGGGAATCATTCCCCACACCCAGCTTCCCCACATACTCAGCAAAGTCAACAGCCTTGGGCAGCATGTGATCGTAAGGTGAAGTACGGTCGCTGCATTGGTCGATGTCGAAGAAAACCGCACCAGGGATATGGCGCTCCTCAAATTCCCGCTTCGGGTCACGCTTCATCTTTGGCAAATACCAGGACGCATCCACAATTTTCAAGGCCAGACCAGGCTGCTGGGACTTGATGGCTTCTGAAAGCCATTTTGCAGACACCAGAGCACGGTAGAGGAGTTGTTGCGACATTGCTCCAGTCCTGGCCGAGATTAGCCAATACCTGGGGTTTGCCTGAATCTACCTGACTGCAAAAGGAAGAAAATTGCAAATTAGCAACCAGCCTTGTGGAAAACAACCGGACAAAGGTGCATCTTGGGACCAAGGACCTGAGGTCTGCGCAGAGGTGCTAAGCCTACGGTGAGGGCTTTGAAATGCTCCAGCCCTGAAAATAAAAGATTTCCACAGATCTCAGCCCAAACCCTGCCTCGAGCGGGTCAGCCATGGCACAGTGCTGCCCTGCACCCAGC
>NW_009647738.1:1425273-1453961 GCF_000708025.1 Charadrius vociferus
ATACTGGACGCCTCCTGGTACCCGCCGCAGGAGCGAAACGCCCGGCAGGAGTTCAAGGAGAGGCACATCCCCGGGGCGTCCTTCTTCGACATTGAGGAGTGCAGGGGACCAGTCCCCCCTTACGACTTCATGCTGCCCAGCGAGTCCCACTTTGCCGACTACGTGGGACGCCTGGGGGTCAGCAATGACACCCACGTGGTGGTGTACGACGGGGACGAGCTGGGCACCTTCTACGCCCCCCGCGCCTGGTGGATGTTCCGGGCCTTCGGGCACAAGGAGGTCTCCGTCCTGAACGGCGGCTTCAAGAACTGGGTGAAGGAGGGCGCCCCTGGCACAGCGGAAAAAATGAAGACCTTTGAGGAGATGATCCAGAACGTGGGGTCCCTGCGGTTCCAGGTGGTGGATTCCCGCCCCGAGGGCCGGTTCCGGGGGACCGAGCTGGACCAAGGTAATGGAGGTGGGAACAGCACCCACCGCCTGCAGCAGAGCGGGATGAGTGTCAATGCTAGTCCAGGCGTCCCAGCTCCTCCCAGCCAGAAAACAGATTTTCCTAACGTACAGGCATGCCTCAGCCTAACTCATTCATTTACCTTAAGGGGTCCGCAGTTGAGCGTTCGGATCCCAGTGTCCTTGCAGGTTGCTTTTCTTGTAGCTAGTTGTAAAGCAGCAGTAGAAAATAGCAGGAAAGTGCTGCAGTCAGTTGGCTGCAGGATCCGCCATCCCACACCCTGCAGAAGTTAATCAGACAGAATGCAAACAAGGGAGAGGAGAGGTCCCAGGGGTTTTGTTCAGGGTCCTATCTAACACAAGCAGACACAGACAAGCTATCAGTATTCATACAGGCACCTCTCACCATAATGAATACACCACTAAAAGCCAAGGTTTTAGGCAATAGAATAACCCAAGGGACATTTTCCTTCTTGCTCTGGTTCCTAGCAAATAGACAACTTGCTTGAGCTGATCTTTGTCCTTTTGCTCTCTGCTGTTAAATCTAACAAGCTTAAGTAAGAAAAGCCCCAAACCCTTCCCAAATGTATGGGCTGTGAACCTCTCTCTTTTGGATGCCCCCAGTAACAGGAATAAAAATTTATTTTGTTACCTCAGTCAAACACTGGACGTGCAAGCAGCAAGGGTGGGAGAAGTCCTGTGCCGTGAGGACAGCTGGTACAGCCATGTGCCTGGAATGAAATTCAGGTTGGTTGTTAAAGGAGGCCCATCCTGTGTCATTTAAGCCTTGGTATATCCCACAATAACCTCTCCTCTGAAAGGCAATCACATAAATGGTTTAAAAAGAAATGCAGAATTTCAAAAACAGCACAGAAAAGCTCAGCAACAGTCGTTGGGTCTGAGTCGAGGTCCATGCTGCAGGAGCAGGCATGGCGCAGCCTTTTGTGGTCCTGAAACCATGCTGCGCTGCTGCCTCACCTGCAGGTTGTCATTCTGTTCTGGCTGTTTTCTGATGTGTGTGCTGCTGTACAGCCATTGAGTGTGACATGGTGTTCTGAAATAAATTCCTGCATCCAAACCTCAGGAGCATTTAGCTGTAAATGGCTTTGTACACATGGTTTGCCTAAGTGCCTACAGTGAGCCCCCCCAAACACACTCAGACTGTGCAAGGCAGCACGGAAGGTGAGAAAGGTAATGGGAGTGACAGAAGAGGCTGTTGCAGGGAGAGAGGGGGAGTTAGGCTTATCGCTCATTCTGTTTCTTCGCCTACTGCAGCCCATCAAAGTGAAGGTTGAATTTTAACCTCAAGACGTGAATAAAATGCTTCTTGCTGGGAGCTGGTGGATTTTGTGTTCTCTTTCACAAAGTGGGAGTTGTCATCAGGTGACAAATACTGCAGCCCCTGACAGCGTCTTGAAAACAGATTTTTCCTTTGAAATGAGTCAGCACGGAACAGTTTATTTGTGGTGGTCCAGTTTTGCTTCCCACAGCAGATCCATCAGGATAAGCACTCCAGCTGCAGCTGCTCATTCCACAGGAGCTTGACAGCCTTCTGAACTAGGCCGGCCAGTAGCTATGCTACAGCCAGCACCTAAAAGAGCAATTTGAAATCAGTGCTGATTAATTACAGGGGTCATCCAATCAGGGAGGAGAAACTTTGCCTGCAATTTAGAGAAGAAAAATGGTCTTGAGGTTAAGGAACTTGCTGTGTTCTCAGGTGATTTCAGTTTAATTATTGCCTCAGCTCTTGACTTCCTAATTAAGTCAATTAATCTCTCCAGTTCCATGAACTCCATCTCTAGAAGAGGCTAATTTCAGCTGACTCTTTTGCCTCTTCAGTTTTTCAGTTCCTTGTGGTAAGAATTAGTTGTCTCTGTTTTATTTTTATGCAGTAGCTACCTTGCTGGGGTTTAAACCTCTGTAGAGCATGAGATAAGCCATAACACATGGCTAATGTTTCAGTGTTGGGAGATATTTACCCAGGTTGCCAGGATGGAGAAAGATGGACGGTGTTTTTACAGGCCGTGTCTCATCGGTCTTAAATGCAAGTATTGCTTTGGGTGAAAAAGCTTGGATGCGCATGTGTGGTGTGCAAGATAAGCCCATCAGATGTGCAGCTCTGACCTGTGTGCTGAGCGGTTAAAGGTGTCCCTGCACAGAGCTGTGTTTCTGAAGGAACGAGCAGCTCAGGTCTGCTCACTAGCTGTGGTCGGCAATGGCCCAACCAGGTTCTGCAAGGACCTCCTTACTCAGGTGCTGTAGGGTGAAGGTCTGTGGAACCAGCCTGAACTGAGGCAATCCCAGGCAATCCAGGGGCCGATAATGAATATAATTACACGATGGTTACCAGTGCTGATTCTCTCTGAGTATTGGGCACTGAAAACTGAGGAATAAGAATTTTATTTTAACAAATGCATACAGAAAAGTTGTGGATTTCTGAATTCTTTTGCAGACACCTGAGAAAAGAGGGAAAAGTTGCCAGACAAGAAATCCGTCACCTAAAAAAAGAAAGCAAACCCAAAGTCGTTTCATGAGCTTCCAACTATTTTTCTTCTCATTCTCACCCCTTGGGTAATCCTTGTCTCCTTTGCGCATACACAGCTCTTAAGGTTTTGCCCATTTTCGCAGCTCTCAGTCCTCCCTGCCCCAAACATAAAGATTTTGCTCAGCTTGAATGTTCAGTGGCAGTGAGAATGTAATGTTGCTGCTTCTGCTCTCTCCTCTCCAAGTAGAGCTGGGAGCGGACTGGCTCTACTTTCACCATGAAGTGATACTCAAGGCACAACATGGAGACCGAGAGACTTTGTATCAAAGTCTGTTTCAACCCAGAGGAACCTACAATCCAAAGCTGTCCATCTGGGTGATGAGACTGATAAACATCGGCTGCCAGAATTAGCACCGTGGCCCTGCTGGTTCTTAGAGTTGTCTCTTCTGGCTGTATACACATGCAGTATGTTGGCATTGGTGGCAAAGGCCTGTTGATCTGACTGTGAGGACCAAGCCTAGAGTGTTCCTTCCAGTGAGTTCACGTAGATTAGGTGAGATCACTAATGGTCCCTTCTGAGGCATACAATTTGAATGGAAGAGAGAGATAACAAAGGAGGCGTTTGGAAAGGAGTAGCTATCTGCAGCCAGCCAGCTCCAAGACCACAGGGAGTTAAATGTGGACATGGCACATCTTTTATCTTTTTGACGTTAAGAAATTACATCTGGAGCTTTCATCGCAAAGGGGAAGGCTAGAGAGAAGGGGCCGTAGTCTCAGCTAGATAAATAGCCAATGAAAAAATATATATTTAAGCAGAGAATATTAACAGATGTGGAAAAGGGGATTAAGCAGTGAAGAAGATAACATATTACAGGTTACAAATTGTGAGGGAGGATTGCCAGAAGCCAAGCTGAGTGAGTCTTGGCAAAAGGAATTAAATAACAAAAACTGCTGGAGCAAAGTGAATAAAAAGAGAACAAGGGGAGAAGGAATAAATAGGGTTGCTATGCAGTTAGCAGGGGTTCCAGATGAAAGATTATTTGTGTACAGCCTCAGAATTATACTGAGTCTGTGCTACCGGTTTGTTTTTTTTCTTGTGAGGATAAGTCTGTAGAGTAGGTTGAGGGGTAGCAAGAAGAAGGGGAAAGAAGTGGAAATGATCACTTCTAAAGAGGGACTATAACTAAAAGATATCCATGTGCTCAGATCTGCGAGGCAGATGATCTCCGTCCCAAATACGTGTCAAAAATCATTTATGTGACATTGCAACTCCATGAGGCAAGAATTTAATAAATTTAATCAGAACGTGGTTCTGTAGGACAAAAAGACTAGCAAAGTTTGTATTTGTATTTAGGATAGGAGGTACAACACAACCTAGGCAGCTGTTGATCTATTATCATAACATGGATGGACTGGAAGGCTTTCAAAAAAGTCTTCAAGAAAAGTTATTTGAAATGATGGCAAAATTGAATAAAATACCTTGGTAAACTTGCACTGCGGCTGAGGGCTGTTTCCTTGCCAACAGAATTGATTTGCCAGATAAGACAAATGGGAACATGCATGCCTGGAAGTTATGTCTGATCTTTTCTTCCAGCCATTGGAAGCACCTACAAGGTAGACTTGTTCCATTTGGACTTCATTAATACTTTAAACATAATATTAGAGGGGCAATTATTAGTTCAATGTGAGAAAAGGGCAAATAGCACAAGTACTATTAGATTCCCAAAAAACTCACTTAAAGGGAGATAAGAATAGCTTGTGCTGAAAGCAGATCTGTGGGGCTGGAAGTTGCCATCGTGGTCCCATCATTATGCTTCTATGTTTTATTTCATATTGTTCTGAATCATCAAAGCACTGAAAATAGGGGGTTGCTGCTGAAATGTGCTTCTGGCCACAGCCTTGGGAAGGTTTAAACGATCACACGGGGAGTATTTGTGTGAGGTACCACCTGCAGTGATAGAAGTGACAGGAAATATAATGCTAGAGAGCAAGGTTGGATGCTTAGTAGCCTGAAATATGTAATTCATAGAATCATAGAATTATCTAGGTTGGAAGGGACCTTTAAGATCATTGAGTCCAACCATCAACCTGACACTGGCAAAACCACCACTAAACCATGTCCCTAAGCACCATGTCTACCCGTTTTTAAATACCTCCAGGGGTGGTGATCCCACCACTTCCCTGGGCAGCCTATTCCAATGTTTGATAACCCTTTCGGTGAAAAAAATTTTCCTAATATCCATCTAAACCTCCCCTGGTGCCACTTGAGGCCAGTTCCTCTTGTCCTATTGATTGTTACTTGGGAGAAGACACCGACCCCCACCTCTCTGCAACCTCCTTTCAGGTAGTTTCTAAGGGTGACTTTGTGAATGTGGTGTGGAGTATGCTCTCTGTCGTATGAGGCAGGGCAGATGTATCCTCTCCACTGTTCAGATCCCAGCTGCATCCAGCCTTGCCTTCCAGTCCTGTGTTTCTCTGCTCTTGTCCTAGCAGAGAGAGAGCTGATAAAACTTCCTCAATCACTCAAGAGCACTTCTTAGGCAGTCCAAGGGCTTGTGGTTGTGCAATGTCAGCTCTTTCTTTCAGTGGAACACCCACGTACATGAGTAAATGCAGTTTCTACAGAATTCCCCATCTTTCACTTGCAGAGTGCAAGCACTGGTCTCCGACTCCAACAGACTTTTGAATCTCTGGAGCAAGGAAGTCTCCCTATAGATGAAAGTCAAAAATGCTCTAAAATGTGACTCTGCTTTTCAGATCTCAGCTCCTAACTGAACAGTTGTTTAAAGGTGGTGAGTGTACGTCACAGCAGTCTGCAATAGAGAGGGGTACAAACCTACCTATTTTAAGATGTGTGAACATTCTAGAAAAGTGACCATGACCATCGGGCCTGGGACACCTAAGAACTGAATCGATAGCCCAGCAAGCTTGTTTGAGCAAGAGCTGGCCCTTCTAGATCAGCTCCCAGGACTTCTTGATCTCAGTACACTTCCCAGTGCCCCAGGATGGTGTGAGAGCATTGTTCTGTGGCTCACAAACTTGTCTGTATTGGGGTAATCACCAGTACTACAGCCGAGCCTTGCAGAAAACCCTTCCCAAATAACAGGCTCAGGACCATTCACTCTGTAGGAAAGCAGTAGCCTAACCCAGGCATTTAAGTCTCTCCAGTAGGAAGCTCTGCAGTCTGAGAACTACAAATAAGGTTTTCTCACACTCATTTTTGTATTATTTTTGTTTCCTCTCTGTCATACAGGCACTATATTAATCAGTGTGGGTTCTGCCGTTCTCTGTGCTGAAGTGGTGAACTGTTGTTTTCTGGAACTGGAAAATATGTGGTGAAAGCATCAGTCCAAAACACTGTCCTTTTTTTTAAAAAAAAAATGTTAGTCCCTCCAGAAGTCAGCAGGTTTTTTCCCTGACCTCTCCCTGTAATGCTGAACAGTTCTGAAGGATGCATGAGGTGACGACTAGACAGCAGTGCCAGATTTCTAAGGAACTCAGGGAGGATGAACCAAGAAACAAAGAGGGTCCATCTGGAACAGGGAGAGATCTTGTGAAGCTGACTCAGGGTTTTCTTTAGGCTCTCATTCTTTGTCCAGCAGAGCAAAAATCGCCTCCTCAATACCAAGCCAAAACCTTGTTTTCTCCTTATTACATATCTCATCATGACATGACATCACTCTGCCTGAGCGATAAAACTGTCATGATGATGTGTGATGTCAATCTCTGACTAGGTATACTTTAAACATTTGACTGTGACAAAGGTTCCCTGCCCCAGTCTCTCCCATCTCCTGAGATCAGTTACCCTGATGACTTAGGCAAGGGGAAAGCTGTCAGTAAAACAGATTACTCTTTATGTGACTTTCCCAGGGCTCTCTCGTTAGAAGTTCAAACCTAGCAAGGAACCATTCCCTAAAATGCGTTTCCAACGTAATATATGTTTCCTGCTCCAACGAGGCTTGATCCAAAGCCTCTCAAAGTCAGTGGAAAAGCTTCCATTGAGTGTATTGGACTTCGATTAAGCCTATAGTGACAGAGTTTGAGTTTCAAGGGCCTGATGAAAATCTTATCCGTTACGTTTTTTAATCTGTTTCTCTCTAAAGACCTTGTTCTTGAGATGCAACTTTCAGCTTGCCTGAACTGGTCAGTTACACCAGTAGAAAAACAGAACCCATGCTGATTTCGTCCATGGAGTGGATAAAAAGTGATACAAAATCTAAATTCTCATTTCTCTGACCCCATTGCCCCAGGACAGCTGCCTAAGCAGTAATGTGGCTGAATTTAAGGTGGCTTTACTTCTCTGAAATATTATTTTAAGGTGACACAGGAATAAACTGTGAACAGATAACTAGTTTCGCAAATTCCGCATACAAGCCACACTTCTGGCTTCTGAAAGCTGTGTCTCTACACACTGCTGGCATATTTGGGGAAGGTCAGAAATGCACTGCTGCATTCCTCTCTACACAGATCCCCCTAATGCCTTTGTTAGGCTCTTTTCTGTGGTGGTTCTTTGATTCTTGTCACGTCTAGGGCTTCTTCAGGTTCCTACCTCTCATTGCTTTCAGGGGGAAATAGTTCGCTAAATATTCTGGATGATTTCACTTCAGCAAAGCTGAATAACCTTTTCCCTCCCCTTTTCAGCCCCATAGTGCTTTTTATCTTCATCATCACCTGAAACAATTTTGTATCTTGGAGAGAGTGGGAGTATCTGCAGTGATGTCTCTTTAATGTCTCTTTTGTAGGTGTCTTTCATCACCTACGTTAATGTCTCCTTGCTCATGTTTCCTTTTCTTGTTCACTCTTGCAGGGCTGGAATCTGGTCACATCCCTGGTTCTGTGAACATACCCTTCCGCTCATTCCTAACAGAAACTGGCCATGAGAAGAGTATTGAGGAGATCCAACAAATATTCCGTGAGAAGAAAGTGGATCTCTCAAAGCCACTGACAGCCACGTGCCGCAAAGGTGTCACAGCATGTCACATTGCCTTGGCAGCCTACCTGTGCGGCAAGCGTGATGTGGCTGTTTATGATGGTTCCTGGTCAGAGTGGTTCCACCGTGCCCCACCTCGCTACAAGGTCTCTGAGTTGAAGCGCAGCAAGGCCTAGAGGGAGAGTTGTTTCTTGGGCAATGAGATCTACCAGGTGTCTCCAGCCCAGGGTACAGAAAAAGGGAGGAGGTGGAAGTAAAGAAAAAATATACTGATTCATATTTTGCCAATTTTTCTAAGAACGATAAGTAGCTTTCTGTCTATCTTTCAGTTTCTCACAATGAATAAAATCTGCTTCTAAGATGATGCATCTGTGAATATTTCTAATTCTTCCCTGTTGCCTATGACCTGCTTGTGCTGGGTGGTAGAAGCAGCTCTGCAACATGAAGGAGACTTGCAGTCTTCCCTGGAGACTTGCAGAAATTCCAGTGGCCTGGTGAGAGCTCACATCCATGGTGGAGTAGAACGGATGAGAAGTCCAGGGCTAAAATAAAGCACTGGGTACTGGGCACAGGAGGGCCAATCTGTTCTCCTGTCATTGCCTCAATGTAGGACCTTTTGCCAGCCCACTAACTCCCCTTTTCTAATATGGAAAATGGGGACACCTTCCTCTGCCTCTCTGATGGGGGTCAGTGAGCTCATGTGAAGCATTTGGAGATGCTAGAAGATCCAGTTCTGCTGAAATGCAGTCTTGTTGATTATCATGACGGTGTTATGAAAGTCTCCAAGAAATCCTATGTATGTGATGAGATCTGGGCACAGGTGTTTCATGAGACATTAGCCTTTTACTGTCCTCCTTGTTTGTGTTTTTGTTTTGGGTTTTTTTTGATCAGCTAGGATGACCCTGATCTCTGCCATGTTTCTTCTGGTTCCCATGGAGATCACAGCTCATAGAGGGAGGGTTGTTCCCTAGCAACCGTCTCTGCTCTTCAGCCTTCATCCCACCTCCATTCCTGGATTTCAGACTTGCCTGCTTGCTTGTACAAATCACTGTGTCACCACATCAGGGATCATGGACCAGGTGAGAGAGGTAGTTATGGAAAAGGATTTGCCTTTTGTTAAGTGCTGGATCTTTTCTCTCTGTTTTGTTGTTTGTTTTTTTTTTAATAAAAATAACTATAAAAGATCCATTTTGACACCCATGGGGCTTCTCAGGTCTGGAAAATCACTGAAATCTCAAATTTTGAGGGCTTGGCCAGATGTTCAAGGCATATGAGAACATTCTTGACCACATCTGGTGGCTGGCGAGAATGGCATACCAATTGCTACACCTGTCTGAGGATGTTCATCTTCTGCCTGGGAAAGACAGCTCCCTCTTTCCTCCGTGGCTGCATGAAGTCAGGAAAGTCAGAGCGTTAGGCTGTGCTAAACATACACATTTTTGGAGGGGTTTCATGTAGAAAAAAAGACCAAGTTTAATAATTTTTAGCTCTTTGATCAAGATAGTCTTTTCTGGTATGTCATAAGTTGTCCCTCACAGAATTGGCTTAGCAAAGGAGTAAGTAGAGATAGTTCTGTGGCTTCTGTTATCCAGGAAGATGGTCAAATGACCTTCAAATCCTTCTTGGTGTCAAGGTGTAGGAGTCTCAGAGTGGTGCTTTGACTTTGGACCTTCAGGCTCAGAAGTAAAATGAACAATATGCAATAACAGTAACATCATATATAGTTACAAACTAGAAAGTTGGAACAGTTTCAGGCTTCAGCGTCATTTTGTCCAGGAGGAAGCGGGGAAATGAAAGTTATCAGTGAACAGGATTTGGGAAATGGGCACATTGCCTCATTACACAGGAATTCTGCTTCATTGGAAGAAATGGGAGAAGAGGAATTTATACAACAGCAAACTGGAAAGTTCTTTCCACTGAATATAGTAATAATAACAAACAGACATGGTTTTGTTTTAAGTAGGAGGTGGGAGTTAACACAGGAGTTTATTTAGCAACCCAGATTCCTGCACTTTGATCATGTGTAAATGTTTGGCTCTTCTTTAAAAAGAATGAAAAGCAATACAGAAAAGAAGCAGATCCTGCCCTGTGAGCCAGGACTGGCTTCCTCTCTTAGTCTCTGGTGGCCCTGTTCTTTTTGTGGGAGACTTTCTGTCTCTTAACACATTTGCAGAGCACACAGCACTGACTCCTGGAGTCTGATTGATACAGTAACTTCAGCTTTGGGACCCCAATGTTGTAGCAGAAATGCTGCTGCAAAGTACTGGCACGGTGTAAAACAAGCTGCCGTTTTACAATTAAGTCGGCCCTGGTGAGTTAACTTTGAAGCGGTAGGCTTCCTGCCCCGTTGGCAATTGTGTCTTCGTTCCAGTAACTACCCTCAAGAGCAGAAAATAAACATGTATGTCACGTCATGAGCTAATTCGACCAACGCAAATGTATATCCCTACCTGATCCAGATCCCATTTGTACTGCTGCTGGTGCCAGCGGGTTCACAATGGCCATACTCACCACCGTGGGCCATGGCTCCAGTTGTAACCTGTCACAGGTTTCACGGGGCCTGTAGGGTCCCGCTGGGATGAGGAGCACAGACCATCAGCAGGACACGGCTGAGGGTTACACACAGACATTCCCTCTGCAGGAAAGGCATGAGCTTCCTCCTAGTGCAGGAGGCAGTTTGCCAAGACTGGGGGTTGGATCAGTCCCATCAGCAGGACTAGCAAAGCGAAACAGGAGATAGTCTGTGCCAGAACCAGGGAAGAAACCCTGTTTCCAGCCTGTCTCCCTTCCTTTGCATAGCCGGCACTGCACAGGCATTTCATGTTCATCACCTCTTCTCCCCATTTTTCTGGCCCTACTTTAATGCACCGAAGGAAGGAGATATTGTAATTGTACAACGCATGACAGGTCTGACATCTCTAGGTGCTTCAAAATTAAAAAAAAAGACATTTTCACTGAAGTTTTTTTTTCCATTTTGGCTTGGGTCTGTACCACTGCCTGTGAAAACTCTTGCAGCTCAGTATTCCCCAGAGGCACTTGTTGGCCATGTCCTAGGCAGGCTGTTCCGTGTGAGCTGTTAATGTGAAATCCTGTAGGACTTACGTGCTTTTTTAATCTGAGAGGATAATGAGTTGTAGGACCAACCACGCAGCCAGGCAGGGACAGCTCTATCTTGATCTGGAAAGGTGTAATATACATTTGTGTGAGAATAATCTATGTTATCTAAAGATGAGCAGGGCCACCGTCCCCTTCCTTCCCTTCTCTGAGCCTGACACAGCCTTTGTTTCTCTTCCAAGGGTGTGGTAGAGGTTCCAGCTTCCCTTACACCTGATGTGGCAGGAAGAAACTATGTGCTGGCAAACGGTACTTCAGGTAAGCAAGATGACAGAGAAGCTGTTCCTTCTCCAGAGCTTGCTTTGCAGTACAGGTTGTGAGAGTCTGTGTCATTCCTTCTCTCCTTTCATGCCGTCCAGATTTGCATGTACCTCTGTGAGTGAAAACTACTCGGGCAGGGATATCATGTCCCATAGGCTGATGGATTAAAATCCCCCCACCCCGAGAGTGTCTTCCTCCACTGGTGGACTTGTCTCACTACCTTCCTGCTCAAGCACAATAAGCCACTGATGTGCTGTAAACTCATCAGCAAATACCCATGAGCCACAGAGACTACAAGTGCATGTTCATGAGAGTGGTCATGGGTTGGAGGGGCCTCTACACGTGAGAAAACACAGACCTTTGTGTGCATGTTTGACCACAAGATTTTTATTTCCGCACTTCTGTGCATGTTCATCTCTCAAGAGCATTTAAGACTCCTCAGGAACCTTCACCTAGTTCAGTAGGAAGATTGATATAATGCTGCTAGGTTGTTTTTTTCTCTTTTCTTTCCCTCTTTGAGACTTTCAATGTTTCTTTTGTTGTCCGACAATGACACAATGACATGTCCGGTTGTTTCCAGCTCCATTTACAGTACCACCTGTTGTCAAAACAGTATCAAATTCATTTAGCTATTATTTTTGTCTTTTAAGTGGGACCTGAGAAACAGAAAAAGGAGCATCTTCCAGAAGCATGTCCCACCAGTCAGAGAATATCCCAAAGGAGCTCCAGCAGTGCCTTCTGGAAGATCTCCAAGGGCCCAGTGGCTCAGGTAACAGCAAGGAATTCCACATCTATTAAATCCCAGGCATGTCCTTCTGCAAAGTGTGTTCAAAGTAAAAACCAGAGCAAACAGAGTCTCCAGGCCAGAACTCCCCACACACAGAGTCTTCATTCAAGAGGACTTGAAGAGGAAAGAGAAGATACTTCTCCCACCAAAGACCCAATAGTGGGGCATGAGCTAAGAAGGAGGAACAGCACTTACCACCTGTCTGCAATATTCATGCAGAGGAAGGCAGAAGACACCAAATCCATCTCAAATGTCAAAGAACCAGTAGCAGGCCAGCACCAGATGCCAAGGTCTAGAGGGCCTGGATCTTCCCGAAAGACCATCAAAGCCAGCTGTGAAAAATCCAAGGAGACCTGTGGCAGATTAAGTGCCAAAGAGTCCTCAGCATCATTAGGGCCAGATATGAAAGCAGAATGGAAGCTCCTTCTGGAGGACAAAGAAAGCTTGATCCATGCCAACAACAAATATAAATTTGCCAGTGCAGCTGAGCTTACCAGTGGTGAAGAGGTATTGGAGGAAGCTATTTCATCTATCCTTTGTGGCAGGTTGAAGGCTGTTTTTATGGTGTAGCAGGGGGCTGAGCAGGTGGGATATTAGCAGTATATTAGCCATTTCTAGAAGACATGTAGAGAGATGGATTTGGGCTTCACACTACGAGGAAGAGACACGTTCCACAGATACAGATAGCCTTTCCCATGCCTTTTTTTAGTTTTGTTTTTCCATCCTCCTTTCGTTCATAAGGTTCCTGTAGCCAGGCAGAGCTCCAACTCAGCAAGGCAAACCAATGTGGTACCAGGACCCAGTCCAGGGCCCAACACCATCATCCCTTTCTAATTCCCCCCCTTGTTACCAGTCCTAGTTGTCCCATGCAATTACAATGCCTACAGAAGCCGCTGAGGGAGACTCAAGGACAGACCCAGGTCCCAGGGATTAGTCATAGCTCAAAGACCTATGCAGGGGTGGAACTGCCAGGAGTTTGCTGCATTTAGGGAACGTGGACTGACAGTGGTTCCTTGTTGTTCATGTTTTCAGGAACGGCGAGCTCTGTGCGAGGCAGCATTAATCATGGGACAGAAAAGACTCAGCGACCGTACTAAAATGCTAAACCCCTTGAACTCTACATCTTTTGCTGATTACAACCAGCTGGGTTTTAATCTGAGATCAAACATCTTCCAAGGTGAGGGGACACACGTACCTATGCTTGACCTTCAAAGCTGGTTCCATCTACACTTTGCCTAGGCTCAGGGCAGCAACCCTTCTTTGGGTAGAGATCTGACTGTAGGTGATCCTTACTTTCTCCTCTTATTCTTTCTATCCACAGTCACTGCTTTTCCAGGGTGTGGAAGTGAAATCTAGAGCCTCCCTTTGTATGTATTCTATTCCTTTCTTTTCTCTTCTTTTCTCTTTCACTCTTTTTTTTTTTTTTTCCCCAAGATGTGACCAGTGAAGGTGTATCATGACCCCTGTCCTCTGTGTTCAGAGCTGTCCAAATGGAAAACATTTGCAATTCAAGGTCCTCTGTCAGTCCCAAGTTATCTCCAGTTACAATACTGATTTTATTTCTCTTCAAGACCTTTAGAGATGTGGGGCTCTGAAATGTCTTCCCTGAACATCTGTTTCCAAGGTACCCAGGGATCCCTCCATCTAAGCAAATATTGGGAAGTAAGCATTCATCCCATTCTTGTTAACATCACATCCGAAAAACTTGGAAATAACTGTCTTTGATTCCAGTTTCTGGTGTGCCAACACGAGACAGATTTCTTTTCCTTATACAGTACGTTCCATGACAAGACCTTGCTGTATTGAAGACTGCATTGTCCTGGGTTTGTGCAGTCACACAGAAAGAAAGGACATCTTTCCCCAGGGAGCTCAAAATCATTATTGTCAAGGAATGGGTACAATAAAAAGGAAGGTGAAGAGCAAAGGATGAGAGATTAAAATAAAGCCCCCTCTAACGGCTAAGAGTCAAGAGGGGATAAAAAGAGAAGTCACAGTTGGGAACTATTTGTTAAGTGTGGTGGCTAGAAAAGGAGCTCAAGAAGGCCTGGAGTGGTAAGATGGTGCTTTTTGTGGAGCTGTGCTGCTGAATAGGAAGTTAGTCACATGAATGAGGGGATTCAACAGGAGATAAGTGGGCACTTGACTAAGGAAAGGGCACTGGGATACAAATAAAGATGATACCTTGCTACTTGAGGATGAAAAGCAGATAAATTGGCAAAGACTAGCTCCCTCCTGGGTGATGATGAAGCTATTATTCAGCACCTAGCCACACACCTGATCAAAGTCAATGTGTGCCTTTTCTTGAGCCCTTGAAACTGCTGGTGGTGCTCTCCTGCTCAATCCCAGGACTGCAGTAGGGTGATTTCTGCATACAGTTCCTTATTTGCTGTTCCTTGCAGGTGGCCCACTGGAGAGCCGAAGCTTGATGAAAGATTCCTATACCCCTGATATAATTCAGAAGGTAGTCAGGGATCCCAAGAACTGGCATGGAAGGAGGACTGATGAGCTAGGTATGGCTTCCACCTGGAAAAGTACATTGCTGAATTCCTGAGATTTGGCCTGCTTCTGCCAAGGAGAATGGATGGGTTTGGGCAAAGGTGCGGGGGGACTAAAAATTGGCATTTTCAGAAGAGAGAAGCTCTACATCTAGAAAAATCCTTGAAGGATAATAGTATTAGAAGGGAGGCTGTAACTGAACTGTGATTTGCCTTCTTTTCAGGGAAATGGCATCAGAAAAATGCCCTAAATCTAAACCTGCAGAAAGCATTGGAGGACAAATATGGGAAGAAAAAAGGCAAGCCTTAAAAGATGAAGGTTGAGGATTGGAGGGCATTCAACGAGGGATCTTTTTCCTCAGCCGTCTAATAAACTTCCAGATAAAGCACGAACCCATTGCTTGCTAGTTGTCAACAGCAGATTTGTTGCTGGGGCTGTCTTCCCCTCACAATTAGAGTGTCTTCGGGGAGAGCAATGCAAGATAAATCCTAACGTGAATACAAAAAATATCACTTTGTTAGTCACGGGTAAGGTGGGTCTGATTACTGTGTGGGACGCACACCCTTGCAGAGAGATGTGGTGGTGAGAGGAGGCCTTACAGAAATTCATCTGCTCAGCACATGAGGTGGAGTAGGACCTGTGAGCAGTGTAAGATGGGGGTGGTGGTGGTGTGCATGCGTGCGTGTGTATGCAAACTCGTGTTTGCTAGAAGATTCATGGTACTTTGACAGCTGCCCAAACAGTCCAGCGAGAAGTACAGAGGATGCACTGGGAATGAACCAGGGTTGCCCAAAGACCTGAATGCTGCCCACCTCTCCCCACACTGAAGGCTGTAAAACTGCCACTCGGGGAAGCTTCAGAGCTGCGTGTACATACCAGCTCGACACACCAAGTGCAGAACCAGCTCCCTTCTGAGATGAATTTAGGCTGTCTTGCCAGAAAGACACCAAAGAATGTCCACTCAATAGCCTGGGCACAACGCCATATGATTGGCACCAGATGCCTACATAGGGCAGGACAGGAGGGTTCTCTGCCCACCACTCCAGTTTTGTTGTTACATATGCCACATGGAGGATTTTGGGGAAAGCTCTTACCTTGGCGGGGAGCAGTAGTAATGTGTGAAAACAAATGCAAACCTGAGAAAAGGAGGCATCAGGGTATTCCCTAAAGCCCATGCTATTTGCAGGCCAAGGCAATGTAAAAAAAAAAAAAACCAACAACAAAAAAAAAACCCAAACAAACCCCAAAAAAAAAAACAAAAACAAAAAAACCCCCAAACAAAACCCAAAACAAAACACAAAAAAAAACCAAAAAACCCCACAAAAAACAGCTTATCCCACCTAAAGGGAACAGGAAAGCTCAAAAAGCCCCAGGACTTCTCTGATCTGCAAATCACCCCACAATGTGAGTGGACCCTTCCTGAAACTCTTAGAAGCCATGCTCACCCTGTCAGCCCTTTCCCTAAGTCAAAGAGAAGTGTCCCTCAGAGAGAAGCTCATGTGTCCACCATACAGTCTGTATAATCTGAAGTTCAGAGAGTGTATCAGGACAGTAACCAAGGGCTTGAACGATGCAGGACATACAGGGTCTTTTGGGCTTCCTGATGTGTTTTTCTCACAGTATTTAATGGCCCTCATTGCAGGATCCTACCTTCCAGCTCCAAAGCGTAGCGGTTTGGTGCAGCAATCACAAAGTACATGTGCGGGAATAGCGATGCCCTGATCTTTCCCATCTGGTCCCAAGCTTTCACCATTTTAAAAGATTGATGCTTTGCTCCCTGATAGGAACTGTTTTGGGGCAGAGTTAGGATTGTTACTTCCCCCTTCATCAGCTGGGAATTAGATAACAATATGCTGACTTCATAAAAATAGTGAAGGAAGTTAAACTGTAACTAATGATAATCAAGTGATAATCATTTTCCACAGCAATAATTAACCATTTGGAATTCGGATGTTTCCAGGCACATGTCCAAGTCTTTCAAATTAAGGAGACTGGCCAAATGGCAGCTTGTAGAAACCTCCCTGTGGGTTTTCCTTGTGCATCAGTACCAGGTGGCTCCTGCCTGAGCACACACCACTCCAGCTTCAGCCGAGCAGCACAGCTCTGTAGGAACAACCTGTTCTCTGTGTTGCGTCCAGCACTGATGACCAACGTGACTCCGGGTACATAATAAACGCTGTCTTCTGAGACCTCAGCAAGTCCTAATCCAGAAAACACGGAGCTGAAATCTACTGACATTGCTTGGCATACTGGAAGCAGGCAGTTCAGGGCACAGTCAGCTAACGTGCAAAACATAACATGTGGGCTGAATCAGTATGCAAATTTACAGATCTGTTTCCAGTAGACATTAGAAATAGACATTAGGGCAGGCAGGCTGCAGGATTATGACACAGCTTGAAGCAAATGCCCTTTGCTACCCATGAACGGCTCCTGAAGAGACGAGATCAGAAGGGAAACGGACTGAAAGGTCTTGTTGGTGCACCACGACACTCTGCCACAAACTGTGGTGTTTGCCTCCTGCAGGGGAGTAAAGTAACTTCATGCACATTTTACAAATTAAGATATGTTTATAAGCATTTAAAGAATACAAAATAATTGGCATCGTATAATGGACAATATAATGGACAATTGTATAATAGGACAAGAGGTAACTGGCACAAAGTTGAACATAGGAAGTTCCATCTTAACATGAGGAGGAACTTCTTTACTTTGAGGGTGGCAGAGCACTGGAACAGGCTGCCCAGAGAGGTTGCGGAGCGTCTGGAGACATTCAAAACCCGCCTGGACGCCGTCCTGTGCAACCTGTTGTAGGTGACCTGCTCTGGCGGGGGGGTTGGACTAGATGTTCTTCAGAGGTCCCTTCCAACCCTGACCATTCTGTGATTCTGTGACTCAAATGTGTGACAGCTGTTCGATGCCAAGTGGACATACATGTGGCAATCCCCCTTCATCATCTTCTTTGCTTTGCCAAATGTTACAGCTCAGCCAGGGGCAAACGCTTTCTGATGGGTGACACATTGAAAGCTGCAGAGATAACTGAGATAGCTTTCAGTGAGACAGCTCAGCTACTGGGAGCAATCAATAACTGAAGTCTCTGAGAGCTGAACAGGCTAATTGAGCCAAAACCTTGGCAAGGAACATTACCCTGTGCGACACTCCATGTTGACTAGAGTGCTTTGGGTACCCAAACTTGTGTATTTAAAGCCAGCTTTGGAATCTCCAAATAGCATGTCAGATGCAGTTAGGCAAGAACAGGGCTGAAATAAGCTCTCACTGCAGCCAAAATCTCCCTTCTGCCCATTCCTCTGCTCTCAGCAGTTCATTCCTTCTTGCTTGTCTGTGCCGGTGCTGACACGTGCCCACACTCTGAACTGATTCAACCCGGTAAAACAGCAGAAAAATCAATACAGAAGAAAAAAGCAAAGTTAACAGGTTAACAAATCAAATTTTCTAAGCGAAGGACCTTGTTGCAGACAAGGCAATGAGTGATGGGGTATGCAGATATTGGGGAAGGAAGTGGAGGGGGAAATGGCCTTTGACTGCCTTTTTTATCCAGTGAGAAATTAGTCGGTCTTCACTTCATTGTCTCACTGAACTCGGCACGTTGCAACATAGGTACTCTGTGTTTAAGTGATTTTACGAGGTCTGATCGTTGGGTGGCAGCTCTGAGCCAATGTTTTTATCCAGCACGGCAAAACTTCGGGGAAAAAAAAAAAAAAAAGGGTTCTCCTCCAGTTTAGCTAAATTATTCACCAAAAAAGCTATTTAAGAACTGGTTTAGTCATCTATAAAGAGTCAATGCACTTGAAAAATAGATAATCATTCTATAGGATTTTGACATAAAAGAGACCAATTACATCCAAGCTTCTGCAGCACTCTCATAACTTCTGGTATTTCTGACAAAAATGGGAATTTCCCAGTTTAGACTTATGCATCCCTGCAGTTGAGACACAAATAATTCTGCAGGGTATCCCTTTTTGTTATGGTTTGAGAAACCCACAACAATTTATTGTCGTTTAGACAATTATTCTATCACCCAATGACCCCTCCTCACCCGGGAAGGTGAATCAGGTAAAAACAAAGAAACCCAGGGGTTGAAATATAAACAGATTTGATAGACTAAGACTAAATAATTAACATTAATAACACTAAAGAACCAATATTGATTCTGAGACCAATATAAAATACACAAGGATTATACTCAGCCAGTTCTATGAGTAGGAAGCTTTTCACTCCCAGCACTGGACAGAAAATATCAGATGCCACCAGCGCTACAGCTTCGGGAGGAAAGGAAGGGCTCAGGGGTCCGGCACCGGGGCAAGAAGTTCTCAAGATCGCAGCCATCACAGAAGAGAGAACGTCGCAGCAAACTTTCTAATTTGTATTGAATGTGATGTTTGTGGTATGAAATAATCCTGTTGGCCATCTTGGGTCAAGTGCCCGGGTCTTGCTCCTCCTCATCCCTGCACCTGGCGAGCTCGGAAACACGGAGACCTTGAAACCCACACACCATAGCTGGCTATAAAGTAAATATTTTCACAATTTCAGACACTAGAGTCTTCTAAAAGTGCAGTTTTCCCAAGCATTAGAAGAGAAATCAGTCCTGTGTCGCTCAAACCAGGACAATTTTCATAAAGATTTCCTGTTCTCCTGTCAATCTTTTTTTTCTTTTCATTTAACCCCTGACTTCTGCCTATCTCGTGCTATCCTGAATGATTCCAACATTTGGTATCTCCACTGCAAATGATTTTGAATGGCTCATTTTGAAATGGTAACAACCATAAGAACAGGAGATAGCCACTGCAAGAACTCTGATAAGAGTCTTCAGCCTGCTATTAAATTCAGTCCTTTATGCTGTAAAGCTTGCACTGAAATAAAACTTAAATTCAGAGCTACATCTATCCTGAGGTAAGCCCAGTATTCCTAAAAGAATGGAGTACTTACTGCTGATCTTGCCTATAATGGGATAAAAGAGAAATCCAGAACTACTTGAAGTGGCTAGAGATCACAACAAAGAGGGAGCAAGTGAATTCATTTCAGTGGATTTCACTTTCAGTTACTGGGGTTGGAACACAATTGTGTGTTAAGTTTAAAGGTATTTGAAACACTTACTTACCCATCAAGACAGAATGGTGTTTTGAGGGTTAGGAATTACCTGTGGTGTTTCCCTCGATAGTGGTAGAGCACAGGAGCCATGGAGCAAAATAGTAAAAAAAAAAAAAAAAAAAGGCCAAAACCCCAAATGGTATGTTCCTCGGGATTCTCTTCGGGTTTTGTTTGCCCCAGACTCCTCTCGGAGGATCCTGCTCAGTTGATGGGGGGCGAGCAGTGGACATTGTCCACCTGGATTTCTCCAAGGCTTTTGATACAGTTTCCCACAGCCTCCTCCTAGAGAAACGGATGGGTTATGTTCTAGACGAGCCATCTGTGCGCTGGGTGGGGAAGTGGCTCACAGGCTGCACTCAGAGGGTGGTGGTGAATGGCTCCTTTTCCAGCTGGTAACCTGTCACAAATGAGGTCCCCCAGGGATTCATATTTTGGCCAATGCTGTTTAAAATCTTCATAAGTGATCTGGATGATGGGATTGAGTATACCCTGATGAAGTTTGCTGATGATACCAAACTGACTGGAAGGTGGATGCTTCAGAAGGGAGTGCCAGCCCGCAGAAAGATCTCAATAGGCTGGAAGAGTGGGCTAACAAGAACCTTATGAAGTTCAACAAGGACACGTGTAAGGTCTTGCACCCGGGAAAACATAATCCAGGAGTACAGCACAGGCTGGGATCTATCCAGCTGGGGAGCAGCTCTGTGGAAAGGCTGTCCTGGTGGACAAGAAGCTCAGTGTGAGTGAACTGTGTGCTGCTGCAGCAGCGAAAGCCAACAGGATGGTGGGCTGCGTCAACAAGGGCATCACCAGCAGAGACAAAGAAGTCGTTACCCCTCTCTACTCAGTGCTTGTCAGACCAACACCTGAAATACTGTGCTCAGTTTTGGTCCCCGTGACATAAAAAAGAAATGGACAGGCTGGAGGGGGGCCAGAGAAGGGCCACAAAGATGGTCAAAGGACTGAGAAACCTGCCATATGAGGAAAAGCTGAGAGAATTGGGTTTGTTCAGCCTTGAGAAAGGAAAGCTTAGGGGAGACCTTATCACCACGTTTCAGTATTTAAAGGGTGGCTACAAAGAAGATGGAGACTCCCTTTTTACAAGGAGTCACATGGAAAAGATGAGGGGTAACGGGTACAAGTTACTCATGGGGAGATTCCACTTGGACACAAGAGAAAAAATTTTCACAATGAGAAAAATCAGCCACTGGGATAATCTCCCCAGGGAAGCGGTGGATTCCCCAACATTGGACACTTTTAGGATTCAGCTGGAGAGGGTGCTGGGCCGCCTTGTTTAGATCATGCTTTTGCCAAGAAAGGTTGAAGCAGATGATCCTTGAGGTCCCTTCCAACCTGGTATTCTATAATTCTATGATCTGAAATGTTGAGGGGACAATGTGGGACTGTGGATAGAATCAAGGCACCATGGGCTGAAGCTGCCAAGAGCAGCAACCCAGTATCAGAGGTGGGATCACTGCACTTGGAAACAGTAAGAGAGGTTTAAGAGCAACATCGCCTTGCAGATGGACAATGGACTCTCTCAGATCTGAGCAAAACAGTGGAGTGGGCTACATTGCCAAGAATCTTCCATGCTCTATTGCTGATTTTAGTAAATGGGCTTACCAGTATTTATGTTAAGTTGCCATTTTATCCCTTTCAATAAAGTTCCTTTTCTTTTAAACCCTTGGTTTCATTGCTCTTGAGCAGGAAAACTGATTATCCAAGCTCATTATGTGCCCAAGCAAAATCATTTTCTTTTCCTATAACCTGTGAGTCTTGTACTGAAATTGATTACCTATTTTTAGAAAGGAGCCCTGTCTAAATCTGGCTTCTTCCCCTGCCAATCACACCTATCAGGGGAATGCCAAGCAAGCCTATCTAAATGCAGGTACATGGGAGTTATGGCCTGTGCCTTTTACCAAATACGTTACTGTAACTAAGAAAGAGGTAGAGTTGCTTGAGATCTTTCACCATGTTGGACTAGAAGCTGAAGAGGAGAGGTAGCATTTGTGGAGAGAACATGGGATTATAATGGTGTCATTTTTCAAATTTTTGTCTTGGTTGTCTAAGACCCCTACAACTCCAGCAGGCTTTTCTGAACCTCAAAGCTGGCTACTTTCCTTTTCACAACAGCTTTCTTTACTATTCTGAAGATCTGAATGACATCAATATTCTGTCCATTTCCTTCCTTGCCACTGATGGATCCACCATCATGTGCAGGCTATTTCACAATTTTAATGCCTTTCCAAAACTTATTTACTTGGCCGCCAGGTGCCCACCAAGCCGCTCTATCACTTCCCCTCCTCAACTGGACAGGGGGAGAAAAATTTGATTAAAAACTCATGGGTGAAGATAAGGACAGGGAGATCACTCCCCAGTTACTGTCACAGGCAAAAAAGACTTGACTTGGAGAAATTAATTTAATTTATTGCTGTTGTGGTTTAACCCCAGCTGGAAAATAAGCACCACATAGCCACTTGCTCATTTCCACCCGCCCCGGTGGGATTGGGAAGAGAATCAGAAGAGTGCAAGTGAGAGAACTTGTGGGTTGGGATAAAGACAGTTTAATAAATAAAGCAAAAGCTTCACATGAAAGCACAGCACAACAAGGAATTCATTCACTGCTTCCCATCAGCAGGCAGGTGTTCAGCCATCTCCAGGAAAGCTGGTCTCCATCATGTGGAATGGTTACTTGGGAAGACACACGCCATCACTCCACATGTCCCCCCCTTCCTCCTTCCCGCAGCTTTATATACTGAGCATGACATCACATGATACAGAATATCCCTTTCATCAGTTGGGGTCAGCTGTCCTGGCTGTGTCCCGTCCCAGCTTCTTATGTGCTCCCAGCCTGCTCACTGCTGTGGTGGTGTGAGGAGCAGAAAAGGCCTTAACTCTGTGTAAGCATTGCTCAGCAGTAACTAAAATATCTCTGTATTACCAACACTGTTTTCAGCACAAATCCAAAGCATAGCCCCGTGCTAGCCACCGTGATGAAAATTAAATCTATCCCAGCTAAAACCAGCACAATTGCTGATCAAATCAGAGTAGGATAATGAGAAAAAAACCCAAATCTTAAAAAAACACCTTCCCCCCACCCCTCCCTTCTTCCCGGGCTCAACTTCACTCCCAATTTCTCTACCTCTTCCCCCTGAGCAGTGCAGGGAGATGGAGAATGGGGGTTGTGGTCAGTTCATCACATGTTGTCTCTGCCACTCCTTCCTCCTCATGCTCTTCCCCTGCTCCAGCAAGGAATCCCACCCACAGGAGACAGTTTTTCACAAACTTCAACATGAGTCCTTCCAATGGACTGCAGTTCTTCACAAACTTCTCCAGCGTGGGTCCTTTCCATGGGGCTCAGTCCTTTGGGAAAGGACTGCTCCAGTGTGGGTTCCCTGCAGGGTCACAGGTCCTGCCAGTAACCTGCTCCAGTGTGGGCTTCCTACGGGGTCACAGCCTCCCTTGGGGCACATCCACCTGCCCTGGTGTGGGGTCCTCCACAGGCTGTAGGGTTATCTGCTCCACTGTGGACCTCCGTGGGCTTCAGGGGGACAACCTGTTTCACCATGGTGTTCAGCACGGGCTGCAGGGGAATCTCTGCTCCAGTGCCTGGAGCACCTCCTCCCCCTCCTTCTTCACTGACCTTGGTGTCTCCAGAGTTGTTTCTCTCTCATATCCTCACTCCTCTCTCTCCTCTGCTGTTGTGCAGCAGTTTTTACCCCTTCTTAAATATGTTATCACAGAGGTATCACCAACATAGTTAATTAGTTCGGCTTTGGCCAGCAGCGCATCTGTCTTGGAGCTAGTTGGAACTGGCTCTATCAGACATGGGTGAAGCATCTGGCATCTTCTCACAGAAGCCACCCTGTAGCCTCCTGGCCACCAAAACCTTGCCACGCAAACCTAATACACTTGGGGCTTTCTGACTCATCTGCACCTTCTTACTGGGTTACCCTGGGACAGGGTAGCAATTGCCCATAGTGGAGCAAAATGGTTATGGTGCTGCCAGGATTAAATGTGACTGCATAGTTCTCCAAAACAGGTTCTTCAAAAAAAAAAAAATACTCCTATTCAAAAAATATGTAAGGACATCTTTGTGGGTTCTGAATGTCCATGGAAACCTGAAGTGTCTCCAAATGTAGCCAGGTGCAATTCAGAAGAGGTTGGTGCTTGACCTGAAACTGGGACTGTGACACCAGTTTTCCCAGGAGAAAACTCATGGCAAGAGTGGTCTCTGGGTGGCTGGGGCTCCTGTGAGTCACAAGGTGACTCCCCAGCAGTGACAAGTGGCAGATGGTTAGAGTCGTTGGCTGATGGCAGTAACAGGCTCTCTGTGGTGATGTACTCCAAGGGGCACTGCTGAGGAGACCTGGTACAGCTGAGAGCCTTTGGAGATTTCTGCTCTTCTGTTCTATCGTTCTTGCCTTTCCCACAGTCTGGTGGGACCAGTGAGACTTCTTTCTCATCATCAAGGTGTTGAGTTACTTCCTTCTAATTTGGGAGCTGGAAGGGCTGTGAAGGACCTGCTCCTGGCTGTTCTTGCCTCAGTGGAGCCTGGGGACAGTCTTCCTTTGGGAGGGCCACATGCTGAAGGGAAACAGATTTCTCACAGACTCCCACTGGGTCCGCTTCCAGGGTCTGATGCATATCAGGCTGCGAGGACATCACTGGGCTGTACAAGTATGGACCATTGAAAGCAAAGCAAGTCTTGGTAACAGTATTTGCATGAGCAGCATTCTTGCTTGGAAGCTTGGAGAACAGGCAGGCTGGAACAGCAGTCTGATTTAATGGGCAGACAAGTGCAGATGATGAAAGTGAGGTTTTATGTGGCACTTCAGAAGTCTGACACGAGTTTTGTGGAGCCAGTGTAGCATGGGAAACCTGCACTGTCTTTGCCTCAGCTCCATGAAACTCTGCTGGACTGCTTTTTGTCATCCTGTTCAGGTGAAAAAACACAGGTCTTAGCTGTTATTGACAGCTCTCTAAATAACAGCTCGCTAAGATGATAACTGCATACAAACAGGAGATGCTCTAAGGGAGTACACTGTCTTCCAGGAAGCTAGAAGGAACCTTTGGCCACATCTCTTGTACCTTCCTCAGAAGATGCAAGCCTCAGCTTTTTCTGTGCCACACAGCTGTTTACTGCCAACTCCAACTTTTCTCAATGCCAAGATACGCAAGCACAAATCAGCTATTGAGAAAAGCTATGTTTTTGCTGTAAATAAAACAGAGCCGGGGACCATTCTTTGGCCCTCTGTTAAAACGGCATAGGGAAGCTGTGTCCACACTGTATAGCCGTGGTAGTCTTCTGCGTCTCCCACAGCATCTCTGCGGTCTATAGCACAGCTGAGGTCTTGTGTCTGTTTTTCCAGTTCACAGTGCAGAGCATAATGTGACCGCTGTGTTAGAGCTGTATTCACAGTGTGAAAGAGGATGTGTGTCACATGGCCTGGGTACCAAGCCTGGTTGAATACCATTGAAGGACACTGGACAAAGCCTAACTTGCTACAGTCATGTCCATGTTGCCCACTGGGAATGGTTGCTACCCTGTGCTATGTCCCAAACTGTGCCAGGATGTTATCTTGGAGAGCACTAGTTGGCACAGGCCAAACCGTGGCAGGAAGAGTGCTGACAACAAAGCAGTGCGAGCAGTTACAAGGCAGTGCTTGATACTACGTCTTGGCCCTGATTTATTTAGCAGTGTAGACTCAGGCAATGTGACTGCTAGCATCAACATTTATGCAGGTCTCGAGCTTTCAGTGACGCTTTGCAGTTACTTCTCCCAAAATATGGGCCCCTGTCTCTTACAAGCACTGAATGTGAAGCTAGACAAAGGGAGACGACAAAGATTTCAAAGAAGTAATGAACATAATCCAAAACCTAGGGTAATTTCCTGAACAGAGCACTGTGGTCACCTCCCCACTCTGTCTTTGAAGACCTGACATAATTTTGAGGCTCTGTGGGTAATTTGGAGCTATTTCTGATCAGTCGCACACTGGCTGGGACCACTGCAGCTCTTCTTTGTTCACGTTCCCCTTTCAAAGTCAGACTTTGCTTCAAGAAGCAGAAAGTACATCATTTCTAGAGGATGAAGAGTTAAGGGAATATGTGTGTTTTCATGAGAGTTTTTGTGTTCAGGTAGGCTGGGAGGAATTCTGCCAACAAGATTTCCACCCTATTAGGTCAATGCCTTTTATTCAAACCTATTTCCAAAGGAAATGTAGAGGAAGAAAGGGAGCAGGTTTCTATCTTTAAACTTCCAGCCAGGGAAGTCAAGGTCTGCAGCTGCAGCAAGTTCATTACAAGTTCCACAGATGCCTGCAAGGTGTACACAAACTTAGGAAATAGCCAGATGAAAATTCTTTGTCCTCCCCATCGCAATGGGTGATATCTATGTGCAGCCTGCTTTTACTCCATGATTAGTAAAGAAGATTTCAAGAAAGGAGTCAGGAGTGGGCTGCTTACTTACCCTTCCAGCACTTGAAGGCAGTTAACCTGCTCCACCTCCTCAGAAGTGTTCTGCCCATTGAAGTCCACTTGGCTGGCTGGCTGTTTGCTGCCAGCTTCCTGAAGAGAGAAAATGAAGATCGTGACACTTGTGAGAAAAGAGAGATCACATTAAGGCCAGGAAGAGGCAGGAGCCATGGGCACAAAAACACTAGTAGTAGCACATTTGTGATAGTGCAAGAACAAGCTTCCAGGCATTCGCATTGTATAATTAGTTTTACGAGTTTATCAACCTATGTTTTAGAAGTAATCTTTTCTAAATACCTTTTTTCCCAACAATCTTGCTGTTCTCATTTTTAGGGCCGTGCTGTTTCCCCACCTAAACACAGTAGTAATATTGCTACAGGCAATATTTAATAGATTGACACAGGGTTAAAGAACTGCCAGCCTGAATTATTCCTGGCACCTTTGTACCACTTTGATTTGTTCCAACATCTGTCAGCTTTTCGCTCCTTCGTCCTTGCTCCAATCTGCAGATGCCTTCACATTTCAACCTTCATTCTCTAGTCAGAACAAGCTGAGATCCATTTCTCTTCAATCTTCCAGTCACAATAGATGGTAATGTGGAAGCAATCCCACGGCTGTGGCTACAAAGTATGTCTTGTCCTCCAGAAGACCATTCCTTTACTTCCACATCGTCTATTTTTATCCAACGTAGGAGTCAGGGGCTGCTGCAGCAGCAGGTTCCCGTCACAATAAACTTCAAAGCTGCTGTTTTGTGCAATGCCTACTCTGATTCAGCAGCATATGAGGACACTCTGGGCAACATTTCTCCTGTAGAGCTAAAATGACTGTCCTTCTGTGCTGACTGACCAGAGAAACAGAATTGCTGGGATGTTTGCAAAGTTTAGGAGAAGGGAATTTGCTACAGGGATGAAAACTCTCAAAGCCACAAGACTAAGAACAGAGAGCGCTTGTGGGTGGAGAGCTGGGTATGAGATGGGTAACAAAGCTACTGTGATGCTTTTTAGGGTGGTGGATGGCCTCATACTGGTGTTGATTATTGTGCGTGGACAGAGAAGGAAGTGGATGAAGTCTGTCGACAGCCAAATTAATCAGAAGGAATTTTAGAACAACAACTGATCTGCAAGGGGGATTTACAGAGCCTGCAAAACATGCAGATATGCATCATGGAAAGAAGTCTGGTGTATCACACTTCCCCTATGTCAACTGCTGACAGGATGCATGCCTAAGAGACATCACTTGTGGACTGAGAACTACTCAGAGGCTGAGAGATACTGGGTGCCAAATGAACAGTTAGCTGAGGACCACAACAGCCCACCATGTGCAGCACCCTCAAGGGCAATGCTACGATCAGGCATTCCACTTCAGGTAAAAATATAAAATGGGACAAAAGGACTTGCAAGGTAGAGAGTGAGGCTGATGGAGAAGACAGGGGTGGAAAGCTAAACACATTGCAACTGGAGCAGTAACTGTTAAGTTAATCTTTGTAAAGACCACTGTTGCCTGGAGTTGTGCATCACTGACTTGTACTGCAGGGAGCCACAGATGAGGTAGAAGTCATTAAGCTTAAGTGGAAGATAAAACATAGTGGCAAAAATAGCATGAGCTCTCTGTCTGTAGAATGGAGATTAGCAGCATTGCCTTAAGGAGCTAGAGACGTTAGAGATGTGAGATCAAATACAAATCCAGCGGTTCCAGGGGAGACTCACAGATAGATAAGGCCATGGAATTATGATAGTGAGAAACTGAAACTCGCAAGAGTCGGCTCCAGGAAGGAACCTAGACACTTTTGTCATAAAACTCCAAGTATACTCCATGCAGTGCCTTTTTTTTGGTGATATCCACCTAGTGGGATATAATTTCTATGTATCACAAGTTTTGCATGGCCCCTGCAGGTGAAATCAGGAAATGGGTGAGGGAGAGAGATGGAAGAAAAAAAAGCCACTTACTTTTAAAAATGCCTCCAAAGAAATGACTGTGCGAAGTATACATTTCCTTTCCTTTGCCCTCTCCTTTCTTATATGGAGGAAAATGTCCATGACCAGGAAGGATAGCATGTAGAAGGAAATATAGCTCTCACACTATGAAGTCAACCTCCAGTGACTGCAGAGGAGTATACAGAGAGGTAATCATGCAAAGACTATAGAATCATGGAATCACGGAATCACGGAATTTTCAGAGTTGGAAGGGACCTCTAGAGATCATCTAGTCCAACTCCCCTGCTAAAGCAGGATTGCCTAGAGCACATTACTCAGGACTGCATCCAGGTAGGTCTTGAAAATCTCCAGAGAAGGAGACTCCACAACCTCCCTGGGCAGCCTCTTCCAGTGCTCTGTCACCTGAACCGTAAAGTTTTTCCGTGTATTGGAATGGAACTTTCTATGTTCCAACTTGTGCCCATTGCCCCTCGTCCTGTCACTGGGAACCACTGAAAAGAGTCTGGCTCCATCCTCCTTCAACCCACCCTTTAGATACTTGTATGCGATAATAAGGTCTCCCCTCAGCCTTCCCTTCTCCAGGCTAAAGAGTTCCATCTCTCTCAGTCTTTCCTCATAAGGGAGATGCTCCAATCCCTCAATCATCTTAGTTGCCCT
>NW_009647738.1:1453993-1464879 GCF_000708025.1 Charadrius vociferus
TTGAACGGGGGAGCCCAGAACTGGACACAGTATTCCAGTTGTGGCCTCACCAGCGCAGAGTAGAGGGGGGGAATGACATCCCTCGACCTACTGGCCACAAGAAGAGAGAAGGTGGCACTGAAGAGAGTCAGGGAGCATCCTGGCCAGAAACAGAGAAAGGTGAAGTCTATCTAGGGACAACACATTACATGTATGAGGAGTCTGGGAGGAATTTTGCAGGCAAGGGATGGCAAAACAGACCAGATGCAGCAGAAGGGAGAGCTAGTTTTATTTTTTAACTCTCGGGTCCTGGATATAAGGTAGGAAAATAGGCAGAAGACCAAAGTCTGTAGTGAAGGATATCATAAGGCTGAGCCAGGCTCCATAATCCTCCTGGACAGGACAGAAGTCTTTTCACTGACAGTCCAGACCCTGAGTTGGCACCTCCCCCTCAACCAGACATCCCAACACACCCCTCCCTTCTTTCTTTTCACCCTGAAATAACTTCACGTCCCTTGTCTCTTTTGAACTGGGGAGCCCAGAACTGGACACAGTATTCCAGTTGTGGCCTCACCAGCGCAGAGTAGAGGGGGGGAATGACATCCCTCGACCTACTGGCCACAAGAAGAGAGAAGGTGGCACTGAAGAGAGTCAGGGAGCATCCTGGCCAGAAACAGAGAAAGGTGAAGTCTATCTAGGGACAACACATTACATGTATGAGGAGTCTGGGAGGCATTTTGCAGGCAAGGGATGGCAAAACCAACCAGATGCAGCAGAAGGGAGAGCTGGTTTTATTTTTTAACTCTTGGGTCCTGGATATAAGGTAGGAAAATAGGCAGAAGACCAAAGTCTGTAGTGAAGGATATCATAAGGCTGAGCCAGGCTCCATAATCCTCCTGGACAGGACAGAAGTCTTTTCACTGACAGTCCAGACCCTGAGTTGGCACCTCCCCCTCAACCAGACATCCCAACACACCCCTCCCTTCTTTCTTTTCACCCTGAAATAACTTCACGTTGTACTGCTCCAGGAGCACCCTTCAAGATACAGTTCCCTCTTACCCCCTGGTAGCTCTGGATCAGGAGACTCTTGCTGGGGTTCGGGATCTTTTCCTCCCACATTTGCTTCTTCCTGTAACAACAACACAGAGTTGTCAAGATTTGCTTCTCAGCCTGGCTGCAACCCAAAAAGGCTGCGTCCCATACACCGCACTGCCACGCACGACGAGGCACCACCAAGGCCCTGGCATGCCACCACCCAACTCACACCCTTGCACAGGCACACACAAGGCTGCCCGTTGCACACCAAGGCTCATCTCCACATGGACCTCTCTCTCACGGGGGACAAGAAGTGCCTCAGCCTTTATGCCACCCACAAGGCCAACACGCTGCTAAACCTCCCAGGCACAATGCAGGCCTACCTGAGGAAATACTTATAGCTGCAATAAGCAACTATTAGCAAGATGATGATGAGAGCTGGGAGCATCACCGGGAGAAGGACTGGTGGCAGAACTGAAACAGAGAAAAGAGAAATCGGTATCCACCTGCCGAGTGGCTGCTTCCCTTAACAGGTTTTGCGCTTGGGTCACTCTTCCTGTAAGCAGATCAGGGAAATGTAGGTGGCATGTCACAGGACAGGATCATGAGGCCTTCAAACTGTTGGGAAACCCTCCAAAGTGGGGGAGATCAAACATGGCCTGAACAGCTTACTGACCAAAATGGTTTAGTGTTTTCTTTAACTGATTCTTTTTTATTTTCCATTGACAGCTTTCCTCTCCAAGAGAGCTCAGCCTGCTATAGTTTCTGAATACATCCATGAACACCCCTACCTCTGTTCTGATCCACAAATTTATCTGATTTCACATTGGCCATATTTCATTCTCACAGCATTTAGGTTTCAGTGTACCTCAAGCTTGAGATACACAGATCATGTGTGTGTACACACATGCCCGGGAACATTAAAATCAAGTGACTCACCACAGATTTCTGATAAATCTTGAAGCCAAAAATATTATCAGACATTTTTTAAAACGGAAGAACTTTTTGTTTCTAAGCCACTGTGTGAAAACTCCTCTATCCTCAGCTTGCTCACACATTTCCAGGCCCTGGTCTTAACACTGACTTCATGAAGCTTTGCTTTCCATGCTCCCACAGTTTTGAGAACAATAGGACAGACCCAGACAACAGAAGGACTCTGGAAGGAAACTTGGGTTGATTGTACCTGCCACATCCCCACCTGAAAGGGTTCTTTTCCTCAACAACAGACTAGTTTTTCTACCACTCCCTTAGAGCCTAGGAGAGAATCCAAACTGAAATGTACCACTCTTCGTTTCCCAAGTGAACTCCTCGCTCCATTCACTCCAAGGCCCCTTGAGATAATTTGGCATATTCACCCTTGCCCGCATTTTTATGGTATAAGATGTGGATGGCTCCAGGTTCTGCAGGCAGTAGTAAGGCTCATCATTTTTAATGTCTATGGAAAACTGAGGAATAAAAAGAAGAAAACATGAAAGAGAAGAAATAACTTTCCCACCCATACTGCTCACAGGACACCCATAATTCCATCACCTACCTTTGGCATTTGGCTGGTTTTCCAGTATACAGCTTCATATCTCTGTTTTATAAATTTTTTATTGAATGTATACTTTGTCCATCTCAGCTCATAATCTTGATCTTTTGTCATTGTCACTGTTACATTTTTGGGGGGTAGCACCTTGACTGGAACACAGTTTTGAGAATAGGCGTCAACACAACCACATTCCTGAATACTCCTTTCCTTCCTATGTGTCTTTTTCCCCTTTTCCACACTAGGTTGTTCAATAATAGCTGAAGTACAAAAGATACAAGAGAAGTGTGCTTCAACCAGCACTTCACAAGAGCATCTTTTCCCTGACATTCTCTTGCTAATCAAGTGTAACAGCCAGCTTCACTGAGTTCTTGAGAAAGCTACTGCTTTTCATATCTGTCTTCCTCAGCCAAATCTAACAACCATGTATCATAAGTGAAGAATTAAGACAATTTCAGATACATTTTAAAATGTACTAACAAGTACAAAAAAAGTATTGGTGAACCAGGGCAGTCCACGGGGACCACCAAAATGTTCAGAGTGGGCTGGATCACATGATGAATGAGGAGAGGCAGAGGGAACTGGCCTTGTTCAGCCTGAAATAGAAAAGGCTGAGAAGTATCTAATTGTTATTTTTGACTAACTAACAGGAAGTTGTAGAGAAGATGGATCCAGACTCCTCTCAGAGGTACCTAGTGAAAGGACAGGAGACCATGGCTACAAGTTGCAACTCAAGATAATGGCGGGGGAGGACACTACCATGAGACCAGTCAAACACTGGGACAGGGACCCAGAGAGGGGGTGAAACGTCTATCCATGGAAATATTTAAAAATTACTGAACAAGGCTCTGAACAGTGCCATCTCAATGATCTGCTCTGAACAGGAGCCTGGACTAAATGTCCTCCGTTCTATGCATGACTTTATGAATCTATGATTTGAAGCAAAGTTCTGCAAAAGTCCAATCTGTTGGACCCTGGGTATTTCTTTAAGGTATCACCACCTCTCTACACAGATTGCAGCTATATCCCAAATCATTTCAGCCTGACTTCTGTATGGCTGCTGACTTCTTCAGATTCTCTGAGACCCCAAGCACCTGTCTTGTCAGAGATCTGACACCTGGAAGGAAAGACACACTACGTGGCTCTTAAGTGTGTTTTTTTCCAGTGGTAGTTACTTGTCAACATCCTCTAGGCTTCATATTACAGAATTTTTACAAAAGCCTTGTCAGTATGTGCACTTGCTGACTCCATTCCTAGGGAAGTTCTTGGTTATGCTGTGCCATCATGGTCTTTCAAAGAGAAGCATAGGCACAGGATCATCAATGGATGGATCAACAGCATGTTCTGCCAAGGAGATAAAGGCTGCTGTGGGGAGACAATTAGAGTGTCTTTTTACATAGGAAGCACTAGAAACGTTATTCTGAGTGAAGCACATGAGTGGCAAGACCGGTGGATACTAGAGTTCTGTGCCATGGGGCAAAAGGGTTTTTGAGAGACTTTTCAACCTGGCAGTAAGTATGGTCTTTGCAGCATGAGTGTGATTTGCTTGAGAACTTGTTAGCCATCAGTAGTGAAGACATAAACCAGCCACTTCAACACTAGTTATTAGCAATTTAAATGAAAACTTTCTTCCAAGATCTGGAGTTTTCAAACTGATTTATTCATCTTTTGATACTCATTTGTTTCTTCTAAAAATTTGCTGAAGTGTGATGTTATGGTAATTCTTTATTTAGCACCTGTATAATATATTTATGCGTGTAAACTCCACTAATGCTCAGTTTTTTCCCAGTTCTTATGGATACTCTTGGTAAGTTACCTACAGAGCACGCTCACCTTCAAGGGCACTTATGTGGACTCAAGTGCACAGTGTTTTCTGTTTCAAGAGCACTGCAGGAGTGCTTAGCTCAGCTCCTTTGGGATAGGGCAGCTTCCTCTGCTTTTTTTTAAAATTGCAGAACTACAAAAATTATCAGAATCAGTAGACCTTCCCGTGCTATGACGTCTCCGGAAGAATAATTGGCTTATCACGTTCCTGTTTTGTACTACTATTACACGTTTTGTTAACTTCACTTTAACAATGCTCATATGAGACTGTGTAATAAACTGAATCAGTGAAAATGCCTGAATCTCACAAACAATTAAACAAAACCAAACTGCGTTCAAGGAGAGCTTATTCCCTCATTAACAGAAATTAGTTCTGTTATGAGCTGGAAATCCTAATGAAAATTCTCAACTTGTGCCTGACTTTGCTGATGCAGATTGTAATCAATATTTCATTTCATATCATAGACTCTCTATGCATTTTATTTTGGTACACGGTTAAATAAAAATCTCTAAAGTGTTTTCTTCAGTGTGGGAACAAAAAAAACACTCCTGCAAGAACTGTAGCTTATTCTACCTAAATTAAGAAAAAAAAAACCAAACACCTAAGAATCTCAAGAAAAGAACATTACCAGAAAAATAGCCACTTTCTGATCAAGAACATAAAGTCCATGGTCCATCCTTTTGATGGTACACCCCATGTACAGAAAAGCAGTAAAGCAATATGTGAAGTTTGTGTACTGGTCCAGCCACATTTTAGAGACTTCCAGTGCTCTTGGAGTGAGTACCTGGAATTTTGCTCTTCCCACCCACTTCTCCTCACCACTACTGTCCTCAGCCCCACTTGTCCACACAACACATGTCTCCAAGAAACAAACAGGAGAAGCAAGACACAGCACAGCAACTCACTGTTCTCACGGGATTTAATCAGTTTCTCCTCCGTCTTGGCCCGGACAGACACATAGTACTGGCTCTGACTGCTGGAGTTGCTAACAGGGATCTCACAGCTCTGGACCACATACGGGACATGAGGCAAATGCTTCTCATGCACAGGAGAGCACTCTTCTTCTCTGAAGGGAGAAAAAGAGGTTGAGCTGAGGTCAGAAGGAATGGGACAGAGCGGAAGCTCCATGGGAGAGGTGCAGGCATGCTGCCACGGGCAGAGCACGTACGCTGATGCCGGAGTGGCCCTGAAGAACAAGCCAAAGAGGACAGAGGTGGTGATGGCTTTCTTCACTTCCCAGCTGCACTTCAGACGAACTGCACCATTGAAGAGGCAGCGAAGGTTCCTGGGCTGAAGGCCACCTTCAGAGAAGATGAGAGCAAGCTAAGTGAGAGGAAAGGTCTGGCTTGTCAGCCAGTGCCTCCGCACCTGCACGGACCCACTCCGTCCCACGCTACCTTCAGGGGTCTCCCATGACACCTCCGTGCTCCACTCGCTGTACGGACCAGAGAAGCCACTAAAACCCAAGCACAGTGCTTTTTTTTCAGTGAAGAAGAACAGATCTTTGCATTCAGTTCAGAGCAAATGGTATTTCACTGGGCAAGTCACTTGCAAACAGGAAGAGAGCCCCTTCCACCACACCCGAAACAACATTTGTCGCCTTCTCCTCATAGTCCCTGAGAACAGAAAGGCCACTCATTTGCACAACATTTACCACAGGGTCTCCACTGCCCAAAAGGGTGCAGCCCAAACCAGGACAGCCCGTCTCCTCTGCTCTTACCTTCCAGGATTCCCACTCCCGCTTGTAAGTGACTTCATACTCCAGGGCACTGCCCAGCCCTTGGCTTCCATCAGCTGCTTTCCAGGTCAGCAAGAAGTCTCCTGATCTCATCAAGGTGACTGTGAGGTTTTGAGGCGGGAGTGTCTGAACTGGAAGGTGAAGGTACAACCCATGAGAGGAGATAGTGGGGACAGGAACATGAAGAGGGGAAGAAACCTCCTAGCTGATGTTCTCTGAATGACAGAATCTGGATATTTACAGTTTCCCTAGTTTGCTCCAAATAATCCATGATTCTTTTTCACTGCAAAGTCCAAACTTTACAAGACCTGGGAAATATATTCATGAACAGAAGTGGAAAGTAGGGAGAGCAGTGCAGTTGTGCAGCTTTATAGTGACTTTGTGAACATATATGCTGTAATACATGTACAGCATGGTGCTGAAACAGATGGCTTTTTCGTTATCTTCCCCCAGTCCCAACCAAGACACCCGTTAGCTGGCAGGTCTACCCCTATTTTTTTTCATTGTAGTCACTAAAGGTAGACTCAATTTTGTCTATCCTGAATGCACTGAGTTTGAAGGTTGTAGTATGGCCTTATAGCCATTTAACTTCACTCTTGCTTACGTTTCAGATTAAGGGCTAACCTATGTATCTTTTAAGGATTAGATATTCAATACATTAATCTGATAATCTTTTAAATACTCAAGAATAGAGACAAGACTTAGTGGTTCATATTTACCATTCTGAAACAAGTAGACATTTAGCTCTGTCTGCAGTCTCGGGACAAATTTGAAGTTGTAGTTTTCTTGATGATATCCATGGATGTGACACACCCAGTGCATTGTGAAGTTCTGACAGTCAGTGTGGTTTTCACCTGTGTGGGACCTGCAGGTCACAGAAAAAAAGCATGACTATCTGAATAGGAAGCTGCTAGATGACCCAAAGTGTGGTTTCTGAAACCTTCCCTAAATGCTATTTTATTCTGTTTCTAAATCAGTGTTTACCACTACATTAGGTTGGCATACTCCCATAGTTCATGAAGTGACATGAAAAAAATTCTCTATTATTGAGCACTTCTGCTTTATTCTCTCTTCCTTTCCTCAAAGGAAGATGCACTCACAATAACTGTCTTGGGTTGGTAGGTGTCTGGGCCCTGAACACAACCTCTTTCACATTTCCCCCCACAAAGGGTTTGGCTACCCATGCTCAAGGCTAAGATGGAATCAGCCTGACTGAGGGCTTCCCCAACTTCACTCAGAAGCTGTTTTTAATTTCAGGCCCTTGCCTGACACGGCCATATCTGTGCCTGGTGTAAACATTGTTGTTTGTGATCCGTGGAATTGACTTCCTAGCTTGACCTTAAGCCTGGCTACTGGATAGGGACTTCCTTGGGGATTTGGACAGATGGCTGATCCTGGTCACTCTCACTGTTCTGCTTTTCTTGTTACTGTGGCATTATGCCATTGTCAATGAGGCCAATGCCTTGCTGTCAACCTAGGCTCCTAGCTCACCTTCCCTTAGCAAGCAAAGCTTGTTGCTTCCATAACAACAGGGTTGCCAGTTTACATGTGTACTTGTGTATGTTATGCTATGCTTACACTAGAGAAGTCAAAGAAGGTCAGCCAAAGAAATGCAGCTAGCAGTTAGGACAGAAGTTTAATGAGGACTATGGGACTGCAGTCCTCCTACACAAAAATGGTATTTCCACACAGACCTGTGGAGTCCTTTGTGCCACAGGAACAGTTCTGTGGTTTGTAGACTTCAAACCACAGCGAACTACTAACATCTGGAATGTGATTCAATACTCTAGGGACTGTACAGGGCACCTTCTCCATTGACTACAACAGCTGTCAGGTCAACTCATGAATGAATCCTATAGCTCTGTCTCAAAAATAAAACAAAGATAACTTCTTATTCTTATTTCACGTTTTCTTCTCACCTTCCAATCTCTCTGCTGTTTACCCCTCCATCTCCTGCTTCTACTATTATTCTTTTTCTCTGTCCCCTATCTCTTCCTTCTTCTCTGCCCCTTCCTCTCCCTCATATTCTCCAGTTTGACTGTTCTTGAAAGGAAGCAGAAGTAGCAAAAAGATAGTGCAAGACATAGACTAGTATCTCTGAGAGGAAACCCAATGAGTGAAACAAACACATGCAACTTCTGTTTTTCTCACAGTTTGTTTTGCAGAATTTATTTCAACATAGCTATGCTCATACTGGCATAAGGAAGAAGTGACTTCTCAGCCATTCTGATTAGTTATCACCACTGCATCTAGTGTAACACATCCTTCTCCACTCATGTGCAATAATTAACATATCCTGCCATATTTTGTATGTGGGCTATCACAGTAAAAGCAGGGGAGAGCGATTGAAAAGATAATGAAAACAACTTGATTAGCATGTTCTCCTTCCTGTTCTTCATTATCCTATACAGATCCAACTTTCTCCCTAGCCTGGACATAACACTGGTGTCTGCAAGCTGGATACTATGCTGGCTGCAAGCCTGGCCCACTGTCCTTTCACCCAGCTCCATCTCTTAAGTTCAGGAAGTCAAGCCCCTTTAGACCCTTCACAGAACACCAGCCACACTTACATTTCACAGCTGTTGTTAAAGTTCAGAGTCACATTCAGCAATTCATGAGCCTCTGAACACTCCATCCATGTGCAAGTTGTAAGAGAGACGTAGTCGTTGTAACACTGTAGGGTCTGCATTGGGATGGTCTCTAAAAGAGGAAACAGTAAGAAGACAGATGGGGCTTGTCGTGGGGCAAATGGAGGTAGTGGGAAATCATAGAATCATAGAATGGTTAGAGTTGGAAGGGACATTAAAGATCATCTGGTTCCAATCCCCCTGCCATGGGCAGGGACATCTTCCACTAGACTAGGTTGCTCAAAGCCCCATCCAACCTGGCCTTGAACAATTCCAGGGATGGAGCATCCACAACTTCTCTGGCACCCTGCTCCAGTGCCTCACCACCCTCAGAGTAAAGAATTTCTTCCTGTAATCTAATTGTAAAACTAACACAAGCTTTGCTACTGTGCTGGAGAAGCAGAGACAGAGAAGTGAGGAGCTGGGTGATGAAACCTGACAGGAATATAGAATCATAGAATAGTTTGGGTTGGAAGGGACACTTAAAGCTCATCTAGTCCAACCAACCTGCAATGTGCAGGGACTTCTTCAACTCTAGCCGGTTGTTTAGATGCCTGTCCAACCTGATCTTGAGTGTTTCCAGGGATGAGGCATCTACCGCCTCTTTGGGCAACCTTTGCCAGTGTTTCACCACCCTCATTGCAAAAAAATTCTTCCTAATACCTAGTCTAAATCTACCCTCTTTTAGTTTAAAACCATTACCCCTTGTCCTATCACAACAGGCCCTGCTACAATGCTTGTCCTCATATTTCCTATAGGGCCCTTTTGGGTACTGAAAGGCCACAATAAGGTCTCCCCAGAACCTTCTCTTCTCCAGGCTGAATAACCCGAACTCTTTCAGCCTGTACTCATAGGCCTCTGATCATTTTTGTGGCCCTCCTCTGGGCCTTCTCCAACAGGTTAGTAAATACACTAACAGGCTTCTAGTCCATGAAGTTTGGGGGTCTTGCCTAAATACCATTCACAACTCTCCCATTGGCACACATCTGGAGTGTTTGGTATAGCCCTGGTAATTACATATGTGTACACTCACAAAGTGTCCTTCTCTTTCTGTCAGCAAGATGAAAGTAGAAAAAAAGGGAAGATGGAGAAATACCAGGCTAAAAGAAAAGGAACAATAATAGAAAAAAAGGAGAAAAAAAATAGAGGTAGGGAGTCTGAAACTCACCTTGAATTGATCTAACCCCCAAAACCAAGCATGGAGCCAGAAGAAGACTGATGAGCTCTCTCATCTTTACACCTTTGCACGTGAGCATGATCTTATGTCAGGCAAAAACTCCCTGCGCCACTGGTTGTTCTTCCTCAAGTACATGCTCAACAGCCACCATTCCTCAGTTGTCACCAGCTGTAGCTGAAAGCAAAACTTGTGTGGTTAGCTGGGAAAGCCTTGGGCCTTCTCTTGGCCCCAAACCACCTCTTCCATCAACACTGACGTGATCTCTCAGAGTAGTTGCATATGAAGATAACTTATTAAGGGGAAAACTTTTTGCCTCTTCATCAGAGGACAAAGATTGCTGTTTGGAAATAATGATAGGACTTTCCACCTCCTTTCTTCACCTTGAGAGTAAGAAATAACCCTTAAGTTATGAGAAGGAATTAATTATCCATGTTGATTCACCCATCTGATCCATACAGAGTACATCCTGCTGTTCCATTGAATCATGAACCTGTCCAAAAAGAAACATTTCCTTGCCTCTCTTACCACTCCTACTCCTCACAAAAATGTATTTCTGGTGAACTAAGAGATCCAGTCCTCCTGTTTTTTCACTTTAAAATCTGATTCACAGGGCTTTTAAATCCTTGTTTGTTTGAGGAGAGGGGGCTCCTCGCCAATTCCTTCCCCACGGTAACAACACGTTTGCCTTACCTGAACGCTGAGTGGCCTTCAGGGCAGGTGCTTCACAGCAAGTGGTTGTTTGACTTTCTCATTTATCATTCACATGGAGTCAGTGCAAATGCAACTGCCGGTGGGAGACCCGCAGCCCTACTCCTTCAAATGAGCCTGTGCTCTATTCCCCTTTCAGTTGCGCAGTTGTAGTCTGCAGCACCAGAGGCATGTTTGATTTGTCCGCTCTGACCTTCCTGTTTATAGCATAGGTCCAGCAACTAGGTTCCTAATCAGATGTTATACGATTAATAGGAAGAGGGAAGGAA
>NW_009647738.1:1464924-1533039 GCF_000708025.1 Charadrius vociferus
TTTCCGCAAATACAAAGTAACGATCTCTTAACAGAGGCTGAACTTTGCTGCTTGTTCTCTTTTCTGTTGATCTGCACTCAAAACCTGTCCTTTAAATCATCATTCTCCTTGTGTGCAATGTTTTCTGAAAGGAAAATTCATTGCCATAAAGTTAAATGGTCATTAAATAAAACATTAGTTTACGTTGTGAATGTTGTCCTAAAGACACATTGCTGTTGCTAAGCCTGACCTGTATAAAACTGTCTCCACCTAGTAGCACTAGAAGTGTGGATTCTACTTAAACCAAACCCACACTGTTACAGGATTAAAATTCAAGCCACACTCTGATTACATACCTTAATTTAAGTGATAATATCACTCTGCATCAGTAGAAGTAAGGAAAATACACTCAAATGGACACAGTGTAATTTAACACATATTTAGATCTTCTTTTTAATCTTAGGAAAAAAAGGAAAAGGAGTGGTGACATCTAATGAAGTGAGAGGCAGTGAAGTTTCTTACTGCTTTCTCTAACCTAGACTGCAGTCTCTGTGCAAAGACTACTATAGTTTTGGGCAGTACCTTTATCAATTGAAAGCAGCAGAGTCTGGGCAACTTTGGATTATATTCTCCACAGCATACACAATGTCTTATGAATCAGTAGCAGCTAGAAGTGCATTAGAGAAAATTTTAAAGAGCTAAAAGAAAAGCAGAGTAAGCTAAAGCGAGGAAGAACACAGGAAAGCTACTTGGCAATACTTTTGAGGATATGCTGTAAAAGTGAACATTGCACACAGCGTATGGACATGCGCTTGAGAATGGAGACTTTTTGTCTTCACAGTTCCCAAAGGGCACAGATGCACTCTGCTTCTCTTCATGCTTCTTTCACAGATAAAAAAGTGGTGTATGTTTATCCCTTTGGTTTCTTCTTAATAGGCAGAAAAATTATCCCACTTCCATGCAGAGGTCTCAGTGGAGAAAAATGAGGATTGGTGGTGAATACCCATACACTATGTCTCTTGAAACTTCAGTCATTCATCAGTAATTGCTTTTTGTTCTTTTCCTGCTTGTTAAGCACACTCACAGTGTGTGTGATTCCAAGCAGTATTCTGTTACTCCTCTCACTTAATTTACTCCAATAAGGTTTTGGCATCCCTAGACACGAAGGCTCCACCTATCAGATGGAGTGCTTCTGCAACAGAGCAATGCTTTGTGAATGTGAGATTAAAGTTCCCTTGGATGGGACTGAGGCATGCCTCTTCAGCAAAACTGCTACACTAACTTGAGCTTGTGTGGAGTGTGACCTGATCAGTGATAGCAAACTCACCAGGCCAGTATCATAGCAGGGTCTGACACCGGCAGTTACCTTATTAGTTCACAGAGAAATCACCATGCCAAGACATACCTATGCTACAAAGGCCTTGAAGAGCTTTGGCTTCAGAAAGCTGAGAGGAACCTTGGTCTAGATAATCAGGCTGTGAAGTGATGTCTTTCTTTCTAAAGGCCTCACAAAGGGAGTTAACTAGCATGTTAATTCCCTATCTGAAGTGAAATCCAGTAACAACATTTAGCAGCAACTTAGGGTAGAGGTTCAAAAAAACCTCTTCTGGTAAAAAGACCAGGTATGAGTCTAAAATCCTGGATTTCTCCTGCTCTGTTTGCTGAGTGTGAAATGTGTTCACCTGATTCGTGTCAATATGGACTAATGCTAGAGCCGCGTGGTGAAATGTGACTTTCTGTCTTATATACCCTTGTATAACCGCAGGCGTAAGAGAAATGAAGTGGTTAATGTATATAGTTTTAGCTTTTTGTAAAAGACATACTTGTGTGCTAGTTTGGACCGGTTTTGCTGTTAACCGTATGGTGTCAAGCCATAAAAATCTGGAGTCACCCTAAGGGTGAGCCGAGGAAGGCCATGCGCATATGTGGAATCTGGGGTAATCCTGAAGGCAGCCAGGAAGACCACCAGACCACCAGACGGGAGCCAAGAAGACCCCGAGGGCATGCACAGAAAGAGATAAGCCTACTCCTGGAATTTATTCGCATAGACCCACCTTTTCAAGAATGTGTATTAGCAGAAAGGATATAAACCAGAAACAGGAACTGTACGGTGTGCGTCTTGGTAGAGCAGAGGCTCCCGGCACACCCAGCGCTGTTTGCTTGCATTTATTCATTTAATAAATTGTAAACTTAAATTGCAACCCAATTTGGGACTAAGTCATTTATCACACTGAGCCATAGTGAAAGCCACTTTCATGGGTATATATAAAAAAGCAGTGAGCAGATTGCCATAAATTCAGTGGTAATTTCTTCAGGATTACTGGGATGGGCTGTTTGACCAGAAAGACTTTAATTAATCCTTTCAGGAAACACAGAATCGTGAATTGACAAGACACCAAAAGGCCATTTGTTAATCAGTTAAAATCTTTTATCCCAAAGGGAGATATAACTTGACTGAATGGATGGACAAGCCAAGCGTTTCAGCTCCAAGACAGGACATGGGGACGAAGCCAAATAGTACTTTAGACACTGTGTGGGTCTTGTCATGCCTGTATAGGCCATCCATAGCCTCTCTTGTACTCAGTGGAATTTCTGTCTGGAATGTGATATCACAGATTGATATTACAGTAGCTAGTATCCCTTTGTGGGCTGAGTGGACCTCATCTGCTGGATCTAGTCTTCATCTCCAGGAGAAGGTCACCTCCCAAAAAGTGGTCCTGGGTAACATGAACTCTAGCCAACACTGTGTCATGAGTTTCTCAACAGGTAGCATCTGCAGCAAAGGCTTATAGGTGTCTTAAGTAGGATGGGCTCCCTTCAGGAGCAGAAAAAGGAAAATATTTCCTTCATTTCTAATAAAATTAAGATCATGATCAAGTAAGTAAAAACATGGACAAACATTTTACTAGAAAAATGCATGCAGTTGAAAAGATGGCACGTACCACGAGGAATAGAGACATTCTCTTGGTAAGTGCTAAAACAGACCTAATGGTTATGGCCCATATGCATACTACCAACAAAGAAACAGCAGGCGAGAGGCTAAAAATGCAATCCTACATAGTCCTATTCTTCACTGGTTTTATACACTGTGTCAGATAGCAGAGGCTCAGCGCATGATTGATTAAACTGTGCAGGGAAAAGGGGATTATATTTATTAGTATCTGGTAAATTTTTGAAGCAGATTAAGTTTATATGAGATGGATTTCACCTAATCAAAACAGAATCAGTGCTGCTGACATTTAAGATTAAAACCGCTATGAGGCAATTTTAAAATGAAAACTAAGGAAATTGTGCCAGGTGTGGAAAGAAAATTGTTCAGATTGATATATCTGTGCGGTCTGAACTCACAGAAAGCCTACGACTTAGAAAAATAGATAGAATAGAAGGTAAGAAAAAACCAAGGAAAAACAATAACACAGGTAAGCGGAGTGTATAAAACCATGCAACCAAATCAAGACAAATGCCCAAATATGTCTATACAAATACTTTTAAAGTATGGTTTAAATGGCAGAACAATTGGCAAATGCCTTTAAAAAAACAAACAACCCAAATGTAATACGCATTATGGAAGTTTGAAGAAAAGAAGATATTCAGTGGAACACTGATACATAAATATACATTTTGTACAGGAAGAATAGTTTGCATTTACACATTAATGCTAAAGAAAGAATAGTATCAAACAGAGTATGTGTCAACAGTTGTGTTGTACTACAGAATTTCAAGGGCTGCAGAATTTCATTCTATCACTATGAGTGATTGCTTCTCGGAGCTATTTGTGAAAGCACTCACAAGAAAAGAAACAAACTTATTTAATCCTGAATAATATACAAGACCTAGTACAAGTTGAAACAACAAAAGACACAAAGTTGCTACAATAATGTTTTAAGGGCATACACAAAAAAAACAAGACTTGCAAAAATAAGCCCAAGAAGCTATTAAAAGGTTCAAATGTTTGCAGTGCCAAAGGGGCTGTTGAAAGAATCATTTAAAAACTCAAAAGTGAACTTAGGCCTTTTGTAAGTCTACCCACACTATAAAGGTAGGGTTATTGTAGCCTTAATGTTCCGAAAAAGTAAATGAGGCAATACATATAGCAAAAAATTATAACTTATAATGATCTTTTCCAGTTAGATCTTTCAGTTTAATAAAACATAATTACTTTCTTTACAAGCCTTGCATAACCTACATTCTCACTCAATTGCTTTCTTGCAATAAAATCTGTAAAGGAACTTAAAAATTCAATTGCCGAACAAATAATTGTAGTAGATAATCAAAGGCTTTAACAGGCCGCAGTATCAGAGAAAAAGAAGTACCAAATGCAAGTTTTTGAGGAGAACTCAGAGAAGAATCCAGGGAACTTCTGACCAATGAGACTGGCTTTTGTACAGGATAGGTGATACAAACTGTAATGAAAAAGAGAAATAATAGAGAGAAATGTTCTGGAGAAGAGTTAACATAGCTTTTGTAGAGAGTAGTCATGCCTCATAAAACTAGTTGAGTTCTTGGAAGAACTCCAGAAAGCAAACAGATACAGGGTTATCCAATTAGTGTATTATACCTATATGTCTAAAGAGCTTGATGAAGTCCCTCAAAAATGTGGTTCCAAGAAACAAGAGATGAAAGGAAAGTGGTAATGTAGATTAAAGTCACTTAAAGACAAAAAACAAATGAGAGAAATTAATGGTTAGTTTCATATTGGAGGAAAGCTTTGAGTTCTCCCGTAATTCAACATAATTATAAATTATATGGAAGACTGAGTGATGAGAGACCTGGGTGACTGAGACAAAATTTTGTCTAGGGTACTCCAATCTAATGATAATGGACAGAATGCTAAGTTATTAGGTATAAATGGGTTATAAAATTAGAATCATAGAACCATAGATTCATAGAACGGTTTGGGTTGGAAGGGTCCAAACCCCCCGCTATGGGCAGTGACACCTTTCACTAGATCAGCTTGCTCAAAGCCCCCTCTAGCCTGACTTTGAACACTTCCAATGATGGGGCATCCACAACTTCTCTGGGCAGCCAGTTTCCATGTCTCACCAGCCTCATTATAAAAAATTTCTTCCTTATATCCAATCTAAACCTATCCTCTTTCAGTTTAAAACTATTGCCCCTTGTCCTGTTACTTCAAGTCTTGGTAAAAAGTCTTTCTCCATCTTTCTTACAAGCCCCCTTTTATATATTGAAAGGCTGAAATAAGGTCTCCCCAGAGCCTTCTCTTCTCCAGGCTGAACAACCCCAGCCGTCTCAGCCTTACTTCACAGGAGAGGTGCTCCACCCATCCGATCAGTTTTGCGGCCTACCTCTGGACCCACTCCAACAGATCCACGTCTTCCCTGTGCTCAGGATTCCAGAGCTGGATGCAGTACTCAGGTGGGGTCTCACAAGAGTGGAGCAGAGGGGCAGAATCACCCCCCTCGCCCTGCTGGCCATGCTTCTGTTGATGCAGCCCAGGATACGGTTGGCTTTCTGGGCTGCAAGCTCACATTGCTGGCTCAATCTAGTTTTTCATCCACCATTATCTCCAAGCCCTTCTCTGCAGGGCTGCTCCCAGCCAATTAATCAATTCAGTGTTAATAAATACGTAGAAATTAATGTGACAAAAAAATAATTCTAACTATACAACAAGATCAAAGAACCTGTGAGGGCAGGCAAATAATAATAGTAATGGGAGAGTCCAATTATCATGGACTGGCTAAATAACATATTTCTTGAATACCATACTCAGTTCTTGTCATCTCGTCTCTGAAGGAGTACTGTAGAATACTCTGTAGAAACAGAAAAAGTACAGAAGTGTTATCAGAAATACGGGATCTATAGGAAGAGGGACTAATTACTATGGAGTTCTTCAGCTTGGAAAAAGAAACAACTGAGAGATGATTTGACAGAAGCTTCTAGCATCTCAAACAGGAGATGGCGAATAAGGAATGATAGTTTATCCGTTCTCCTAGAACAAGAACAAAGGAGCAACTTACACAACTGGCACAAAATGAGTCAAGGAAAATATGGGCATTTTCTTGTTTGAATGTTTTTATTTATAAAAAAAATGACTAATGTTTTACTATCAGACATTATGAAGCCAAAAATTAAGTGGTTTTAGAAAGGGATTAGTTGAATTTCTACAGGCCAGAGCTGTTAAGTATGTATTATCTGCAACAGCTTAGATGTAACCTTCAACTCAGGAAGGCTCTGGGCCAGATACCAGGTAAACATATTGGTTAAGGATTTAATTATTTACTGTATACTTTTCCATGTATTCTACACCCTGGCTTTAAGCATCCACTGCAAATATTGGCAGAGGCAGAATACTGGACAAGATGGAATGACTGTTTAGACCCAACGTGTTAGTCTTATGTTCCTATATTACAGCCTCTGCTGCAAGCAGAAGGGGAAAAAAGGGTGTCTTTTGATGCTGAAACAGCATCATGAATCCATCATGAATCTGCAGTGAATGAAAAAACTTGAAAATTTACGTCAACACCCTGTGTACCTCCGAATGCAGCAGAAGAACAAACGGGTTAGAAACACACTGCAAGGCCACAGCAGATGCAAAAGTATTAATCTCAAAAGTTTGCAATGTATGTGCATGGTGTGAACAAGGAGTTAAAAATGTTTAAAAAGAGAATAGAATCATAGAATGGTTTAGGTTGGAAGGGACCTTGAAGATCATCGAGTTCCAACCCCCCTGCCATAGGCAGGGACACCTCCCACTAGACCAGGTTGCCTAAGGCCACGTCCAGCCTGGCCTTGAACACCTCCAGGGATGGGGCCTCAACAGCCTCTCTGGGCAACCTGTTCCACTGCCTTACCACCCTCAAAGTGAAAAATTTCTTCCTATTGTTTAATCTAAACCTGCCCTCTTCCAGTTTAAAGCCATTCCCCCTCATCCTATCACTACATGCCCTAGTAAGAAGTTCTTCCCCAGCTCTCCTGTAGGCCCCCTATAGGTACTGGAAGGCCACAATAAGATCTCCCTGGAGCCTTCTCTTCTCCAGGCTGAAAAGCTGTTTCAGATAGTTTTACATCTACTTTTCTAGACAAACAAATTAGCCTTTAACAATGAGGATCATATGCTCCACTACCAACAAACTCGAAAGGACACATTGAATCTACAAAGCTTTTGACCTAACACTGGCACATGTTGAGCAAGTTTGCAGATGAGTCTGGGTCCACCCACCTAACACCATGGTGAAACATCCATTGTGTAATATGAGTTGTTAGGATCAAGGTTGGAGCACCCAGAATCCTGGCAGCCACTTGGAAGAACTTAAAATGGTCCAAAACAGGCATGAAGTCATTGTGCTATTTATTCCCCACATACAGAACATGACACGCGGGGAAATTTCAGCTCTGTAGTGAGAGCAGAGGGAGCATGTGGGGACTGAGGAGAAGAGGCAGAGATCATTCATGGGAGTTGTATGGGAATAAGATTGTGTGTACGAATGTGTTTGACTGCATGAACAAGAAACTGCACAGGGACTGGCAGGATGGGTTGGGATTGTTTTTCGTTACCCTGCACAGACACAGCATTGTCAGAAATTTTCCGGCTATTGTTCCTTGAGGCCTTGGAGGGCTTTCCACTGCAGGCTTCCTTTTCTAGCAAACCATTCAGCCTCATTTTCCTCCCTTACATAAAAGACAACCCCCAGGGTAGCAGAAACAGAACAACAGGCTAGTTCAGCATGGATCTTGATTAGAACAATTGAGGTCACAATATACTTACTACCCTAATCTCATGCAAATTCAGGCAATATGGTTTTGGTTGAGGAAGATCATGATAAGGGAATAATAAACTGATTACTTCAGAGCAAAGAACCAAAAATGCCTGCTGTTAAAACACAGGCAGAATCTTGGATGTTTGAGCATACAGTAAGGAAAGGGCTGCAATGATTTCATAACTGCATATTCAATGTAAATAGAGTTGCAAAATGTAATTTACAGTATTGAGATGCCTACCTCTCCTTTTTTTACTATATAGGAAACATTGGTGAATCATCACTCAGATATACAGCCTGAGGGGCTGGAACTACTTAGTGGGAAGCCCCACAGAGAGGACCATGTCATAGCTGGCTCCTGAATCATCACAATGATGATTCCTCTCCTGCATATCAGTACTTAGCACTGGGGAAGGTAGCAGCAACCTCCTTTTGCACAGCTGTGTGGCTCAAGCTAATGATCAGAAAGTTGAAGACCTGGGACTCACAACAGCTCCTAAGTCTTGAATCACCAGGTTACAGGATTGTAAAATGCTTTTTACCACCCCCACTGAAGCTGGACCTCATGCAGAAGAGAATGGAAGATTCATAAGATCAGCAACAGATTAAGTTTATGGAAGCTTTGGTTCTGTAACCCACTAAGGAGTGGATTCCACGGCACAGCAGAGCCATAGGTTGTGACCCCTGCTTCCCATGTTCATTATATGTTTTATTTAATGATGCTTAGGTGGATATTGAGTAGCGAGTCCCTAGAGCAGAAACTCGTTCTGCCCTAGAACAATTGCTATAGTCGCAAAAGAAAACCACTATTCAGCTTCCCTAGCCTGACAATGGCATGTTACTCTGCAAGTTCCAGGTTCCTGAAGTGATCTTCAGGTCATATCTGCTCTGTGGGATCATATCAAATGTTCTTGTATCGATAAATCCTGTCTCCAAAAGCAGCCTCTGCAAATGCCCGGTGAAGTGCAGAAGGAGAGGAGGAACAGATAGCTCTTAGAGTATTGATCACAATGCAAATGAGCTTCATCCCAAAGTCACTGCACTGAATAAAAGTTCTCCAACTCACTGTTCTTCTTGGTTATTGTCCTGGTTTGAGGTAAAACAGGACCGATTTTGTTCAGTAACTTTGCTTGTTAGCTGGGCCTCTTCTAACTACTGAAATTAACAGCTTATTGTGCAGATACTATTTGCTCTCAGAATGATAAGACCTATGTTTATAGCTGATGCCCAGGCATGGTACGCAGAGAGGCTCCTCCTTAACCTTATTGCTATAACACCTAAGGCCAGCTAACGTTGTTATTTGCCCCATTGGAGCGTCAGAAGCAGAAAAGCGTAAAGGGGTCCCACCTGTGGGGAGGAGCAGACAGGACAGGTGACCCAAAACTGACCAACAGGGTATTCCATCCCATCTGCCTCATGCTCAGTATAAAAGCTGAGGGATCAAAGGGTCAGCCCTTTTTCTTCAATGGCCCACGTCTGAGGACTCTGTTCATCTGCCTTTGATCCCAATCCTGAATCCAAGTCCAGAATCCAGTTCCCGTCCATCACTGAGTCCAGTCTGGGACTTCCCCAGTGCCAGCCGGTGTTGTGGTCATCATCCTGGGACCTTGATATGGTTTTGTATATATTTTGTTATTTTCTTATTATTTTATTATTAATATTCCATTAAAGTAGTTTAGTTCCTTCTAGACTCATAAGTCTCTTTTTCCCTCCTCTGCCTCTCTCTTTGAAGAGGGGTAGCAGGGAGCGACTGTCAGTCCCATCAGAGGTGCCGCACATCCCCAGTAGCCAATTTGGCCTAAACCACAACAGTTATTAAAACCACAGCAATTCAAGGCCCAGTGACGTGGTGCATATCTAAGATGTGAATACAGATACCAAATTTGCATATCAATTTGAACATCTCCTTTTAGTACACACCTAGATAGAGGACAATCATACAGCCTGGAAGAAATTGTTTGTGCTACTCTAAATGGTCAAAGAAGAGACTAACAAAAAAATGCATTGATTAGGAAAGGACTAAATTGAAAATCTTTTAAAGTATTCATTAATATTCTCTATCAGTGGCTGCAACTGCCTGGCTTTTGATGTCAAGAACACCAAATTGAATTTGCACACCTTTCAGATTTAAAATGATATTTATAAGGATTTAAATTCTGAAAAAAACAATGCATTTCACTTCATTTTCTGAATCAGCACTGTCCCATTAACCCAGCAGGAGGAATCAGCTGGCACAAACACAAACCTCCTTCTCATTATCTCTGTCAGATATAGCAAAGTCAGGAGAAAACATCCTATCTCACAGGTGACATAGCTAAACCCACAGAATTTTTTGAGGCCTGATCAGATGAGCTAATAGTAATGTTATTTTAACTGCAATACTCTTAACGTATGAAAGAAAAGCTTTATAGGAAGAAATAATATTTTTTGTTAGTACAGATTTTATATTTGAAAAAAGAAGCATGTTTTTTTCGAATGTAAGCTCACCTTCAGGTCTGAAACCAAAGACTTTTACTGATCACAGAGTGGCAGCTCTGAACAAATGCTCTTACCTTGCATCACTTTCTGTATAGCAGAAATGGGGGAAACCGGCTCCTCTTTCTCAAAACAGTTTATTACTCAGGGGAAAAAAAAAAGCCACTAAGAATAAATTACATAGTTAAGATTCATTATATCATGCATAAACAGCCAATGAACTTAAAAGAAATTCAGATAGTACTTTAACCCTTAGAAACAGAAAAACCCCAGCAGAAACAGGCTTGTGCACCTTCACATTTCTTGCCTGTCATTTTCTATTACCTGCCCCACTCCCTTCCTCTCTCTGTACCTTACGAGTCCTTGGGTTTTCATTAACTAATATGTCTTCTTCCCCATAGCTCTCTACAGCCTAGTTTATGTATCCCAGTAATGTTTCCTTCTTACCAACAGAATACACTGTGATACACTGCACCTTAACATTAACAAAGGTTTCCTGGACTTCAACATGTTTTTCTCATTTTTCATTTATACTTCTATTACTGTATGGGGTTTTTTTCACCTTAGACAATACATATTTCATGCCAGTAGTGGAAAGGTAGAGATACGAAAGCTCCTTGGTGATTCTTAGATCTATTTTACATACATGCAGAAGTTCAATAAAATTGCTCTTAAGAATATAAGTTTTCTTTCCAGGGTTTACAAGCCTGTCGTCTTCTGATAGCATTTCATGCTGTTAAGTCTGCATTTCCTGCCACAAGTTTTGCCTCAAGTGATCTGGTATTATTGCAAAATGACTGTGATCTGTCACAGGACCATGAGGGGTCTAAACTGTTCTTTGTGGATAAGCCAAAAAGTTTGAAAAACAGCAAAGGGCAATGTTTGGATTGTCTTTCATGCCAAATCTGTGAAGGCCATTGAGAAGGATATTGAGCTACTGCAAGTCTTTCAATATGTTGGACTGGAAGCTGGAAAAGGGAACTGGCGTTTATTTGTTCCTAGGTTTGAGTTTTCAATTTCTTCAGGCAGTTCAACCTTTTTCAGTTACCTCTAGCTTTGGTATTCATTAATATTTGCCCATTTAACAGATTTCTGCGATCCTCAAAGATTGCTGCCAGGAAAAGTAATCATCTGATTTCAGGTTTTTGAAAAGCTGAATAGCCTGCATTTTTGATGCCTCCTTTTGCTTGCCAGTGATGGCTTCGTCATCAGATACAGGCTTCCCAGGTGTTGTCTTGCCTTCAGAAAGTTTCTTGACTTCGTGGTCTTCCTGACTAATATCCATCTTCACACTGGATTTTAGGCTGTGGAAGCAATAGTCACCAACCTGGCAAAGGAAAATTGGCTCAGTGCTGTCAGGGTTTAACACCACCAAGTTACCCTCTGACAAAGGCTGCTTTCTAAGAAGATCATTTCCCTTCTGTAAGACAGGCAAAGAAATCTTTGCGGGTTCTGAATGTCCATGGAGACCTAAAGGGACAGTAAGATAGTCTCCAAATGTATCCAGGTGCAATTCAGGAGAAGAGGTTGGTGCTTGACCTGAAACTGGGACTGTGACACCAGTTTTCCCAGGAGAAAACTCATGGCAAGAGTGGTCTCTGGGTGGCTGGGGCTCCTGTGAGTCACAAGGTGACTCCCCAGCAGTGACAAGTGGCAGATGGTTAGAGTCGTTGGCTGATGGCAGTAACAGGCTCTCTGTGGTGATGTACTCCAAGGGGCACTGCTGAGGAGACCTGGTACAGCTGAGAGCCTTTGGAGATTTCTGCTCTTCTGTTCTCTCATTCTTGCCTTTCCCACAGGCTGGTGGGACCAGTGAGAATTCTTTCTCATCATCGAGGTGCTGCATCACTTCCTTCTGATCTGGGAGCTGAAAGGTCTGTGAAGGACCTGCCCCTGGCTGTCCTTGCCTTAGTGGAGCCTGGGGACAGTCTTCCTTTGGGAGGGTCACATACTGAAGGGAGACTGATTTCTCACGGACTCCCACTGGGTCCGCTTCCAGGGTCTGATGCATATCAGGCTGCGAGGACATCACTGGGCTGTACAAGTATGGACCATTGAAAGCAAAGCAAGGAATTGCTGTCTGGGAAGCAATACTTCCACCAACACTGTTTCTCCTTGAAATAGGAAAGAAATGACCAGCAATCTGACTTGAGCAGACAACTGGGGCATGCTCTGGCTCATTTAAAGCATGGTATGAGTTTTGTAGGTCCAGTGCAACAGGGGAAACATCTGCCTTTTTAGCCTGCCCTTCAGGGGACGCTGCCAAAGTCTTCGTCTGCCTGAATGTGGGAAAATTAAAAGTTGCTTATGAGACATATTATTGTGGTAAACAATAAATACAAAACAAGCTTACTTGAAAACACACGCAGCTACCCATAGGGTTAGAAAAAGTCTTATGTGGAGAAGCAGGCTAACCCAGACAGCAAAACAATTTAGCTCTTCCTCAAAAGCAACTTGTATAGGCTTTTTAGTGACAGAACATTTTATTATATCTTGACATGACTTAAGGAACTCTTTGAGATTATCATCCACAGTGTCGGTCTAATATGCTGTTCACTCACCTGTCCACAACTTGAAGGAAGCTAGCCTGCTCCATCTTCTCTGATAGGTTGTATTTGTTGAAGTCCAGCAGGCTACTTGTTGACCAGTTTCCTAAAGGTACTTTCTGAAAATGAAAAAGCAGTGTCTCACTGGCAGTAGAATCAAGAACCATACATTCCTCGTGAACAAAGAAAATGAATAGGAGAGCCTACAGCATCTGGCAATAGGGATACAACTTCACTAGTATGACTCGAAGGTGTGTTCTGTTCTCCAGAAGACAGTTACTTCAGACCCATATTGCCTTACCACTGACCTAACTACAAGTACTGAGTGAGCCAACTAGGAAAGATGCCCTCCTAGACTTGCTATTTGTAAATAGACAATGACTCATGGGAGATGTGATAGTAGGTGGCTCTGTTTGCCACAGTGATCATGAAATGATTATGTTTAAAATTTTCAGAGTAACGAGAAAAAAGGACAGCAGAGTTGCTACCCTAGATTTCAAGGGAGCAAACATTAAGTTATTCAGGGAGCTACTTAGCAGTGTCCCCTGGGAATCTGCTTTGGAGGACTTGGGAGTCCACAAGTGATGGTCAGTTTCTAAGAACCACCTTTTAAAAGCACCAGAGCAGGCAATTCCATTGTGTTGTAAGTCAAGCAAGCAGGGCACACAACCAGCTTGGCTGAACAGGGAACTCCTTCTGGAGCTCAAGAGGAAAAAGAAATGGTATGATCTCTGGAAGCAAGGTCAGGCTTTGAAGGAAGATTACAGAACTGTGGTTCGTATATGCAGGGAGAAGACACAAAAGGCCAAAGCTCAATTAGAATTGACAATGGCTAGTGTTGTATCGGACAACAAGAAGGGCTTTTTTAAGTACGTTAATAGCAAGAGAAGGCCTAAAGAAAACATCAGAACAATACTTGTTGATGATGGTCACCTGACTTATAGGGATGAAGAAAAAGCAGAGGCATTCAAGGCAGTTTTTGCCTCAGTTTTTAACACTACTGATAGACCTTGGGCTGCCTGGTCTTCTGAGTTGGAGGACCATGAGTGCAAGAACAGTGATTTTGCCTTTGTGGACGCTGAATTTGTAAGGGACCAGCTGTATCAGCTGAATGTTCATAAGTCCACGAGGCCTGAGGGGATTCATCCCAGAGTACTGAAGGAGCAAGTGGATGCTATAGCAGAACCCCTCTTGTTCATCTACCAAAGGTCCTGAGAGTCTGGGGAGGTTCCTGCTGCCTGGAAGCTAGCCAATGTTATTGCAATTTACAAGAAATGCATGAGGGAAGACCCAGGAAACTACAGACCTGTTAGTATAACCTCAGTTCCTGAAAAATTTCTGGAGAGGATCATACTGGGTGCTATTGAAAGGCTTTTAAAGAACAATGCAATCATCAGGCACAGTCAACATGGGTTCACAAAGGGAAAGTCCTATTTTATATTCTTCTTTGATAAGATCACTTATCTAGTGAATGAAGGGAAGGCAGTGGATGAAGGGTTTTTTTAATTTTAGTAATGCTTTTAATACTGTCCCTCACAGCATCCTTCTGTACAAGTTGTCCAGCTGTGAGATGAGCAGGTACAGAGTGTGCTGTGTGAAGAACTGGCTGAAGGGCAGATCTCAAAGGGTTATAGTGAATGGGGCTACATCTGCTGGTGACCAGTTCACCAGTGGTGTACCTCAGAGCTCAATTCTAGGGCCAGTTCAACATTTTTATCAGTGATCTTGATGCAGGAGTTGAAGGCACCATTAGCGAGTTTGTAGATGATACCAAACTCTGAGGTTTGTCTCTCGAGCAACAGAAGGCCTTGCAGAGGGATCTAGATAGATTGGAACATTGGACAATCACCAACAGAATGAAATTTGAGAAGTCTAAATGCCAGATTCTGCACCTGGAACAGAGTAACGCCGGGCACAGGTATAATTTGGGAGAGAAGCGGCTGGAGAGCAGCCCTGCAGAAAGGAGTCTGAGGGTGCTGGTCAACAGCAGGTTCAATAGGAGTCAGCAGTGTGCCCTGGCAGCCATGAGGGCAAACCACATCCCAGGGTGCACCAAACACAGTATCACCAGCTGGTCAAAAGAGGTGATTATCCCACTGTATTTAGCAATGGTGTGGCCTCACCGTGAATACTGTATGCAGTTCTGGGCTTCATAATTTAAGGATTTTAAGGTACTTGAACATGCCCAGAGGAGGGCAACAAATCTGGTGAAAGGGCTGAAAGGATTGTCCTGTAAGGAGAGGCTAAGGATTTTGTGTTTACCTAGTTTGGAGAAAGAGGATGAGGGGTGATCTCATTGCTCTCTACCGCTTCCTGAGGAGGGGAATTGGAGAGGGAGGTGCCAATCTCTTCTCCCTGGTATCCAGTGATAGGATGTGTAGGAATGGTTCAAAGCTGCACCAGGGGAGGTTTAGGCTGGACATTAGGAAGCATTTCTTTACTGAGAGGGTGGTCAAACACTGAAACAGGCTTCCCAGAGAGGTGGTCAATGCCCCATCCCTGTCAGTGTTTAAGAGGCATTTGGACAATGCCCTTAATAATATGCTCTAATTTTTGGTCAGCCCTGAAGTGGTCAGGCAGTTGGAGTAGATGATCATTATAGATCCCTTCCAACTGAACTATTCTATTCTATTCTATTCTATTCTATTCTATTCTATTCTATTCTATTCTATTCTATTCTATTCTATTCTATTCTATTCTATTCTATTCTATTCTATTCCTATGCTACAGTACGCTATGCTATGCTATGCTATGCTATGCTATGCTATGCTATGTAAATAGACAATGACTCATGGGAGATGTGATAGTAGGTGGCTCTGTTTGCCACAGTGATCATGAAATGATTATGTTTAAAATTTTCAGAGTAACGAGAAAAAAGGACAGCAGAGTTGCTACCCTAGATTTCAAGGGAGCAAACATTAAGTTATTCAGGGAGCTACTTAGCAGTGTCCCCTGGGAATCTGCTTTGGAGGACTTGGGAGTCCACAAGTGATGGTCAGTTTCTAAGAACCACCTTTTAAAAGCACCAGAGCAGGCAATTCCATTGTGTTGTAAGTCAAGCAAGCAGGGCACACAACCAGCTTGGCTGAACAGGGAACTCCTTCTGGAGCTCAAGAGGAAAAAGAAATGGTATGATCTCTGGAAGCAAGGTCAGGCTTTGAAGGAAGATTACAGAACTGTGGTTCGTATATGCAGGGAGAAGACACAAAAGGCCAAAGCTCAATTAGAATTGACAATGGCTAGTGTTGTATCGGACAACAAGAAGGGCTTTTTTAAGTACGTTAATAGCAAGAGAAGGCCTAAAGAAAACATCAGAACAATACTTGTTGATGATGGTCACCTGACTTATAGGGATGAAGAAAAAGCAGAGGCATTCAAGGCAGTTTTTGCCTCAGTTTTTAACACTACTGATAGACCTTGGGCTGCCTGGTCTTCTGAGTTGGAGGACCATGAGTGCAAGAACAGTGATTTTGCCTTTGTGGACGCTGAATTTGTAAGGGACCAGCTGTATCAGCTGAATGTTCATAAGTCCACGAGGCCTGAGGGGATTCATCCCAGAGTACTGAAGGAGCAAGTGGATGCTATAGCAGAACCCCTCTTGTTCATCTACCAAAGGTCCTGAGAGTCTGGGGAGGTTCCTGCTGCCTGGAAGCTAGCCAATGTTATTGCAATTTACAAGAAATGCATGAGGGAAGACCCAGGAAACTACAGACCTGTTAGTATAACCTCAGTTCCTGAAAAATTTCTGGAGAGGATCATACTGGGTGCTATTGAAAGGCTTTTAAAGAACAATGCAATCATCAGGCACAGTCAACATGGGTTCACAAAGGGAAAGTCCTATTTTATATTCTTCTTTGATAAGATCACTTATCTAGTGAATGAAGGGAAGGCAGTGGATGAAGGGTTTTTTTAATTTTAGTAATGCTTTTAATACTGTCCCTCACAGCATCCTTCTGTACAAGTTGTCCAGCTGTGAGATGAGCAGGTACAGAGTGTGCTGTGTGAAGAACTGGCTGAAGGGCAGATCTCAAAGGGTTATAGTGAATGGGGCTACATCTGCTGGTGACCAGTTCACCAGTGGTGTACCTCAGAGCTCAATTCTAGGGCCAGTTCAACATTTTTATCAGTGATCTTGATGCAGGAGTTGAAGGCACCATTAGCGAGTTTGTAGATGATACCAAACTCTGAGGTTTGTCTCTCGAGCAACAGAAGGCCTTGCAGAGGGATCTAGATAGATTGGAACATTGGACAATCACCAACAGAATGAAATTTGAGAAGTCTAAATGCCAGATTCTGCACCTGGAACAGAGTAACGCTGGGCACAGGTATAATTTGGGAGAGAAGCGGCTGGAGAGCAGCCCTGCAGAAAGGAGTCTGAGGGTGCTGGTCAACAGCAGGTTCAATAGGAGTCAGCAGTGTGCCCTGGCAGCCATGAGGGCAAACCACATCCCAGGGTGCACCAAACACAGTATCACCAGCTGGTCAAAAGAGGTGATTATCCCACTGTATTTAGCAATGGAGTGGCCTCACCGTGAATACTGTATGCAGTTCTGGGCTTCATAATTTAAGGATTTTAAGGTACTTGAACATGCCCAGAGGAGGGCAACAAATCTGGTGAAAGGGCTGAAAGGATTGTCCTGTAAGGAGAGGCTAAGGATTTTGTGTTTACCTAGTTTGGAGAAAGAGGATGAGGGGTGATCTCATTGCTCTCTACCGCTTCCTGAGGAGGGGAATTGGAGAGGGAGGTGCCAATCTCTTCTCCCTGGTATCCAGTGATAGGATGTGTAGGAATGGTTCAAAGCTGCACCAGGGGAGGTTTAGGCTGGACATTAGGAAGCATTTCTTTACTGAGAGGGTGGTCAAACACTGAAACAGGCTTCCCAGAGAGGTGGTCAATGCCCCATCCCTGTCAGTGTTTAAGAGGCATTTGGACAATGCCCTTAATAATATGCTCTAATTTTTGGTCAGCCCTGAAGTGGTCAGGCAGTTGGAGTAGATGATCATTATAGATCCCTTCCAACTGAACTATTCTATTCTATTCTATTCTATTCTATTCTATTCTATTCTATTCTATTCTATTCTATTCTATTCTATTCTATTCTATTCTATTCTATTCTATTCTATTCTATTCTAATGCTACAGTACGCTATGCTATGCTATGCTATGCTATGCTATGCTATGCTAAATTTACATAGCATAGGGGACAGGAGCTGCTCGCTTAAAGAGCTCATAGACATGCTGCAGGTTCCTACCAGAGTAAACATCAACACTACTGCTTTGTGCAGTGTCTACTCTTTCCAGCACCATATGAGGACACTCTGGGCAATATTTCACCCATAGGGCTATAATGACCATCCTTCTGTACCAGCTGACCAGAGAAACAGAATTACTGGGATGTTTACAAAACTTAGGATAAACAAGATCTACAGATGCCTATGCTACCCTTTCCAGATCCTGGGGTTTTTTTGGAAGGGAGGAATAAGGAAGAGATGTTCTATTCAGACAGTTTTGACCAAATGCTGTCTAAGTGTGTTCCTCGATTTCCAATAAAGAATGCTTGCCCTGCTAACAGATAGGCATGTGGTAACATTTATTCCAGAAAATCCAGTTCCTTAAAATAAAGTTTCTCTAATAGGGCTACCACCCCATTCTAAAAAGCTCTGAATTAGTGTTGATTACTATCTGGTGACGAATGAAAGCACCAGCTGATAAAGTTTCCTAATGACACTAGATTATTTCAGTCAGATAAAATTTTAAAGTACTGAAAAATTTCTAGCTTGATTTTAAATCACAGTGATGCTGACAAACACAACACAAAGTCTACTAGTATACATATAAGAACACAGTTATGTTGAATGTGACCAGAACTTCTAAAAATAAAGCATAGACTAATGCAGATATCTGTTCATTGTGGACTAGGAGACAAGAAGAGCTCTTAAGATTACAGGAAGCCCTGAAAAAGAGAGAGAAATAATGAACCCTTCAAGGTACAGTTCCCTCTTACCCCCTGGTAGCTCTGGATCAGGAGACTCTTGCTGGGGTTCGGGATCTTTTCCTCCCACATTTGCTTCTTCCTGTAACAACAACACAGAGTTGTCAAGATTTGCTTCTCAGCCTGGCTGCAACCCAAAAAGGCTGCGCCCCATACACCGCACTGCCACGCACGACGAGGCACCACCAAGGCCCTGGCATGCCACCACCCAACTCACACCCTTGCACAGGCACACACAAGGCTGCCCGTTGCACACCAAGGCTCATCTCCACATGGACCTCTCTCTCATGGGGGACAAGAAGTGCCTCAGCCTTTATGCCACCCACAAGGCCAACACGCTGCTAAACCTCCCAGGCACAATGCAGGCCTACCTGAGGAAATACTTATAGCTGCAATAAGCAACTATTAGCAAGATGATGATGAGAGCTGGGAGCATCACTGGGAGAAGGACTGGTGGCAGAACTGAAACAGAGAAAAGAGAAATCGGTATCCACCTGCAGAGTGGCTGCTTCCCGTAACAGGTTTTGCGCTTGGGTCACTCTTCCTGTAAGCAGATCAGGGAAATGTAGGTGGCATGTCACAGGACAGGATCATGAGGCCTTCAAACTGTTGGGAAACCCTCCAAAGTGGGGGAGACCAAACATGGCCTGAACAGCTTACTGACCAAAGGAGTTCATTGTTTACTTACTGATCCTTTTTTATTTTTTACTGACATCACAATAAACAATTTATGCTAATAAAAAAATGGCTAGGTTCCTTACTCCACCATGAACAACAGGCATGGCTTCAGGCATCTTAGGCCTGCCTTACTCTGTGCAGTCCTGAAGAGACAGGGTTTCAGAGATTTTCTTAGAGCTTCCTCTGCTAATGGCCATAACTGATCATTATCAACATACCAATTTCTTCCTGAATACAGTCACCAAAAATTGCCTACTGTCTTACCACTACAAGCCTCCTCAGGACCAATCATGGAAGATCATATTAATTTGGACAGAAGACCATATGATAGCAGACATTCTGCCTCTAAGTACAGAAACAGCAAAAACGTGAAGTTTTTTAACACACAGTAGACTCTACTGTGTGTTTTATACACTCTGCAAATATAAAAGATAAGTCTTATATTCTGTCTTTTTGCAGTCTCGGGCTCTTCAGTCAGTGACAGCAGTGCAGTCAGGAAACAAGGATGATCTTTTGCGCAGGATCTTTGCTTGATTTACTGTTGGTTGCATTCACCTTGCAAAGGGAAGCAGGAAAGAAAAAAAAAAATTCCTGCTCACCTCCTTCATTAGCATTGCTGCTGTACTGCAAGGGTGCAGACAGGACAGCTACCTTGTTAAGCGACCCCAGCTAGCTCAAGGCTGGACTGAATTTCAATTCCAGCTGAGAGAATGTATTTTTCTATCGAGGCATTTCAGCCATTAACAGTCCACAAAACCTTAGAGAAGTAGCCTGCACAGAAAATACCATTCTCAGTTTTCCAGGTGAACTCCTCACTCCATTCACTCCAAGGCCCCTCATAATCCAGAGGCGTATTCACCCTTGCACGCATTTTCCCCCTATATTCTGTAGATGGTGCCAGCATCTGCAGGGTGAAGATGAAGGGAGGTTCATCATTGCTGATATTTAACTTCTGGGGAGTCTAGGGAGAAGAAAGAAGCACAATTGATGAAGACAAGATGAACTGTCTTTCCAATTTGCCCAGCAAAGAGAAATCCCGGACTCCTGCACTTTCTAAGACTTACCTTTTCGTATTGGTCATTTTTCCAGTACTCAACTTGGTATCTCTGTTTTATGAAGCTATAACCCAAAGTCTGTTTTATCCACTTCAGTTCATACTCTTGGTTCTCTGTCACTGTCACTGACACATTTGTAGGTGGCCGCACCTTAACTGGAACACACAGAATATCTTAGAGTGCTTATCAACATACTGGTCCAGCACTCCCTTTCACCTCTGTGAATAGTTTCCAGAGACTAAAAACCATGTTGTTTTATACAATGTAAGAAGTCTCAGCTTTTTAACACTTCTTAATTCTCTGCATCTGCATTTTCTAGTCAAATACAATAAACCAGTAGACACATTAAATAACAGAAAATCCATATCCATTAATATTGACAGTAATCCCTGTGTACAGAAAGGCAATAAAGCAATATTTGAAACATCCTTACTGGTCCAACACATTTCCAGAGATTTTCAGCTCTCTTGGGGCTACTACCTCGTATTTTCACCCACTACAGGAGATGTCCCACCTTTAGTCTGTGAAATGTAGTACCAGTACCTCCAAATACATGCAGGCAGAGATGATCCACCTGATGGACCTCACTCAGCAGAGGAATCCTACATCATCCAGTGCTCCAGGGGTCACTGCACAAACCCGCAAGAGCTCCACTGGCTTCCTGAGAAATCACATAGTGACACACTCCCCACAAACACCTCTCCCCACAGCTCCCTGTCACCTGGGACAATCATAAAGGTCAATCACAGAGAAGTCAGCAGGGTGACAATTGCTCACAGAGAAGCTCTGGGTCACAACCCAGATTTCTGCACAGTTTCCACTGCTGCCACCTTCCTCAGAGTAAAAAGTGCCACTGAGGAGCTCCACACCTACATGCTACCTCTCCTAGACCTCTGACCTGACACAGCATCCAGTTCTTTTCTTCATCAGTCCTGGTCTCTTTCTCTTCCCACCCACTTTTCCTCACCACCACTGTCCTCAGCCCCACTTGTCCACACAGGCTTCTCGCCAAGAAACAAACACGAGAAGTAAGACACAACACAGCAACTCACTGTTCTTGTAGGCTTCAATCAGTTTCTCCTCCGTCTTGGCCCGGACAGACACATAGTACTGGCTCTGACTGCTGGAGTTGTTAACAGGGATCTCACAGCTCTGGACCACATACGGGACATGGAGCAAAGGCTCCTCATGCACAGGAGAGCACTCTTCTTCTCTGAAGGGAGAAAAAGAGGTTGAGCTGAGGTCAGAAGGAATGGGACAGAGCGGAAGCTCCATGGGAGAGGTGCAGGCATGCTGCCATGGGCAGAGCACGTACGCTGATGCCGGAGTGGCCCTGAAGAACAAACCAAAGAGGACAGAGGTGGTGATGGCTTTCTTCACTTCCCAGCTGCACCTCAGACGATCTGCACCATTGAAGAGGCAGCGAAGGTTCCTGGGCTGAAGGCCACCTTCAGAGAAGATGAGAGCAAGCTAAGTGAGAGGAAAGGTCTGGCTTGTCAGCCAGTGCCTCCGCACCTGCACGGACCCACTCCGTCCCACGCTACCTTCAGGGGTCTCCCATGACACCTCCGTGCTCCACTCGCTGTACGGACCAGAGAAGCCACTGGCCCACCCCGGTCTGGCTCGCACGCGGGCAACGTAGCTGCTCCCCGGGACAAGGGTCTTGTGGTGGAGATGGCAACTTGTGGTGTTGGAGAGTAAGAGCGAGGAAGCCTTCTGTTGTTGGGGGAAAGGAGGGAGAGAGTGAGGAGGGAGGAAATTGGGGACTTGGAGGCATTCAGGGCACAATCAACTCCAACTCAAAACCCAAGCACAGTGCTTTTTTTTCAGTGAAGAACGGATCTTTGCATTCAGTTCAGAGCAAATGGTATTTCACTGGGCAAGTCACTTGCAAACAGGAAGAGAGCCCCTTCCACCACACCCGAAACAACATTTGTCGCCTTCTCCTCATAGTCCCTGAGAACAGAAAGGCCACTCATTTGCACAACATTTACCACAGGGTCTCCACTGCCCAAAAGGGTGCAGCCCAAACCAGGACAGCCCGTCTCCTCTGCTCTTACCTTCCAGGATTCCCACTCCCGCTTGTAAGTGACTTCATACTCCAGGGCATTGCCCAGCCCTTGGCTTCCATCAGCTGCTTTCCAGGTCAGCAAGAAGTCTCCTGATCTCACCAAGGTGACTGTGAGGTTTTGAGGCGGGAGGGTCTGAACTGGAAGGTGAAGGTACAACCCATGAGAGGAGATAGTGGGGACAGGAACATGAAGAGGGGAAGAAACCTCCTAGGTAAGCTTCCCCATTTTCCAAGTATCTTATCCCTGCCACACTAAGTAGCTCCTGCTAGAGTCCCCCTTCCAGTTCCAGCTCCTGCCAGAAACTTGCCCTCTCCCCTCCCTGCCCCATCCTCTCAATGGGGAACTCTCTGGCAGTTTTCACAATGGATTTGGGTTTCACTTCCAGACTGAACAGCAAATACATTCTCAAAGATCCCTAACATTCACTGGAAAATGAGAATTTGGAATTTAATCCTTACCATTTTGGAGAAGATCAATGTTTAGTTCCGCTTGAAGCATCTTGTTAGGTTTGAAGCTGTAAATATCATTTACCCCTATTCCAAAATTTTCTGTGGTGAGGTGACAAACCCAGTGCACATGGGAGTCTGCAGCCTCATGTAAGTAATTTTTTGTCTGGCGTTTGCAAAGCATCTCCTTGTTCTCCCTGTGTATGGAGAAAGTGACCCATAAAGATCTGATTTGGAGTCCTATAGTTGATGCAAAATTAAATGCCTGAAACCATTTCCATCCCATTCTGTTGTTACAATTTACTCGGGCACTTATATCCTCTCCTTACTATATAATTAGTCCTGTTTTGCATCAGTTAATATGACAAGCATCTTTAAAACCAGGCTTTTGTCAAATGCCTTCCCATTTCAAATCTGTGCAGCAGGATGTTATATTTTGGTACCAGTCTATTTTTGTTAGTTTTTAGCTTAATTCTACCTAATCTCATATTTTTTATGTGAGAAACACAGTATGATGAAATATAATGTCATGGAAATGCACCTTTTACTCAGAATGAAAGGCAGTAAAGTTTCTGGTGATCCTTAGCTTCTTGAAGACATTAATTTTGCAGTCCCACAAAGACACGTAACAAAAATTCTCCAACCAAAATGTACTTCTGTATCCTTAGTAGTTCTGTTCTGCCAAGGGACCTTACGTATTCATTAAAGATTTCATCCAGAATGTTAATCATCCTTTTATATAGCCTTTCTCCAGGCCAAGGAGCATCATGAAAATTAGAAACAATATTTTAAACTAGACAGGAGATTATAAGCTTTGTGTGCTTGCAGTAGCCTGAGCTGCCGGAGAGATGTGTTGCTTCTTTTTGTACCCTCTGGAATTTTGTTTGTGCTATTGGCTTCATGCCTAGTATATTATATTGTTCCAGTTCAAATGAGAAATACTAAGTTGTGAATATCTAAGGCCAAATGCTGTCTTCCAGGACGGGATGGAGTCTCCTAGCCAACTATGTGTCAGCAAGCATTATTCAGCACTATTGCTATTTTTAAAAGTTTGGTATGAGCAAGGAAAATGGGGATATTCCTGAAGTATGAGTGATACTGACCATACATGTGCATACCCTTAAACAAGAGTCAGCCCAAGGGTTGAGAAGTCCTGAAGATATTTCTATCTACTCACGAGCATTGCTTTACAGTTTGGGATTTAGTCAACTATTCTTCACCTATGAGCTGACCTGGTTAAATTATTGACTGTTTTGGTTTCAGCTGCATGACTGTCCACACTAAGTACCTCTTGTCTGATCAGATCACTTCAGTCATGTTTCCTGTGTGATCCACACACTCCATCACGTAACAATGTTCCAGAGAATCCTCCAAAGGTCCAAGTAATTTTATATAATCTTTTCCCAGAAGCATTAGCTTCAAGGTCCTATTCCAAAGACCTTCCAGTGATTTTAGCTGCTTTTAGGTCTGTTAATTCTTTCTTCTTTATACTAAAATCAACAGTTCTTTCTCTTTCCTTTCTTTCCTGTGTTCACAGACTCTAATTCATTTTCTTCTCAGCTTTCCATCTCTGTCTTCCCCTTTCCCTTGACTATTCCTGCCTCTCTGTCCTTTCTTATCCTCACAATTGATCCAGTCTGGTGACTCAGTTCCCTTTTCAAAAGATGTAACGGAGAGATACTGTCACGAACAGACCAGTATATCTGGGAGGAAAAGTGATAGCACAGATGAACTCACCAGTGTTCTCTATCTCACAAACACACAATCTAGACATGTTTCTCAGAAGTGATCAAAACCATGCTCTCAGTGATGCTCCCAAATGGGCAAAATAAGAGGGGGAATGTCTCCTCCCTTTTAGATTTATAAACAACACTCAGGCTTACACTTGTTCTGACACCATCTTCTCCACTCCATTAATAGCAACCTATATGCCCCAATTTATTTCACATCTATGATCCCACAGTAAAATTATGGGAAAAGAATTGTAAAGGTGATAAAAATAACACCACTATTCATTCCTCCCTTCCTAGAAGAGGCCTCAGAAGCATGTACAGGTTTTCCTTTAACCCAGTGACTGAAAGAGGTGATGATGCTTTCTGAAAACCTGACTGCTGGTCCCCAGGATTCCAAGCTGTGGACTTTTTCCCTTTGGGCTCTTATCCAGCACAGCACATTTCAGGTACTTACATTATAATATTATCCCTTTGGTAAAGAATCATACCAACGAGGGCATGAGCCTCTGAATGCTCCATCCATGTGCAGGTCAGCTGTGAGTTGTAGTTGTTGTAGCAGCTCAAGCTCTTCATGGGGATACTCTCTGAGAAAATAATTCAGGTAAAAAAAGATGCGGTGATTACAAATGTAAATAGTGAGAGATAGCAGAAGGTACAGTGATTCTGCCAGCAGAACGGGGAAGGCACTGATGACAGTACTCTCCTCATGACACCAGAGAATGACTCTTGGTGCAAACATGCACAGGTTTGTGGCCCATTCTGCACATCTCCACAATATGCAAGTGTCCAAACCAAGCTACAAGTAACAACAATGAAGTGAGACCTTTGTGCCTGCAAGGCACATAATTCTAGCCAAGGTATTCCTTTTCAAACACTGATTGTTCCCAGGGATTGGTAGGTACCGTGGTCAGCAGGCATATGGGACTTCTTTGCCGCTAACCTCCTAGTAAAGGTTATGACACTAGAAAGGTGTATTTAAAAGTGAGACGCTCTGGGAAGAATCTTCTTATGACTCAGAATAATGCTCAAACTAATTTTTTGGAACTAGATTTATGGCACAGAAATGGCCAGACCTCCCGTCAGGGATAACTTTTTTTTTAACCTCACAACTGTGAAGTGGGAAAATCCAGGCCACCCCTGGTACATTCACTATGAAGCAAGTTGCTTTCTTCTTCTTCTTTATTTTCTCTAAAGGTAATATCTATGCTGCATTATTGGGATATGACCTTCAGATGACAGAGATGTCAGTGTGCAAACATGAATGAGCTCTCTCAATTTTTCTTGATGAGAACAACTACCAGTTTGGTTGAGCGGCTTTTTACAGTCAAAAAAACATCAGAAAAGTATGATGGTGTCTTAGTTAGCAGGCATAAGAGGGACCTTACTTTGATCTTCTACTGAAAACCACTGCAAAGTAAGTTCTGTGGCATTCCTTGCATAACCAGAAAACGGAGCATCCTACATAGAAAGGGATGGTCTGAATGTAAGGCTAAGACACGGAATGCCAAGAGACCAGTCTGACCTACACTGTAATACATTTTCCCTCAGACATCTCAAAGGGAAATGTCCTGCAATTGATTCTGGGCCGGGCAGCATAAATCCCGCAGCTACTGCGGACATCAGGCGTTGGCATCTGTCTTGGAAAAGGCAGATGTCCATGAGGCACACCTTCTGACAACACTTTTATTCTGACATGTTTAGTGTGGGTACAGGCTTAGTCTTGATGTAGACATAGTGCACTGGGTGATCCAAGGAGATACTTCCCATTTCCAGCTTCCATACTAGGGAAGGGAAGGGAAGGGAAGGGAAGGGAAGGGAAGGGAAGGGAAGGGAAGGGAAGGGAAGGGAAGGGAAGGGAAGAGAAGAAAAAAAAAGTAGCTCTCATTTCATCAGAAAAGGAAAGACATTAAACTCAGAAACACAAGCAATGGATATGGCAGATGGTCTCTTTATCTGTCAGCAATTCCACAAGAAGAAAATGAGGTCATCTGGATGTTGTTGTTGGTAGCCCTCACACACACCCATCTTTTGTCTGTCTGCTTGTATCTACTCCTGTACACTACCATCGGAATCATGCAGTCTTTCATTTTCCTATTTTTTCATTAACTATCAGGCTCTATTCTTCCTTCCTATTCACTCATTAACCAGTCAGCTTGCTCATCTCATCCATTTGTCCAGTATTTCACCTGCCCATGCCACTAACCTACAACTCATTTGTCTGCACACGTATGTGCTACATACTGGTTTTCATCAAGATGCCTGTTCTCCTACAGCACAGAAGATGGTGGCAGAAGGAAGCAAAAGAGCAAGCAGAAAGTGAGGAAAAGCATTAGCTGAAAGAAGGAGACAGATACGAAAAGAAAGTCAATAATGGAAGGCTAAAAGTGAATATAAATTTAAAACTCACCTCGAATGGCATGGACACTGAAGACCAAACCCATATGCAGAAGGATGAAAACTTCTTTCATGATCATACGGTCCTTTGTGCACAAGTTTTATCTTAATTCAGAAGATACTTGTTTTCATTTCCCACTGGCTACTCTCTTGCTTTGCTTTTTGTGGAGCTTCTTGTTTTCATTTCACATAAAGGGAAGTAAAACTGAATTAGGGAACTTCTTTAGGCTTCATGTTGGAGTGACATTCAGAAAGAACTTCTACCAAGTATTTATTGTAGGACAAATTCTATGTGTTCTTATTGTGTGAGCTTGCAATATGAGCAAAGAATGAAGAAGTAAATGCGCGTTTCCAAGGAAGTGCAGGAATTCTTTCAGCTGAGTAGCAGCAAGAAACAATCCTAATCTGTGAAGAGAACTCAGCCTTCAAGTTTATTCATCCTTATGCTCTTCATGCTCAAAGCCTTCCTAATGAACTGGTTTTTACCTTTCCTTTAAAATATGATCCCCAACCACCCTATTCATTCACTTTCCGATTTCTCTTCAACATGCTACTTTTCCAGCTGCTCCCCAAAGAAGTTGCAAATTGTAGAAATAATACCAAAGAAACTATTTATCCTTTTGGGGGGGAGAGTGATTATTGAGATCGAGAGTAAATTGAGTGGTTCGAAGACCATGGACCATGTTGTTCAATACTGGAATTCAAGTCCTGTTGGCCATCTCTCATTGCTCTCTCAAAAGTATAATAAACTCACCTACTCAAATATGTTACAAAGCTGAGACTCTTTTCTACATTAGGGGAGCATGGAAAAACTCCTTTTAAATTCCTATTGACTTTCAGATTCCTGAATGTCACTTCCTTACACCAGAAACAGATGGCTGAGCCCTTGAATTATCATTACAGCTAAGGAATCCCTTAATGACTCAAAAGCCTTTGTATGAGAGCAGATTCTCTGCCATTTTGTTTTCCCCAGAGAGGAAGCATTTCCCTTACCTGGATCCAGAGCTGTCTGTGAGGCAGGTAATTCAAACTGATGGGTGACTCTCCCTGTCCAGCCTTCCCCCACAGCATCAGAATCCTCTGATGCAGAAACCAGCAAAACCACACTTCCCTAGAACTGGAGGCAGGAGGTATAAACCAACCACAGGATTTTCTTGGCAAGTAAGTCTTCAAAATAACTGCTGTATCTTCTATGTGCCTCAAATGCCACTTTGAAAGAAGTAGACCACGCCCTTTCCAGGAAAGTCTGTGTAAGTGCCTGTGAAATAAGAAGTCTGTACTTCCTATTTTAGCCCCCAAAGCACGCACTTAGATGGGACTGTTTAACTGGGAAGGGAGGGGAAGGAAGTTTGTCATTGCCAATCTGCATGTTAACAATTACCAGATCATGGGACTAATGTATTTTCAGAAAAAAAAAAAAAAAAAAGAGTATTGACTGCAGCAGAAGTGAGAAAGGCTAAAAAAGAATTCTTAGGTTTTTACTCCAGCACTGTTTCTTGCTTTACTCTAGGCTAGACAATCTTCAAGGCAGGGATCATTCTGTACTTTATTTGTACACATATTTAGGAGGGGGGAGGGGAACTACCTTTATCTCTGTAACCTTTTAATTTGAGTAATATTTTAAAAAGTAATTTTTACCAATTTCAACAATTAATAATAAATTGAAAGTATTATAGCACATAGAGAAAAAAACAAAACTTGTGAGAAGAGTTCATCTGAGCTTATCTTGCATCCAAGGCAGACACACTGTTTCAAATCCAGCTTTAAAGTTTAGCCCAGTAGGCTTCAATAATAAGATCTATAGGAAGGTTAGGTAGCCATAAGGGAAAGACAAACTCAGATTTGTGCTCTCGGGGTAAACTACCAGGGGTGGGGTGGTGCAGGTGAGTTCCCAGATACAGAATACAACTGCCAGAGTCTGTCTGTCCCTGCACTGCTACTACACCTTCTCTAAATCCCTGTAGTACTGACCAAAACCATAGTTATCACAGTTAGGCTCTCATAAGAACTACATCAAAATACAAGGAAAAAAATGTATACTGTGAATAAGGGAAACAAGACGGAGAATATGACAGTATCTGATGCAATTGTGTGTCATTGGGACTATCAGGAGGTGTGCATATAAAACCTGCAGACAAGGCGGGGAACATGCAACTTTGCTGGATGGGCAGAATTTATTTTTCATTACAGTATAAAAGCAGAAAGGAATTATCCTGCTGTGATTTTCAGAGGCCAGTAAATTTACGTATGTTCTTCCCCCACCCTTAGAAAAAGGTTTCTTGTTTCCCAGCAGACATCTTCCCTGCCATTCCTTCCTCACTCAGACAGCTCCTCCAGCTTCAGACAGACTTGCTGAGTTGCTGGGTACATCCCAGGATCTAGCTGTCAGTGAAAATATTCAGATGTTATTTGCTCTGTGGAACTCCAGGATCAGGTAACAAGTAATCCTGCACACCAGAATCTTTGCAGGCCACGCATGCCAATTAGCTTTCAAACTTACAATACATTCCCTTATGTACCACAAGGTGTAAGGTTATTAACATTATCATTGTACATTGCTTCATCTTCTTCCTAAACCACATTGCTACAATGCCTTTGAACTGGGAAGGTACGTTTTGTAACATTTTAGTAAAATAATGTCAACTAAAACCTTCCATCATTGGAAAAAAGGAAGATACAATCTGTGTCTCTTCCAAATATATGTTATCTAGCTCTGAAATTTAATAAGCGTGGATGCTTCAGGTGGAAGCTTTGTACCTGGAAGGCAGATATGACCTGTAGCACATCTTACAACTCTTTGGAGAGTGTCTTTTCTTATACAAATCTGTACAGGATTGGTATACTGCGAGAACTATGCACTAATAAGGTGTCAAATAAGAAATGATTTATGGATCCCAATCTAGCAAACAATATGTTTATCTTTAAATATGAAGTCTTTCCTTTATTTCCAATACACTCATATGCATAAATGCAGGCTATGGATAATAGAATATTAAAGCTTATGTATATACGTAAGTTTATATATATACATCAGGAAGAAAAAAAAAAGTTTAAAACTTGTTAAAACAAAACTTGTTAAACAAAAGTTTAAACACTTTTGTTGTTGTTGAAGATCTTGTTACCTGATAACATTACAGGTAACATCTAAGAAAAAGAGCAAACATTAATTTGCCGGTTTTGGGAGGGGCAGGTTAGTTATTCATGCATCGCTAGTTAACTGGTTCTTAGTACCTTCAGATACTTGTTAATCTTCACGTTTGCCTGTACAAATTTTAGCAGCAGATCAAGGACAAAGATTTTTTTAAATGAGGAATTGTAGCTTAATGCCACAGAAACTAACAGTCGAATCCAAAGCATGGTGTTTGAAAACTGTTTTAACTGCTTACTTTTTACTGATTATATTTATACTTGTGGTATATTTTAATACCATGACTGCATAGTGTTTTTAAAATATGGTATCTAAGGTATCAATTTATGTAAAACATACATAACTTGTAATTCTTACTAGCAGCAGTAAATTTGTTCAAGAAGAAAATATTTTAATGGCATGAACATTAAAGAAATTGTTGCAAGATACATTTTTGTTCAATAATGAACTACTCCTTAAAGAAAGCTGAATAGGTAACATTCAAACTCTTCTTCAAAATTATCTCACTATCAAGCAAAAAAAAAAAAAAGGTGCAGAATCCCCCCAAAGAAATCCTTTTGAATAGAAACTGATAAAATATACTCATATGTAACTTTATATGTTGAATAATCTGATAGAGTAATTTCTTGTTAGTTCTACTTTGCAATGAGGTGTCAGAAAGCAAAAGACAGAGAAGAAATTGCTATTTGAATAGGCATCACACAAATTTTCCCAGAATGCAGAAATAAGTAGTCTGTACAATTATAAAAAGGTCTATGAGGAACACCACAAGTGTACTAGATTTGATTCACAGAATTCAAAATATTGGTCAGTGGAAAGAAGAAAGCAAAGATGGGATGCAATTTCTTTACTGAAATACGAAAAAGTTATGCTCCCAGAACAAGCTCTAAATGCCCAGTCAGATTCCCACGTGATAGAAATAATTAGGCATCCATAAGCACTGGCACACAAACCTTCGTATCAGCAAGTGAAGAGAAAATTATAGCAGTCTAGAAAAAAAGCTTATGAAGACATTCTGGACAAATAACTGGCTCTGGGAGTGAGAACACAGATTAGAGCAGGTTTTGTGGCTCAGGACACTAAACCTCTATTGCAGGCTAACACTGACTCGCTTTGTGAATATGGACAATGATTTTATTTCTCTATTCCTTACTTTCTGTCGTCTCTGTGTAGATGTCTCTATTGCAGAGGAGTGCTAAAAAGCTGAAAAAGCTAACTAAGTACAGATGTTACATTGAAAGGTAACATATTATAAAAATTACTCTTTTCAAGCCTACTTTGAAGGTTTGTTAAAGGAAACTGTCTGCAGAGAGGGATTACGGAAGGACTGTATAGGTACCTACTGGAACATCTCTGCACAGCACTTATGTTGCCCTTACTGTTTGAGTAGCACCTATTCCTGGACTAGTGTTGTAGACACCCAAGTCATCTTTGTGAGTGATGTGCAGCTTCCAAGGGAAGAAATGCTTCTCAGAGGGCCTACTCCTGCTCTGAGACACCATGAGTTCAACATCTTGATCGGAGAGCAGTCGGATCAGATCACCATCAAGGTCTCGGTAATTCAAAACAATGTCATCTTGGTCAAACTCCCGCCTGGTAGAAAAGAAATGGATTGATTCCCAGAAATCAAGGAGTGCCTGGGAGGTGCTGCATAATTAACAATAAACCAGCAATCTAATTCATTCTGCTAAAAGCCACACTAAGCCTTGGGTGTCTTGGCATTCTTGATGCAGCTAGTACTAGGAATCATACAGCCATATTCATGCTGTATTGTGTTTAAGCTAAGAAATCTGTCAGAACCAAGAACCATTTCCAGTAACACCAAATGCATGGCACAATAATCTGTGAGTTTGATAAAATTCCCATAGGTAAGAGTTGACTGTAGTTACTACCCACTTTTGCCTAATTATGGTGGCTTTTTTTGAAGGGGGGGCAGGTTAAGGAATGGAAGAATATTAGACCACGTGTTCTATTACTAACATTTGATGTTCTAATGTTTTGATGTTCAACAAACACTAGATTAATCTAGTTTAACCCTAGTTTAATGGTAGTTAGAAGGAAGTATTCCATATCCTGAAGAAGTATATAAGACAAAAAATCCATGCATGGGGGTATGGCTCTGATCTTAGAACTAGAAATGGAAACTTCTACCCAGCATAACTGAGTTAGAAGTTTGTGGCTTTCCATACTTACTGACAATCCTAAGGCAGAGTACTATCTGCACAGATGGCCCTAGGCCAAGTCAAAGTACAACTTCCTCAGGACACTTGAAAAGTATTTCACACCCAAAACATGGTGAATATGTAGAATATGGAAAATCTAGGACTGAAAGGAACTTGACAAATGTTTAAATGTTATTAAACATACAACTAACTGCTTGTATTGTACCTCATCAATTGCATGAGATCTTTGAATGATGGAATGCTGCTCAGATCCTCTTCCACTGAGATATCCCTGTGTCAAGAACAAATTTAATCATTACATATCATGAAAAGAGAATTGGCAACAATTCTTCAGCAGCAAACTGGAAGACTATTTTCTTATTACCTGACAGTGCTCACAGTCTCATCATGGTAATAACAGCGAACTTTATTAACTGTGTCTTCCTGCTGTGGTAAATCTTTTATGATCTTCACAAAAGCACATGGGAAAATCCCAGTGGCATCATTAGCTGTTCCCTGGAATGACAAGAAGTGTTAGAATTAAGAAAACCATGCCGTTTTGGCCACATACAATAAGTTCTGGGATTCAATTAGTTTCCATGGAAACAACAGTAAGAATATTTCTACTATAATGAAGAAAACAAAGGCTATGGAAGTGACCTGATGGCATCCCACAAAAAGATTATACAATCGTGTCATCACATACAAGGCGGGGGAGTTAAACAGCATGTAAAAAATGAAAGTCAGATGATTACCAAGGAAGGCTGTGGTGTTTGAGCAAGCAGAGATATCGTATCAGCAAACACACAGTATGTTCTCCTCATCCTTTTTCAGAGCACTGCTGCATTGCCCAAGTTCTCTCTAATCAGGCTGACGTGTGTTGTGGTATGAAGCATGAAGTATACAGCAACTCACCCCGAGGCAAGAAACCAATTAATCGCTGAAATGGAGTTTCCATCTCCTTTCTGTGGCCTTTTTGTGTTCTAATCACTTCCATAGAATTTAAAAACATTCCAGCAGAAGCAAATGCAAATACAAACTGAAGTCTAGAAGGCAGAAAATTTGTAAGCTAAAAACCATCAAGGAAGGAAACAATTTCAAATTTGGAGTCAAGGATTTATTCTTGACAGTAAGACCTGATTATGATACAGTTTCTCCCTGAAAGGAGGAGACAGGTCCCAAGGACTAGGAGAACCCTTTCTACTCATATATTTCAAGGTATGCTAATAGTTCAGTACCGCTATTGAAGTCTTACCTCCAACCAGTCTTTGTTTACTCTGCTAAGTAGATAGATCAAGTCCCCCTTCTTGAAGCTGAGTTCCAGTTTATTGGTTCCAGAAAAATCAAACAGTGCCTATGGAAAGTAATAACACAGGAATTATTAATTCACAGAATTACAAAAGTAGGACACACTTTGTCATCACAGATGTATTTCTGGGGAAAGGTCATATATATGAGCGTAGTCTGCAGTTCTCACAATTTCTTCTCCTACTCAGCACACACAAAAATGGTTTGAAGAAGTGGTTAAAGCACTAGGACAAACATGGGTCTGAGAGCGCTACATGCTAGAATTCTTAAAATGCAGGACACTGAGCACCAGAGAAATAAATATAAAGAAGTTGAAAACACTTAAAAGCAAGTAAGTCAACAGAGCTGAAGACAACTGACAACTTGAAAACTTGAAATCCTGAGAGCTGAAAAAATATATATTATTTCTGATTGCAGTTTTACAGCTTTCTGATTTGCTGCAAAATATCACAAAGAGCCTTAAAAAAATTGCAGAAGTGTTATGTCCTAATTTAAGGGTAACTAACTGTTGTTTTAAAGTCTAGCTTTCAGCCCTGTGTGCTGAACTGAGAGATTTTGGGAAGTCTGGGAAAATGACATGAAGTTAAAATGGAACTTAGATGCCCACTTCAGGGGGGTAAAAAAAGAAAAAGGAGGTAAGTGCATGCTATCACCCTAACAAGCTGATCTTGAATAATTGAAGCAGCCGAGTTATCAAAAATGCACATCTCCCCCATTGTCCTTAGAGAACATGGTAGCTATTTAAATGCTTTTAGAGGAGCAAAAATGCAAAGGTGTTCTTTATTCTGTGTTGAGATGGTTCTTTTGGTCTTGTTAATACCAAAAGTTCTCCTAATCAAAAAAAGACAATGGCTACTGTCGTGCTAGTAGTTCACATGTCTAATCAATAGCTCTTTCAAAAGCCTTTTTTCATCTATTGAAAAGTTTTGGTAGGTATGTTCAATATCAATAAATTCATAGATAAAACCCAAGAGACATGACTGATCCGAGACCTGCCATACTCAGTGTAAAAAACAAAAGCAACAAACCTCAGAGCACTCGCATGTTTTTTTTAACCTTACATGGCAAAGTCACATGTTTGAGGAAGCAAGACAATGCTCAGACAAGTACTGGTTACAAAGCAGTTCCACGTGCTTAATACCAAGACAATGTACAGCAAAAGACAAGGGTATAGGCACTTTTCGGTAAAACACTTATGTTACAGAGAACACCAAGATGCCTCACTTGCAAATCTTTCAAACTTCTGCTGAAGTCAATGAGACTGAAGCTTGTGCTTGTTTTAAATTTAATTTATGGGTATCACTATGTAAATATGGACCATTTGGCAGTAAGCTGTACATATCTCTCAATTTTGAACATCCTGTCATTCTGACTTCACAGTGGACCTTCTTATTACACAAGTAAGGAGGAACAGAACACTTCTTTCCATCCTTTATTTCATTCCCTGTTGTTAAAATCAATTGCTTTCCTGCGTCAATTTCACTTTCCCTTCTTTCCCCAAGCTCTAATTGGAAAAGGCAACTTGATCAATGAGATACCAAAGTAAAACAGAGTTTAATCTCCTATTCTATGACAGATTGTGCGGAGTACTCACCTCAGCCCGTGGAGCTGCCATGCGGTCAAAAATAGGCACTTGAGGTGAAATGCTTTTACTGCAAAGAAAGAAGACAACAGGGAGGTAAATGTATCTTTCTAGTCATCAAAAATACTACACCATCAGTAGCACAGTGTCTGCATTTTCATTATTTAAAAGGCAAGCAAGCCACAGATCACCGGAGAAACTGCACCAGAATCTGTGTGCAGTACTGAAGTAAATAAATGTGGATGCAACAACATTGCCCCAGTTCTCTCAGTTTCAGTGCAGATCAGCAGCAATCTGATGATGTCGGCCTCTGAGAACAGATGGAATTTTCAAGAGTCACTATCCTGGACCTCTCTTCCACAGCACTGCTCAGCTCCCCTACTCTGCCTTCGGGGTATCCCTGTTTCTAGTATTTATGGCATTCAGTTCAAACTCTGCCATCATACACGCGTCCAGGAATGCATACACACATGTAGTTTTTGCACTGTTTGAGGTAAGTGAAAAGGAAATGGGTCCATCTTTGCTATGTTGAAAGGAGAATTAATTTGTCCGAAAAGTAATGAAGTATGACGTCTACTTAGCAGTTCTCCACAGGGGTGTCAATGCTGCTATGTAAGATAGGTCCCTGTTTAGACAAAGGACAGGAACAAATTAAGGATTCAGTTTCATTTAGTGTCTGAATCAGATCTCACTGAATTCAGTGCCAAAATTCACATTGACTTCAGTGGTGCAAGCCTATGTCCTTAAGCTTGGCCTGTATATTCTGCACATTATAATGGATATTACCATTCAAGAATTATCAGCAGATAGAGCTAAGCAGCATTTTTTTCAAAGCAAGCTATACTCCCATTTTGGAATTTTCCTTTAATGCAAGTACCACATGCACTTTAAAAATTTGAGATTACTGAAAACAAGAAATACCCTGAGTTCACTCTGCCACAAAGATCCTCATATTAGGACTGGATTCACTTAGGAAACACAGTGGTGATCCTCATCTCTCTCTCCCCTCAAAACTGGACAGCATCTCTTACATCAAGCAATGCTGAAAAACACGTCAATCACTTACACTCGGCGTGTCCGTGGGCGAAGCCGTCTCAGTCTGTGAGGCACCTGTTCACTATCAAAGGTTGAGTGGTAGAAGAACAGCCGGACCTCTTCATCCATCAACACCCAAACGGGTAGGCAGAGTAGGTTCTGTGCCAAGAGCAAGTAGGAAGCAGAGTATAACAGTGGGAGAGACCAATTCTCTATTTATTTACATGTAACGAATATGCCTCTCTGACCTACAGGATCATGAAGGATATTCATTACTGCCAGAAATCTCCCTCCTCTCCCTTCTCGCTCAGCAGGACACGGCTGAACAGCTGACAGTTTCTCCTGTTTACTCCTGGAGTTGGCCAATGTATTGCTTCGCTCTTTTTGTGCCTGATTTACTGCAGAAGGAGTAAATTGCTCTTTGTGTTTCCCTTCAGAACATGAATGACTGTGGAAAGAAGGCAATCTTAAGTACTAGAAGTCTTGGCCAGCGCTTCACACTTTTACTGATTTAAAGTCAGGTCTTCAGTTAACCTGCACACAAAGAATTTCTCTCCTTGATGTTACTGGCTGTGTCTTCGCTGTAGAGGAAGTACACCCAGAAGCCCACCTCACTCTCCTAGCCCTTTGGGTGCACATGCCAACTTCATATTCACCCAACACCTGGACTTTCACCATTTCCTCATAAATCTTGTGTTGGTTTGGTTTTTTGTTTTTGTTTTTGTGGGTTTTTTTGTTTTTTTTGTAAGGATAGCTATATATACATGAAGGCAGGGAGTGAGCCCTTGTGAACTGCGTATTCCAGCAGACTCTGCAGTTTGAACAATCTGGGGAATAGGACTGCGGGTTGTCCCACAGTGTGGACACTGTGTCTTCAGGAAAAACACTACAGAGAGAAGCAGATAGCTAGGACTACAACAGTACTGTCTCTCTTAGCTGATTTCAAGGGGTAAGTATCTGCAGTGCTCAGTGCAATCTCTCCCGTAAAATTTTTACCTTCATGTAGACATTTAGGACAGGAATCCTGTTCTCAGCAATTTCCTTTTTGGCCCCAACATAAACTTTGCCTGGAAAATATAAAACCTGGGACAGTTATTGAAGAAAAAGAAAATGGAGGCTGTCAGAGAAACGAAGCAATCAGGAGGAAGTAGGATCTCCAAGAAAATACATATTTTCTAAAGGATTTTAGGTTTCTAAATGAACTTTACCACAAGTGGAGGGATGGCCAATGGAACTTGACTTTTCCAGCATCCACAGCTGGGCACTAGTTCTTTGTCACAACTACTTCTCTACTATGCACTTCTCTTTAGGACAGACTGGGGCTGAGAAAGCTGCTAATCATGCACAGATTTGGTTCTGACAGCTTACCTGGCAATATGGGGAGTGTGCAGGTAAAAGGGCTATTTTTGCTCTCTGCTCCATATCTCTCCTCTAGTTTGGTGTGCAGGGCATAGAACTGACGATAGCGTCGAAAAATCAGGTATCTGCCACCACCTTTAACCTTTACTTCAATGACAAACATCTGAAACAGAGAAGGGGGATTCAGGCTGATGTTCATACTTAGAAATACTTACGAAATGAAAGTGAGACATACAATAGGAACATAAGATCAGTGCTTCGGTAGTGGGAATATTGTCTTAGGGGCAGAATGGAAAGCAAGACTTCAGTTAAGCATCTGCAGACTCAAATACTAGTAAATAACAAGTTAGCACCAGACACTGCGGTATATGTGTGGGTCCAGCTTTCGCATGGATCATGCCCCTGTAGCTACTTTCTGTTACATAATCTTAAAAGGAAACCTGAAATGACTAGATGCTACTTCATGCTTACACACCTTCCCTCAGTGACAAACAAAACATTAGGGTGCTAAATACAAATATTTTACAATAGGATGCTTTGGACATCTAAATCTATAGACAGTCATCTAAACTAATTGATTTTCAGAATTGAAGGCATTCATACTTCTTTTTGACTTTAAAGTACACAATTTCAGAAATTATGGTCTGACCTCCCCCAACCACTCTCTTATTTCTCATCTCTTGCTAAAATTGCTTTGCTCTAAAGGAGCCTATGATTTCCATACACTGACCTCCAAGTCATGTTGCAGCCAGATCCTTCAGAAAATGTAAAGACAGAGCAACCAAATGTCACTATATTCCAGGGTAAAACCTGCATACTGCACTGGGAAGGTTTTATGAGCAATGTCTCCAGCAAAAGCAGCACACCCTGCAGAAGTCAGACTGAGCTGCTCTTATCCAAAAGCCCTCTTCAGAAAATCTCGTAGTGCTTTTCCCTACTATTCCCATCCTGTATACTTGTTCATGACTTATTAATATGCTACCTTTTGTGTAGACTTGCCATTACCATGGAATAACGGAGACAAGACCCTGCCCTTCTACCCTCCTTGAATTTCTTTCCCACTATCTTCACCAAATGTACAGCACTTTAACAGGAAATAAATCAGAAATTAGGTAAGAATTTAGAAAACAAGCAATGTTAGAGGATACCTCTGTCACATTTCACCTGGACAATACATTTTTAGACTAAATCTGTGACAGAATAACCTCCATACCAGAAAAAAAGAAGCACTGGGAATTTCTCTGCATGGAACTATTCATGCCAAAAAGCAACTACACCAGATTAACTGCATTTTGCTTCCCAGAACCAAACCAGTCACAGATGAGGGCATATAGCGACAGGATAAATCTCCCTTCTTACATAATAATTAGTAAAGCCTTTCTTCTCTTCAATATCTGCAATGTTAGCTGAAACAGGTACATCATCTGGAAGCTGGTCAAAATCACTGTAAAGCAAGAACAAAAGATTTAGGTTACTCACACTGGCATTAGCCTTCAGGGGTCTCTATGCCATACAGAACAAAGATAGCTGGGCAACATCACATTATCTAGTGTCAAAACCAAGATGTTAGAAACTCATGGTGTCATTCTTTTCCTCTGGAGGTCTGATCTTGAGATGCCAGCTTTCCATAAGTTCAGCACAAGTCAGTGACCATTGTGAAGATTCATCAAGCCTGAAAAACATCCCCATCATTCCTAGGCTTGCTAGAGTAGCAAGACTACAAAAGAAACACTGGAGCTGGTAAGTTTTTCCTGAGAAATGTGATCAGCTGTGGATGCATTCTTAATCCTTCCTACAGCATCTAGCAGACTTACAATAACTCTGCAGCAGTATCACTTATTCTAAGGAGATCATTATATACCATGATTTATGCTGTTGTTATTACTGCATTACTGTAGGGAATAGAAGGAGTTCTGTTGTGCTCGGTGCTCTAAAACTGACAGAACAAAGCTAATTCCTAAAAACCTTACGCTGTATGTGTAAGATGCATACAATGTACCTTGTACATGTAAGAAAGAACAGAAAGGTAAGCACAAACAGAAAAAAAAAAAGCAAAGAAACAAAGACATAGTATTGTTCTATATCATAACCAGTGGTACCTGCATCAGCTATCAAAATGTTGTCAAGTTTTCTTGTAAATATCACAGTAAAGCAGACTCTTAAAGAGGCTTGGAAAAAAGAACTAGTAGCCTAGCAAATATTTACAGGGAGACCTCCCAGTCACAGCAAATAACCTGAAGCAAGCACAAAGATACTTGTTTGAAAACGACAAAAATGTGTGGAGGAACACATGATAGTGGGCAAGGTTAGAATACGCTTTACAGATCCTAGAAAATATTGGCTTTGAATCAAGAGAGAAAGAGGGTTCCCTGCAGGAACAGCTAAAGAGCAGCCATATGACCATACTCTCACGTTTCTTGTCTATATTGTCCACACAGTAAAACCTCCTCCTCTGGGACCTTCTCCTTGGTACATCTTTGACAAACAGAAGACAAATTCACCTTTGCTTCAATCATGCAACTCAATGTTGTTAAAGTGGTATTTATACTAACACTTAAGTTAAAAGGATCAAGAATAAGAAAAAAAATGATAATAAATGAGGTAGAGAGAAAGAGAAACTTTAAAAAGGATCATCTAAGAAATACCAAGCTGACATGATGTTAAATATTCTGATAATACAAAAAACATGGCAGTTGGCTCAGTTTATTCTGCTAAGAGAATATCCCAAGCAGGGGCTTCCACAATGCGTAGCCCATCTGGAAGGCTGAAGTAATGATGTTAAGTCTTGCAATAGCTTGCTGTACGGGCAGAATTTACATGAATCAGCACCACCCACAACACCCTAAATACTACCACTTACTGTGAAGAGGGATGTGGTTATGGAGATCAAGAGATATAATTAGTCATATCACAAACCCCAGTAAAAGGGAAACTGTTTGCAGCTATAAAGAGGACAATGACCCACTATTGCCGTAGGTGCCAAATATTCCCCAGAAGAAAGTCCACTCCAATTTAAGAAATGGTCTGCTCCACACTGAGCAGCCTAATAGTTTGGAAGCTACGATAACAACAAGCTTTTTAGAGTCATCAAAGAAGCTTGAATCCAAATCAAACGAACAGATCATAGCAGTTACATGGAGGCTTGTAGGGAGGTGGGAGGAGGAAGAGACATATTACCTCTTTTCTCGCAGCTGTCGGGGAAGAGACATGGTTTTCAGCTTCTTAAATCCAGATGGCTAAACTCTATTCCTCCACTTCTTGGGCAGTTCCTGGTTGAACAGGATGATCACAGTCAAAGCAATTCTCCCTGCGTGAATCAAGACTCCTTTGCAAGGCCTCAGGGATCTTTTATTTTAATGTTTCAGTGTCAGACGATTTCTTCTCTACCTCCCCACCCCCACGAGATTGAGGAAGTACTAGAGAGAAAACAGTCACAAAGAAAGACTGTTTTGTGATGTCTGTCATGTATCGAAACTGCCACAGTTGAGAAACCAAAAGCCCAACAAAAAGCAGAAACTATGAGCCACATATTCCATTGTCCACCTCTTCACTGAAACATCTGCCTCTGTGGAAAGCCAGTATGAGTGGGCCCAACAAAATCTGTTCTGACCCAGTTAAAAAGACCCCAAATACACCTCTACATTAGTGTTTCTAAACCAGGATGGATACTTCTGATCCCTTCTTGAGGCTCTGTGATTCCCGAGAAACCTCCTTTCCATGGACCAAGAGCCAGGAGGTGGAGCTAAAGAATAAATTTTCAAGTGGGAGCAGAAAGTATGGTCAGGAAATTCAACCTTGTCAAACATATGGGTACCAGGGTGTCAGGCACAGGAGATTCAGAAATGAGCTTTGAAGGATGGATCAATGCAAGTAAGACACGAGTCCTTGAAAGAGTCGAGATCTTTTCAGCTTCATGTGTTCAAAACAATCCCTATTTGCCCCCCACAAAGACAGGGTAATGTCTCAGCCAAAGAGAATCCTGACTCTCCGGCCTTGTACACAAAGGGTAGTGATATAGCATTTATATAACATCAGTTGACAATCTTTCAAGAAGAAAATAAAAGGAAGAAAGTGACAAGGAAACCATCATTTCCTAACACTGCAGATAAGTTGCAGCATAGCTTATCTGCCTTAGTCAAAAGCTGTCATGTACAGTATCTTTGCCTCCCCATTTCAGCCTTTGACTCTCTTCTATTTTCATGTTCAATACATATTTGGTTCCTTCTCCTCCTTCCACCATCAAGCACAAAAATTCTCATCTGAATGGAGCAAAAGTCAACCAGCATCCTTCAAAATAAAACTCTATTTACAACTGTAATCATCAGCCTTGAGAGTAAACTGCATTTCACTGCATTTTAATGAAGTAAATTCTTCACCCATCTCTTTCCTGTGGATAACTGAAGGCACCATTATAGAATTTGAGAGGGGATATAGTGTCTCTTGATCAGAAGAGACCAGGAGAAGCTACAAAATTCTGAACTGTGTTTTCTGAGTGATCTGCTATGCTGTGGTACCCACACAGACTTCGCAGAGTACTTTTAAGTGGTGACGTTGGATATAAGTATTTCCCCAGAACTTCATGCTCTGCTGTGTATTCTATTTTCTTGATTAGGCTTGCTAAATCAGCAGTCCTCATGTAACCTAAAGTCAGACTCATTACTCTCTTCCCTTTGCCTTGAGTGAGAGAGACAATAATCAAGTTTTATAACTGTAATCCTCTTGGTTTTGCCTGACATTCAGAATGAAATAGGAACAGATCACCTTGACCAGAACTCTTAATCACAAGATCAATATACATGAACTCATGAAAATTCAGAGGGGCCCTCCCGACACATGCAAAAAAGATTGTGGAAAGCACAAGAACTGCACAAACTTTAATAGAAGTGAAAGAGAAAAGCTGGGGGAGTGCTTTTAAGGTAACTGCTTATATCTGATGCATATCACAGTTTTGACAAGAAAATCATAAAAAGGATACACTAATCTTTTCAAAACTCTCAGAAGATAATCGAGATACAATGCAAGTACATCTTTTAAGAGACAGAGGACATGACACAATGCAAAAATACTTCCTCATTGTTTACCTGAAGAGATGGCTTTTCAAGAACAAGTCGACAAACAACCTCACAAATTGTCTGTGCACCTGTTTTGCTGTAAGCTGAGTAAAACAAATTGAGAGCAGCTCCTCAATTCCACTACTTTCTACTCGAGATTATAGCCAGTAATAATACTACAGAGTATTGCTAAACCTGCTAAGAAAGTTTCTGATTCTGCAATATTTTCTTGTTCTAAACTAAACCAAAACCAAGACCTTATTTTCTGACAAGAAGGCAGATTCCTACCTCAGAAGAGTGGATAGCTGATTGTTTAGAAGGCTCACTTAGGCTGTGAGAGACTAAGATTTGAAACATAGCTTTGCCATGTTCCTCTGTGCCAAATCAGTGCCTCAACTACCAGGTGATTTCTCTCAACTTCTACTATTGTGCTACTAAAGCAGAAATAGCAATTTCTGTTATTTGGGCTGAGGAAATGGGCCGCGTCTAGTCAAACCCACATCCTCTCTCTCTGCTCAAATAATTACTTTATTATTGACAAATGAAATAAATGCCCATTACAAAATTGACACCATAATGACAGTACCCATATCAAGAGATAAGTCTGCACTAGGAAAGTATCCAATTTCACCAGGGTCAGCTCTAAGTTTTGAGAAAACCCACCCATACACCATGGGCAGCATGGTCACTATGGCACTATGCACCGACCCTTATCCACGAGCAACAGAAAGCATGCGTCCAGGTGCAAGAAATACTAACAGACTAATTAATTAAAGGAGACTACTAAGAAAATCCTCAGATGACTGAATCATTGCCATATGCTGACACGATTACATACCTTTTCACAGTTCAGCACCTACTATACTGTTTTGGCCGTGTGTGCCTGTGAGCTGTGAAATTGTGGCCTTCTGTCTAATGCACATGTTGTTAAAAAACACTTGTACAAGGATACATAGCACCTTGGAAATCTGAGAGTATCAGCTATAACCAAACAGCCAAAGCAAGCATGGAATTTTAATGGAAAATGGGAGTGAAGTTCCTGGAAGCGTTCAAAGCCAGGTTGGACGGGGCTTTGGGCAACCTGGTCTAGTGGAAGGTGTCCCTGCCTATGGCAGGGGGATCGGAACCAAATGATCTTTAAGTTCCCTTCCAACCCAAACCATTCTATGATTCTATGAAATCACTAAAGATACATGAACAACTAATAAAAGGTAAATCAAAGGAACATAGCAAAAATATTCAGCTGAATCGATTCTGATGATAGCACTACATACCACACCTACTAGGGCAGCAGCTACTTTAACATCTTTGCTGTGCGTGTCTTTACAGTCCAGAATAATGGCTTCTCTCTGATGCACCTGATGTTAGAAAAGCACTGCATAGTTATGTTCAATCACCAGCCATAGAATAAATTTGTTAAGTGACAGAATAAAGTGAAAAAGAATAATATTCTTAAAAGATGTCTGGTCTCATCACAGATTAATCTGTAAAGAAAATAACATTTTAACAATCACTGCAAGGAAGCCGAACATCAAATAGAAACACATACAGCAGAGCTGGCTTGCAAGATACTTTCATTCAACCTATTGTTAAGGGTATGTGGAATATTTGTTTCTGTGGCATACACTTCATTAGCAGCTGAGTATCTTTTCTTCTGTGGTTGCTTAAGGCTGAGCTGCAACTGATAATACCGATTTGGGAAAAGTGATTTGGGGCTATATTCCATTTTCCATTGATATTATGTACTTGTACAGATTTTGCTTTTATGGTTACCATCAGCTTTATAGAAAGCTTTAACACACCTTTACAATATTTACTTTCAAATACAGCCATGTTTAAATTCCTTATCATTATTATAATAGCTCATGAATAATCATAGAAACATAGAAACATAGAATGGTTTAGGTTGGAAGGGACCTTCAAGATCATCTAGCTCCAATATCCCTGCAGGAACACCTTCCACTAAACCAGGTTGCTCAAAGCCCCATCTAGCCTGATCTTAAACACTTCCAGGGATGGAGCTTCCATAACTCTTCTGGGCAATCTGTTCCAGTGCCTCACCACCCTCAGAGTGAAAAATTTCTTCCTGATATCTAATCTAAATCTACCCTCTTCCAGTTTGAAGCCATTACACTTTGTCCTATCACTACATGCCCTTGTAAAAAGTCCCTCTCCGGCTTTCTGGCAGGCCCCCTTCAGATACTGGAAGGCTGCTATAAGGTCTCCCCGGAGCCTCCTCTCTCCAGACTGAACAACCCCAACTCTGTCAGCCTGTCCTCATAGGAGAGATTCTCCACCTCTCTTAGCATCTTCGTGGCCCTCCTCTAGACCTGCTCTAATAGGCCCATGTCCTTCTTGTGGTGAGGACTCCAAAGCTGGATGCAATACTCCAGGTAGAGTCTCATGAGGGCAGAGTAGAGGGGTAAAAACACCTCCCTTGACCCGCTGGCCACGCTTCTTTTGATGCAGCCCAGGATGCAGTTGGCTTTCTGGGCTGTGAGCGCACATTGCTGGCTCATGTTGAGCTTCTCATCCACCAACATCCCCAAGTCCTTCTCCTCAGGGCTGCTCTCAATCCATTCTCTGCCCAGCCTGTATTTGTGCTTGGCATTGCCACGACCCAGGTGCAGGACCTTGCATTTGGCCTGGTTGAACCTCACGAGGTTTGCATGAGCCCACCTCTCAAGTCTGTCCGGGTCCCTCTGGGTGGCATCCCTTCCCTCCAGTGTGTCAACTGTACCACACAGCTTGGTGTTGTAATGGATTACAGCTCTGCAAAATTTTTGGACAAAAGTTACATAAGATAAGCTACTCATGTCTGCCATGTAATCTTCAGTGCTCTTTTGCAGGCAGTGCTACAAAATCCTTAGAAGGCAGTTGGTCCAATGGTAAGTAACAAGAGTTTCTTTCTTTGGTATATATATGCTTTCAGGACAGCTGAAAACAAACACATCCAAAAAAATAAAAAGTTCTTTGAAGTTGTCCTGTCTTTCTGAACTTCTCAAAAAAAAAAAACCAAAAAAAAAAAACAAAGAGGAGATAAGTTGAGCTGATTGGTTTTATATTCTTCACTAGATAATGGCTCTATCTATGTTGGCTGAGTGCACGGATACTCTCCCTGTCACACATTGTGTTGGGAGGAAAAAAGGCACAGAAGTATAGATAAATAGAACTTTGGAAATTTGCTTTGATTTAAATCTGGACACAGTTTCCATGACTACTTGTATAGGGTGAAAAGTAACTAGTGGGCATTTGCAGGAAAGGACTATGATCATGCCCTGCTGATATAAACACAACTGACCAATCCATCGTGAACTAAAGAAATTTAAAGGTCAGCATCTCCCACTGTTCCTGACAGTCGAATTTAATGGTGTCATTTCTATAATAAATTACTACTCAACATGAAAGGGCTTTACAGAACCAAACAGTAAAGAAACAGCAGCCTTTTTTTAATGACATTTTTCTTGGAACGTCAAACTAAATCCCATAACTGAATCTTGGCTTTTGCACCTCAATTGCTTGAGCAAAACAAGGAATAAGTATTGCAGGAAAAAATACCCCAGAAAGTGAGGTTTTTCTTTAGTCATTATCAGCTGTTTTGGAAATAGGCATTCAACAGTATCATTCTTGGTTTTATTAGTTCATGATGCCATAGCCAGGTCTTGCCAGCTTTTCTTAGGCAGAGCAATATCACAAGCAGTATTATGATCTTCCTCTCTGTGGAAAACAATTCTTCCTTTACAATAAATGTGCTTTCTTTAAAAATCTTTTTAAAAGATACAGGATTTCTCTCTGATATAGCAGGATCACTTAAAATTGGAAGAGTTAGAGGAAGTCTTAGCAGAACTGTAGCAACCTCTCCTTCATGAGCAATGGGACTTTTTGTTCTTGCAGAGTTCAGATGGGCATTGATGCTCAAGACTAGACTAAGTGAGGAAAATGGAAGCTCAGAAAGAGCAACAGAACATTTCTTCATCCAGAGAGCATATCACTTCCAGAATAAAAGAGACAAATAAGGAAGAAACAGGGCAAAGCTTGCCACCGCTACTGTGTACAACAGATGTGGGCTAGAGGTGGACCTGTATGCTCCAGTTAACTACCAATGTCAAAATCTAGCATCTGGCCATTCTGGACAAAGAAGGAGGATAGCTCCATCCAAGAGCTCCTGAGAGACCTATGCCTACAACCATTCCTCCAGAAGCTTGAAACCTAGTTTTGAGTGCATAGCAGCAGTGACCCTTTGTGGCAAGAAAGTTGCTGTTTTAGTCTCCTAATCATCTTGAGAATCAAAAATCTGTCAGAGTTATTGCTACTCAAGACAAAGAAAATCATGCTTCATCCATTTCACTCGTTCAAAAGACCTGTCAAAATTATTAAAAGAAAATAAATTCACTGAACTTTCCCAAATCTCAAAATAGGGCTGGGATTTGCTAAAGTTTGTGCGGTGCTGCATTCAAAACATCCTACACTGTTCCTAGTAGTTTAATTTCCCCATCCATTTGACGAAAACCTGTGAGCAAATTCCTTTAACTCCATTTAGAAACTTTAGATAAGTGCCTTTAGTTAAGCGGAAGTTCTCTAAACAGACAGTGAAGAGAGACAGGCACCACTGGCCAGTAAATCAGCCCTCAAGTGGGCCAACTCCCCCTCTGAAGATTTTATCTGTCTCCTTGGAATATACATGAATTATAAAGTAACTATATTCCCAGTTTTTCACCTCAGGTTCCTAAAGTTAAGGAAATAAATCTGTGCCTTACTGTGGACCTAGTTATTACTGGTATAAAGGTACCTTCCCATCTGGGTCTGAGCTATATTTGGATATGCACTTTTACACTGGTATAATTGTCTTTACCCTAGGGGAGTTGTACTACTTAAGCTACACTGATATAGTCAAAGAAGCACAATTTTCTGGTGCAGACATATCCAGTCTGCTTATTATAGAGAGTTTATGGCTCATTTTCTAATGGTTCATAAATTGGGACAATATTCCCTAATAAAATTGGGGGGCAAAGCGGGTAGATATTAGGATAGGCAGGCAAGTGGCAAATACAGAGGCAATAAGTATCAAGATCCTCTAATTTTCAAGGTTCTGTTCTGTCAATATTCCTCACAGGTGTATACTTAGAGCCTGTCTCACCTGCTGCCTCACCTACTGGTCTTTTGTTACTTCAGCCTTTATTCCTTGAAAGATAAACTTGTGGAATGCAACCATCAATTACTATACCAATAAGAAAACTGATCCCAAGCCAGGTGCCAGTCTGTCCAGAAGAAGGCTGCCTTGTTATGTGAAGCTGGGTCTAAATAAGAGACTTCTCAATTAACTGCATTCAGTTCAGCCACTGGTTTGCTACATGATTCCTTATGTCTCAGCTTTGCCATCTGTAAAATGGGGCTGACAGCAATACTTTTCTCACGGGCGAGAGTGAGGAAGAAAAAGGCTCAATAGAAGTATAATTCCTTGGGAAAGTCAGGTGAAAAGTGAGAAACTACAACCCTTATCCTTAGCAACCCAAACCTTAGCACTCAAAATCACCTACAGTGCAAACTGAAAACAATATAAAAATGTAGCTTTTTAAAAATGTGCCAGCAGTGCTCTGATGCCAGGCCTTAGAACTGATTCCCAAACCCTCAGAAAAGAATGTAGTTGCTAAACTATCACATATGTTAAACAGCAGTAGCCAATGGGCCTGTCCTACTACAGAAAAGAACAAGGAAACAAAATGAAGAACAGCTTTCTGGCCCAGGGTGGTATCTGACCTGGGAATATGTCATCCTGCTTGAGGATTGCTTCAGTAATCTGAGCCAAACAAAGGTAAGGGGGAACTTTGAAGCTGTGATTTCAAGAAATTAGTATATGGTGACAGTATCAGCCTAGGAAATTCCCTGTCTCCACGTACTCTTGCTTTTTCCTGCCCCACAGGAAGGCAAATCTGAGACTGTGCTGCAAAATACATCAGCTAACTGATCCAGCTGTAAAAATATTTTTCTAAGCCATGGATCAATTTCCCAGCCCAGCTCACAGCACAGACATCAATACAGAGAACGAACGGGGAGGAATACATTAAACCAGCATTACTGCCTGATAACTTTGTTTTATGAAAGCACTCTGACAACACAGTGAATGTATGTGTGTACATGTACATCCCCCAACAATTCAGGCAAGCGTACATTTGTGTCTTTTGGCAATCCATCTCCACATACAGATGCTAACGAAGCCTCTCTCACAAATACGCTTCAGGGCAATCTAACACTGCTGTGGAAAGGATTTTACTGCTTTTATGATGTAAGGAAGGAGCCAAAACACACCCTCAAACTGTGACCTTTGCTGTAATAGTTTTTCTGAATGAGATAGCTGCTATTGAGATAGTATCTAAAGAATCCAGTCTGTGAATAGCTGCTTCTCTCCGCTTTTAGCGTCTTTGCCCTGTTTGCCAGCGCTTTGTTTAGTTTTCCAGATTTCACTACAAACAACTTTGTATAAGCTGTTGCAGAATTTTAATGTGCCACCACAGTGGGTTTCTCACCGGGAATCAGACCACAGGAGCGTGGAAAGGAGAGCAGAAAACTGTACATCAATAGGCCTCTTCATGAGTGAAAAGCAATTTCTTTACGAAAAGTCAAAAAGTAAGAAATCTTCAGAATAAAGAATAAGTGAAGGGGGGGGGGTAATCAAACACTCTAATTACTAAAACATACAATAAAATCTATTTTCTAATCAAATAATCTTTGCTCCAAGCCAGCTGGTTACGACACTCTCAGATATGTCTGCTGCAAAACAGTAAAAGGTAGAGGGGGATTGATGTCCCGTTCCAGTTCTTTCTGTTCCACCTCTCGCCTCTGAGTTCTGCTGAATGTGACATTTTTCCCTGGCGCCTAATACACAGAGCTCTGCTGCTAATTTTATGCACAGAGTTCTCATGCTGTGTAATTTGAGGCCAGAGACTCCTCCAACAGCCTACCAGAGTACACACCCTTCAACGCTGCTTCTGCTGCAGAGAAATGGGGGAAGGGAGAAGGAAATGAGCCAAACAAGAAACAAGCAACAAGCTTCCAAACTTGTCCAAGATGTTTGGCTGATTTTTGGCTCTCAGATGTACGAGGGATCTATCTCCAGCACTCCCTGTCCTGTTTGTCAACAGACTGGTCCAGTGAATTTGCCAGCAATTACAAAGGCTCAGTCAACTTAAGGCGCTCACTTTTCTCCTTTTTTTTTCCCATATTAAATCCTGTGCTGCTGCTCCAATACTAAATTAGGCTGTTGGCCACAAGGCTCTTTTAATAATACCCAGAGACACAATAAGAAGTGATTTCTGCAATATTATAATCAACTATTTAAAACTGAAACTGGTGCCTCTTTTCCCCCACCTTGGTTAACGTCTCTGCATCTCACAGATATAGGCTGCGCTGTAATATATTCCACTAAAATGAAAACTGACAACTAACCTTCAAAACCTGGCCTGATCGTACTCAAAAGAGGATTGAATTGGGTGTATCCCCATTAACTGACTATAAAAGCCTTTGTGCCCGACACCCCTCTTTGCTTCCAGCTAACTGGATAATTTTTGCTGAAGTGGAATCATCCTTTCCACAGTAGAGAAAGTACTGAATTAGACCCATTTTTGATACCACTTACTTCTACCCTGGTGTTGATAAAGCCACAAGGAGAACACCCCGTGCCACTGCCTTCTCCCCACTCCAACTTTTCTTTCTCTTGACTCTATCAACCAATAGACAGTGAGCGAACTACAGGATAAAAAGAAAAAAAAGAACTTTGATAACAGAATTATATCAATAACTTCTCCTGCTGCAAACACTTTATACCAGAACAAAATAAACTGCACTGCCTAAAGACTTCTTTGGATGGTACAGCATCCTCCTTACTAATGCTTCTTCTCTTATAATTATGTTGACCAGCAAAATTAAGTACAGACCTGGTCTTAAAAATAACGGATCTCAGACCTTGCTGTACAGCAAGTGCTATTATAGCCCACAGACCTATCTGAGACTAAACAAAATCTTTCTTGAGAATTTGAGAAGAGCTGGGACTTTTACTGCTGTTCAGTTGCAACAGTACTCATGAGCTTTGACATTCAGAGAACTTTCTTCGCAGTTCCTCTTATCATGAAATATGTGCCTACGTAGAGAGAACAAGAGAGGAAAGACTGCGAAGAGGAACATAGTTCTTTATTGCGTATCTGGGGTGTGGGATAAACAAAAGATTAGGCACAAAAGTCAGATAAGTTCGTATACTGATCTGGTACAGCCATCAACACCCTCAACTGGAGAAAAAGAAGAAAATGAGAGGAAAAACGGGAAAATGCACAGTCTATGAAAAGAGGAACATAAAAGGAAAAAATAGGGATGCACAGAAACAATAAAATGTAAAGGATTGGGAAGAATCCATCCCTCCTCTAAAGACATGCATTGCATTTCCAAACTTGACCCATATGTGTCTGGCTATTTAATTTATGAGAGACATGAAGCTGACCAGCCAGCAGGCTGGCCATAAATTATCTCTCTTAGATAAGCCAAGATGATTTACATCAGGAGAGAGGAAGGGAAAAATGACGAATAAGAATTTTGCCCTTGCCCTCCTGGGCACTGCCTGGGATATACTCTGTTGGCATCTAAAAATCTGCAGGTGTCCTGAGGTGGCAATATTCCTTGCCAAGAACTCTCCATTATAAAAGCGGATAGATCAGAGCCTTTTTTTCCACTGCCTAGAATAACTCCACTTTCAGATCCACAATCCTTGCAATTGTGCTGACCAAGCTCTGCTCAATTCCTTGCTTTTCCCTCTTCTTTCCAATATCTTCTTTGTTTATCTCCTTTATTTCTCTCTAAATATGCACTCTTTTTTTTTTTCTGCATTAGGAAAACAGTAGCCATTTGAACAAGACAAATTCTTTTTCTTCTCCACTAAATGCTTATAAGGCTATATCTGGAATACTATCAGTAGTTTTGGAGCCCCCAAAACAAGAGAAATATTGATAACCTGGATGAAGTTCAACAGAGGACAAATAAGGCTGGAGACAAGAATTACAAGTTGCCTCAAGGGAAAAATCTCATTGGACATAAGAAAAAATAATTCAACATGACACTGGAACAAGGGCCCAGAAAGGCTATGGGATGTCCATCTGGGGAGATTTGCAAACTTTGACAAGACAAGCTTGACCTATCTTTTGTATTATCCCAGCTTTGAGCAAGGCATTGCATAGATGACGCCCAGTGGCCCCTTCTAACTTTATTTATTCTGTGTTCCCGTACCAGATGTTATCTTCAGCTCACCAAAGTCTCCACTGGAGTTACTGGTCACCTTATCCAAGACAATCTGATGGGCATAAATTAAAATCTCACATGCATTTGGCAACTGTGAACATTTCAGAAAATCTGTGGTACAGTGCTATAAAATTAAATTTCCTGTATCAAAAGAAAAAAAAAAAAAAAAAAGGAATGGGAGGAAACACAAGTTCTCCTAAAAACAAGACTTCTAAAAACATTAACTTTACTAACTTCATAGCAAAACATATTGAGGGATATTCTCAGATTGGATTGCCAGTAAGAAGCAATCATCTGACCTCTGTGCCTTGCTTATACTACCTACCTCATGCATCTGCAAATTCTTTTCTCCTTGAACACCAATTTTTCTCTTCTCACCATTTTCCCCTTGTGGCACTCACCCCTCTCCTAGCCCATCTTCCTCCCCAACCTACTATCCACATCATTATTTTTGTCTTTTTTGATCCTTATCTCATCCTTTATTCTTATAGTCCTAAATCTCTAATCCTGAATTGGAAAAGAATTCTTCAAGGCACCTCCCCTAAAGAGCAGCTAATTATTTGGCTTTGGGCCTGCTCCTGCTTGGTGAGCTCTCTCTTGTCAACAGGTCTATAAAGCGTGTGAGGAAGCTTTGGAATGACCAAGAAACCCATAAACTGACCTGGTAATCCCAGGGAAAGCCTGGTCTGCATTAATGATCCTTGTAAAATACACAAGAGAGTTTGATGCCTGAACTACCTTAGAGCAGCCTTCCTCAAATGATGCCTGACACATTAAGTATTCAGTGCTTGAATTGGAGGGAGGAGGGGAATACAGCTACTATAAAAATAAGTAGAGAGACTAAACTTATGCACCACACAAGCACTAGACCTGCACTAATTTTATTAGCAATAAATATAGTTCTTCAGGTTTTCTTTTGCCATAGTAGCTTGTCTTCCATTACCCTCATTCAACTTTATTCTTGTTAGTACTGTGGCCTTTAGATACCAAGAGCCTTACTGTAAGAAATACATTGGTTATAGAAACTTAGTGTGCGAGATATGTGTCTGACAGTGAAAAAAGGGATGAAGAAAAATTTACACAACTTGAAATTGGACCCTTAAGACCATTAGCAAGTGAGCAATCAGACAGGCTGCAGCGTTTTACGAACATGTCTGGTTCAGAGAACAAGAATCACAGAAGATAACACTTTCACCACATAACTACCCAAGTCCAATTGGTATTTCAGAGACATAATTTGAAAATTCAGTGTAATTTTCCTCTCGGTTACAGAAAAGTTGTTGTTTATGTATGTTTGTCAGACATAATGCTTACCGGTCCACCTATGTCATGATGTAACTATACAAAGAGTTTATAAACATCAGAGATTTTTATACTGGAAAAATTGTTAGTTTCTCTCACTCCTGAGTTCATCTTTTGATTCATCCGAGCAGACCTGTATTCCTACTCTGAATACTTTCTTTCCAATAGTGCTTTATTCCATATGTTGCAGAAAAAAGGAATCTGAATACAAAGCACACTTGCTTGCCTTGGCAATATAGTTCACATTTTAACTCCTACTGATGATTGTCTTATGCTTTCAAAGTCTACCAGATTTAGTTAGGCTAAGAGCAGATACTCTACTTTTATATATAAATCCTTCTTCATATCTCAATAAACTCTTTGCTGAAATAATAGCCATCCAGCTGCTAAACCCACAAGATAATTAAACACTGTGAAAGGACTTTTCATTTTAAGCAGATTTAAATTTTATCAAATGATTACTCCATCTTAATTTGAATAATAATTATTCAAATACTTTTTTCTTTTTTAACCTTTTCACACCTAAGTCCTTCCTTGGGCACTTGGGCAATAGAAAAACTAAAAACCTAACTGTGGGACAGCAGACGGCAGCGTAAAGAAGGGGGGGAAAAAAAAAAGGCATGAAATAGTTACTTTATTTTCATTTAGGCTCTAAATCTGGCTTCAGAGGGACTATTCATAGTTTAAAAGTTAAGCATAAAGCAGAAGGCTGTGCAAGATCACAGTGTCTTTGGCACAAGAATTGTTTCTCGCTATGAGACATATAAGTACAATACTTATGAAAGGCCTAAGTTCAGTTGGATCTACAAAAACTGATGCAGTATAAAAACAAGTGAGAAAGAAGTATCTAGGCAAAGAAACTTCTAGTAATTTCTAACAAGTCTATTCTCCAATTAAATATCCGACTAATTTTTCTTGTATTGATTTGGTTTCAGTCTCCATTTTTTGACTGCACATATGAAGTACTGGTCAACACATCTACTTTACTATCCGCAGACAGTGTTAAGAAGATGCGGTAGCTATGCTTAAGAATTCATGCCTGAATTAATGCTGCCACAGAAGTGCAAAGACTTTATCTAAACATGCCAGTCTATAAAAAAAGATGTCATGGGGAAAAGGAGTTAACAATAGCTATTTTTATGGGCTAGCAAACTATTTAGAACTACAGGAGAAGGGTGCTTGCTATATGCTATTACTTCCAATTAGGATATCCTTTCCTTCACTTTGTAAAGGGATCAACTCTCTAAAATACTTACACATTTGGTTTTTTTCTCCAAGTGTGTACATCTACAAAAATCCCTTCTCGCCTGAAAACAACCTATTTATTTCTCTAAGCTACGAGTGTATGGTGTGCTACCATTCTAAGGGAGACTTTAGCAGATGTTTTTGTTTTGCTGTCTCATCTTCAGGCTCCTTTTAAGGAGCTATTAGTCTTTAAGGTTCCCTAATCCCCCAACTAAATTTATCAGCAGTTGATTGCAGCCAAGAGTTAAGCTAAATTAAACTCTGAAATCCCTGTACAGTGTATCAGATGCACTTCTGGTAGGGGAGGTGGAACAGAAAGCTCCAAATGTTCAACTTACCAAGAGGTAGGAGAACCATGCTTTTCTCTAAAGGTTTCCTCAAAGCTGCCACACATTTTGCAAGATTACCACAAATTTCCTGATTTTATAAGAGCAAGAATTCAACTATTGAAACAACTTGTCATTCAACTCCATATCAGGTGTGTGATGCATACGTGTGCATAAATTTGCATACAGGTACCTACTTTCCTCTACAAGTGTGTATATTATGTATGGAGGAGGTATGTGTACACACACACTTAGGTTAAGGCTGCTTGCATGCTTGAGACATCCATTCCAACTGACACACACATGATAAAAAGGTATTTATGTATTTATATATATATATATCTTTCTCACATACACACATATATATGTGTGTGTGTATTCATGTATGCATCTGCTCCCCAGTCTTTGTCCACACACAATCAATCAGTCCCTTGTTTGCTTCTGTCACTCACACTCATAAATAATTATCAGAACAGATATCCCTCCTGTTCTCACTCCTGCTCTTAGTGAGTAGTAAAATACACAGTGTCTTAAATAATTTGCATGTCAACATCAATAGTTGGTTCGTTTTGATGACAATATATGATAATCCCTTATTATCCTAGAACTGTGAACTTCTATGGTATTTCCATGTCAGAAGAGGGACAACTATGTATCCTTAAACACAGAAAAAAACCCCAAACAAACAAACAAAAAAAAAACCCAGACAAAACAAAATATACAAAGGGACAGTCCAGTATGTACTCTTTCTTTAAAAAGAAAAAATATGGATACTTAAGAGGAAATGGCATAAGATACAGGTTTTTTACCTGTGGACCAGTAATTGCAATCTAAACCATCAGTAATTTTCAGAAGTCACTGATATCTAACAAGAGATCAGTACCCACATAGATTGATGGTATCAATCAAATTCCTAACAGATTTGGCTTCTCTCTACAAAGTAATTATTCAGTGGTACTAATTGATCCTTACGTCTTTGCAATTTCTGTAAATGGCCCTAGAAGAGGGACTTGGTGAAATCTCCATTAAAAACACCAGGAAGAGTCCCAAGGACAACTGTGGAAGATGGCTCAGGTCCTAAAAAGACAACTGAGTTGAGACTACAGCTCTCTGGATGTAAAAGAAATTCTTGCAAACCAGGTTACAGTAAACTGGTGAAATAAAACAAACTTTGTCTCCAAGACTTCATAGCATTTACTCTGAGGACACATCAAAGATTTGTTTCCAAAATCATTTGTCTATCATTTTCACCAGCTTTTTTTTCAGGAGAGAAAGTGTGCGTGAGAAGTGTGATTTCTGCTGTCTGTCTCCCCATGGCTACTAGAAACAGCTAGAAAGGGAATTAGGCACATCACAGCACACAAAATGTCAGGTTAACAAATTCCAACACAACAGCTCAGAGAAACAGACGCTTGCTTTCTCCCACCTTCGTCCTCTCATATCACACTAAAAGAAAAGGGGGAAAAAAAGTCAACAACAGAAAACTAGCCAAAGCCATGTAAGGGAATCAAATATGTCCTTCAGAAATGCAAACCTCTCTAAAAATAGGATGAAAGGCTAAGCAAGTCACTTGTTTTTACTCATAGCAGTAATAAAGGGTCCTTGTAAGGGATTCACACAAGTTCTGCGCTGTTACAGTAGCATCTGTCTCCTCATTGCTGGAGAGAAATGATGAAGAGGATTTAGAGCATGTGTAACCTGAGAGAGAAATCATCTGTCATTCCCTCGCAGGGCATTAGCAAACTTTCCCTCTCCTGGGAGAGGGAAGAGCCACTCTCCTTCCCCCGCCTCTTGTGATTACAGCTTTAAGCGTTATTATTATTACGATAAACTCGCTTAGGACCAATAGTAATAACTAGAAAAAAATCTATCTCTATTAAGAAAGGGTAAGAGAAGCCCAATCGAAAAGAGACAATATTCTGTGCAATACACAGGGTGAACCTGGTAGCAAAGAAGAGGTCAAGTAACAAACTGATCCTCTGTGTGAAAGAGGTGATCCCTTTGCTCCACCCAAGTGAAACTGCTATCACAAGCTACGCTTCTCACAATCAAAGTCTAGAGCAACAAAATGAAAAGGATGGTCCATTTTGGAAGATATTATCCCAGGACAGGATGCAACATGCAATTTCTTGTGCCACTATATTGTGTGGTCTCATGCAAACAGTTGATTTGTTGGTGTTTCAGTTGTCTCTCCTTTAACAGGCGAAAGTGTTGGAAAAATAAATCCCAAGTCAGTCAGACAATAGTAATGGGAGACATAGAGGTACACTACCTCAGAGATCAATGAGATTTTTAGTATGCCCTGCTACCTGTTCTTTCTTTCCCAAAGTAGAAGGTAGAAATGTCAACAGAAGTGCAGAAAAATAACAGAGAGGATGCATTTCAAAGAGGCAAAATGCTGCCAATCAGCACATCGCTTGTATCCTGTGAGTCTCTGTTTCATCCAAAAGCAAGATATTAATGATCAATTTACTGAAATATTTCATTCTTCTTCAAGACAGCAGCTTCTGTGTCCCGCTGAGATCAAAACTCAAAGGGCCTAGGAGCTACTACCTCTTACTGTCAAAATACATAGTTTTAGCATGAGCTAAAACTGCTGTTGCATATGATTCAGATCTGTATCACATGCCACAACACTCCACTTCTAGATTCAAACATTTCTTTGACCTACACAAGGAATATTCACTAAGTTTTGAAAGGAGGAGTGCAAAAAGGCCCTGCAATAAGGTGATTTATGTAAGAGAGGGCCACCATAAACCTTTTTAAGAGGGAGAAACAATACAAACATCCAAGAAAAAAAAAGTATGCCCATAATAAGCATCAATTCAGATGTGCAGACTATAAAAAATGTAATGTAAGTCTCTATAAAATGGGTTAGGCCAATAAAACTATTTCTTTTTTTGCAAATAATGTTTAAAATCATGGCAATAAACTTCTTCACATTGCCTAGGAAAAAAAAAGAAATCCCCATACATAAGATTATGAACAAGGTGATAAGATGATTTTCAGAAGGAATATCTAAAAGGCAATTGTAAGAAGAAGTTGTGGTACACTGGTAATGGCAGGGAAAATATACTTCCCTTAGGAATATGCCATTGAGTCTTTCTTTAATAAAATTCTCTCCGGATGACAGAGGATAAGGACGTTACACAAGATAAACTCAAATTTTCATTTTGACATTTACCTGAGGGAATCCCAGATGCAGCAGCAGTGAATGCTGCTGGACAAGCTAACACTTCAATGCCCATCCATTCTCTTAAGAAGTTTAGCATAGGTAACAAGAGTAGACATTTCCTTCCTGCAATCCTCCCTTTAAGCAACCTGAAGAGATAAAAAAGAGAAAGTACAGGAGAATTCAGCATTTGGGTCTGATTCAGGCCATGGACTACATGGAAATATTCTTTTAGAGCAAATAAGTTTGTTTTGTGTGTATCTGTTTATTAAGAACTGGACTGGGGCTGTTTAACTGATTTCATCAGGGTGACTGAAACAGTACTACAGAATAATGACTTTTATTTACTGATATTCTCCTTGACTGGATTCAAATCATGACCTAAACCTGAGAAGATATCTCATTTACCAACCACATAAGTGGAAGAATTGTTTTCTAATGAAATATTGACAATAAATAAACAGCTGACACTACCCTGCTTTTTTCTGCTGCTAGTTATAGACTTTCTTAGCCAGCAATTTCCACTTGGAGGTTGGCAGGAAAAGCCCCAATTTGCCATTTGAGCATCGCTGCTATAAAATTCTTCCCACTTGCTGTTTACCCAGGAAGATAAGACTCCTTTACAGACCTCTGACTTTTAAATCCATCCCGCTGTGCACTAACAGCTCTAAAACAAATTATAAGAGCATAAGAAAACAAACAAACAAACAAACATACAAACAAAAACAAACAAAAAACCCCACAACAGATTCATTAAAGAATAACTATCAGAATTTGGGTTACCATAGGATACCAACTGCTAAAACTCAAGTCAAATTTCCCCAAAAGCTGTTTACCCTGATGTAAATGCTTTGACTGCTCTCCTACCAGCAGCGTAGTATAAATGGGAATAAGTAATGAAGCCATCTTTCTGCTGTGCTAGTTTTTTTGGAATATAACCCCTGTGGTAATAATTACATGGGCTTATCCATCCCAGTGTGAACAACACCAGAGTGTCAATTCTGACAAATGTCTGATATCCACAAGTGTCTGTTGTAAAGAAAACCAACTGTTTCCATTCTCTTAACCTTGGGGTCAGGGTTTCCCACTGGGACTAACAGGTTTTTTTCCTGCTGTAAGTATCCATTTGAGAGGTGCTAAGAGGTGTTATGATACACAGACCTACTCTTCAGCACTAGCTTTTTTCTTGTTTGGTAATCTGAGCCTAACTCTCACCAGGGCTTTATACAGAAACACCTATCCCTGTTTTTCATTTGTATTATCTCCTTTGGGTCATACCAAGACATTTCACTTTCTTTTCCACACCTTTTGCAGTACAAGCTGGAGAGTCCCCAAAGCCCACTGGTAGCATGGACTATTAGTGACCTACTTGTAGCCTCTGGGGTATCTCTTGTAGCCATTTTCTATTTCCAGCTTTTGAGCCAATTATCAGAGGAGTCATATGTAAAAATGGAACCACTAAGCTTTGATCCTAGGAATACAGACTTCTCTCAGGCAAACCAAAGAATTGTCCATTTCATGGACTATGAAGAAGTTATGGAACCTAAAAAGCCTGAATCAGTCTGATATACTCCATCTGGTAGAAGGAAATCATAATTAGTATATACAAAACAACTGACATTTTCAGTCACAGGGTGGTAGTGTAATATATATATATACTTGAACCATATGCTCATATGCAGCCTAAAGAGGGCATATATGAACTCAAAAGCAGCATATAAGCAAAGAGTCACGGTAAACATGGACTGAAGTTTCTTGTTTTGTATTAGTGAAGAAAAAGATTTTTTTCTATGGGTACTGCGAGTCATTCTCTTAACTGATTTATTTTTCATACACATTCTGTCCACCTGATCCTTCCTTTTCACACGTGTGGGGTATTATAAATTACACTGAGGAAAATAAGTTAGGAACCATCACACTGGATCAAAATAAGTTTCCTCTAGTCCTCTAACCCTGTACCCTGTCCCCAACAGTGGACATAGACAAAAGCCTTTGGAGGAATGTAAGTACATTATGACACTTTCCCCTAATCCTGTCCCAAATCCCAACCACTTTAGCTCAGAAACTTCACAAGCTGGATGTGGCCTGTATGAGTTTGGTAACTTTCCATGGATCTCTCTTTGCTGAAATTTGCCCATTCTCCTCTCCAACACATAAAAGCTCTCAACATCACAACAGCCCTGGCAGACTAAATTTAATAGGCGCTACATTCTTTACTATGTAAATGTATCTTTTGATAAAGCTACAAGTTGTACTCACCAACATGAAAGGTTTAGTGCTACTTTTGCCAGGAGAGGTTTGTCCTAAAATTCTGGACAACTTCTAATGTGGGTTTTGTTGCATGAATTATTTCCAAATCTAAATGCAATGTGGATGGGTACTAGATTGTATATACATCGTGGACTGCAGCAAATTCAACTTGATTTATCATTTTTCTCTTACGGAACAGGTTGGAGACTATAACAGATACTTTAGAATACTCTACAAGCTCAGACAGCAAAGTAACTCCATATTATGCTGGGCACCACAATTCCAAGATGATGCCAACAAAAGTGGAGGAATACTAAAAACAAGTAAGAAGAAATTATTACAGGTCTAGAGAGGCTGATTCATGAGAAAATATATAAAATTAATAATTCTGTATAGCTTGGCTAACCCAAGGACTGAAGAATATTACAACTGTTTGTAAAATCAAATGAAAGGCGTAAGTACCAAGAAGACAGTGAAAAAGACAGCTGATCCAGAGATTTATATCAGATATTGATGAGATAAAAATATATAAGAGAAATGTTAACTGGTAACCAAGAAACATTTCTTATCAATGAAACCTCTAAATTTTAGAACATGCTTTCAAATAAAGGCAGTCACGTGGCTTCTGTAACAAATAAGTAGGAAAAGAAATGCAGGGCAAGTGCAAGATGGCTGAATGGTATCCCTGAGGACTGAAGTTGCTTGTCACAATACATGTATTAGACATGGGAGGCAGCAGCAGGACAAACTTCCTTTTTAATGTGCTATGCTAGCACTACGATAACAACATCAAAACTTTTGGGTACATTGGCTGATATGGTCCTGGAGCACCCCATTATTCAGATTACAGTCATTTATGTGTGGTGGGAAACAGAAAAATTATAATGAATGAGCATCCTGTATGTATATACAACTCTGCAGTGTATACATATCCTAAAGGGGAAGCCCGGTCCTGATCTTTTTCTGAATGAACCTGATTGAGCCGATAGTAAATTACTGAAACTGATGAGTGCAGTAACACAAACTTCCTCCCTAAATTCTAGCATTTTGCATAGGTGAATTCTCAGTGATCCTGTTGCCCCAGCTCTCCATGTGTTTCAGCTTCAGGCAGATTTGTACGAGTCACCTAGAAGTGTCAGATTTTGATTGTATTCTTCTTACTACCAAAAAAAAAAAACAACCAACAACAACAAAACCCCCTTTAATTAATTAAATACTTGACATATAACAAAGACCTCACTATATGCCCGATGAGGTCATAAATCTGCTTCTCTCTTTGTAAATAAGCCTTAGTAGGAACTAACTAAAAGGATAAGAAAGGATTTCCACTAATCAGGATTGCTTTCACATGGCTGAATTACACAAAGGAATCACAATGACTAGCTCTGCATTTGCTCTCCCTTCACCAGTGGACAAATGCTCTCATTCCAATGGAGCAGACAGAAATGGAAGTCACAGTCCAGTAGCCAAAAAAAGTCCAACAATCCTTATCCTCTCTAAGCTGCCAAAAGAAGGTAAGAGAGAATAGTTGTTCTGCCAGCTACCAAATGGAAATAGACCACCCAGCTAACCACCAAAAGATACTGGTATGTCTAAACCAGAATCTAATCTTGGTACTACATCAAGGGTATGTAGTATGTGAAAGTGTAAAGCAGACACCACACCGCTGAACTTAGAGAACAGCGCACTATGAATCATACTGCTCCAAAGGCAATGCACCGGTTGGTTGAAACATTTGGACCCGCAAGAGTCAGCTATCTCATATTGTAATTAAATACAAAGTCTCATCTGCTCTGAGCTGGGGCACAGACACAGTGTTTGGGAGAAATAAAAGAGGCTACCTGAAAGATAATATTACTTCCCCTGCTACTGTAGCACACTGAAAATTCAAAAACCACTACAGGAAGTGTAATACAAAGACAAAAGAGAGAGAACGTTAAACTGATTGAATTAACCTTTGTCATGTTTGATTCAATAAAGCTTCCTCTTTAGAAATTATCTAAAGCTGCTGGAGAATTTCCAATTTATCACATAACTCAGCATCAAAATTATACTGGCAGTAGAGAAATATTTTTAAATATTCTTATCCCATATATACCTCAATTATCTTTCCTCCCTTCTAGGATCAATTAATCGAAGTAGAAAAAAAACAAATCTCGCTTTTGCAGCGCCTGCCTTTCCCAAAAGACAATTTCAGTTGTATCACAACAGTCTTGGTTGCTTTTTAACCTAGGAACTGTCGGGTGTGAGTCCTGAAACAGAAAAGATTTTTTTTTTACTCACAAATATACTCCAGATAAATGTGATTCATAGTCCTTTATAAAATGATTCCCCTTTCCAGAAAAACATTAAATATCAGGAAAAGTGTCCCCAGATGGATTACAGAATGGGAAATAGGTCCAATGGCGTTTTTATTGTTGTTATTACTGCTTGACAGAGTAAAAATAGAGGTGTCTTCAAAGGTGTCTTTCCCTGGAATGAGCAACTCAGCATAAAGAGAATTTATATGCTAAAAAGGTTACAGTCAATGTATTATGACTGTATATATAGTATCTCTTCATTTACAACTCTCCGCCTCTCCTAAGGAAGCTCTGGTTGTAAATTTTTTAGACTTCTACAGCACCTTGCCCATTGGGGCCCAGAATGGAGATTTTGGATGCCCCTGTAAGCTATTGCCTGCAGAAAAAAAAAAATAAATTATGTCTGCCTTCCTTCAAGTCCAAGAGGTAAAGATGAATGTTGCAGCTTTAGGTGCAGGAGGCAGTTTAGGGCTGTTCTCTCGTTTCGGGTAGTATCTGCCAGGGCTAAAGAGAGAAAAGGACAAACTCCTGAGCCTAAGTCCTTGCATTCACTCACTCTGATAAGGAGGCTGCATCTTCGTATTCCCTTCCTTCCGAGCAGAGTCCCAACTCTCGAACTGAACCTCCTGATTCACCGTGACAGACCTCCCCGACGCCACCTCCTCCATCTGATGGAAGATGGAGCGCCTATTTGCCCCCAAACGGCTGATTCATACCGCCTGCCTCGACCCTCAACAATAAAATTTCAAGCGGACCGTCAGTTTGCCGAGGTAATAGGTTTTCACAGCCAGGGTAAGGTGAGTGCCAAGGATTATTAATAGTGTTCCTTGATTAGTTAAGGGAAAGATAAATGTGACACCGCTACCAAAATCCCCGAATATCTGATACCAGTGAAGAGTGGGTATCACCTGCTAAAAATAGAAAGAGCAAGGGAGATTATATAAATGGGGTTCCTACCCCGAGTTCCATCTCTTTTTGACCACCTCCATATCTAACACCTTTTTCAAGAGTGCTTAGGAGAGATCCAAAGGTAAGTAGCAAGAAAATGTTCAAACTCCCACAGCAAACGTGGATTCGCCCGCTCGCGGCAGGAACCCAGGACCTTCGCCCGAAGGAACACAGATAAGGGTATCTTCCCTCACTGCGACCCTATCCCCCTTCCCACAAAACAAAAGCCCAGAGACAAAGAGGTGCGAATCTTCCAAACACAGAGGAATGGCTTCCCGCGGAGAAGACTGAAAACGAGAAGAAAGGGCTATTAAAAGGAGGAAATAGGTGAACACATTGAGGGGGAATGAGGAGAAAAGAAGGGGAGAAAGCGAGAAAATGGAAATAACAAAACAAGGAAGGGGAGGGGGGAAAGTGAAGGAGAACGCGAGGAAGGACTCGCTGAACCGAATTTACGGAAATGCTCAGTCGTGAACCAAAGGCAACCCCCCCACACCTCCAAAACACTTCGCAGAAGTGCAATCTCTCTTTATGCACAGACGATTGTAAGCGACGGGATGGGGATGAAGTTGCTCTCCTTGGTGCGGTCATTAGGAAGACAAAGGAAATGTGTCGCCCTTTTTGCAAAGGACTCCCGGCTTTCTGCTTCAGCTTTTGGCGTGGGGGCTTCTTGATGTTCATGAAATTCTCCTTGAATCGTTTGCTTTTGAGAAGGGTGGTTTGATTTCTATTTAATTTAGTTGATCGTTTACTTAGTAAGAATAACGTCATTCTGGCGCCGGTGGAAGGGGGAGTTGATCTACACGAAAGCTTCTGTGCAGAAAACTTGGAAATCCACGGTGTGGATTTTGCAAATAGTTCGGGCAGGAAAATTGGCAAAATCTCAGAAATAAAGAAAAACGCGTCATTCATCTCGCAGGGATGATGAGAAAAAGGTGAAGGGTCGAGTGTGGAACTGCCAATTCGTGAAACGCCTTTTATATTAGGATAACTGTTTTGACTAAAGCTTGGCGGCTGAAAGCTTCTAGAAGTTTGCTAGCTGCCTTTAAAAAGGATGCACCGCTGAGATTAGGGACGGGCCTCAGCCACCCCTCCATGTTAGATCCCCAACTGTCCGCTTTGTAAACCTGTATGTCGCTGCTTTCACTTTTCTGGCCACGGACGGTACCGGCCTCTCGACTCCTAAGCAGGGAACGGGAACCCGGGGGGAAAAACGTTATTTACGCTCTACAAACGGCTCCATCTGATCTGAAGCCTCGTTTTTCTGGCACCTCTCACTTTTCGCCATCACAGCACGATTAGGCCGTAGCGGCCTGACGGATCCGATGACGGAGGAAAGCTTCGCGCATCTTTGGGGATGCGGCGGGAGCTGCCGGGCTGCCGTCCCCGGGACACGGGAGAGGAATGCGGGCTCCGACGCCGGGTTGCGATCGCGCCTCCGAGCCGGTTTGCTTGGCATGGGGCTAGTTAAGCTGCTCGGCGTGTGCCAAGCACGGCAGGCAGCGCTGCTCATCGCCTCTGCCAGCTACCGGCTTGAGTTACCTCCGAGGGCAGCCCTCCAAAATGTGCTCTGCCTTGTCAGCAGAGCCGGGCTGACACCGAAACACGAGTCACCCGCCAGGAGAGCATCTTCACTGGCGGACGGTCGGGAGCGTTGCCGTTTGTAAGGACCCCTAAAAGGAGGCCCTGTGGCTCCAGGGACGAGGAAAACTCAGCAACGGGTTTGTGAAAGGTTCGTAAGAAAGGAAAGAAACCGTGGAGCCTGGGGCCCAGCTCCTTTGCAGACCGCACCGGTGCCGAGCGGAGCAAAGCAGGGAAGCGGACGGCCATGTCGCATCAGGCCGGAGGCGTCTGCGCTGGGAAGCAGGAGGGTCCCTCTCTTCCATCAATTAAGGAAAAGTGAAGGGACGCCAATTACAGAAGCTCGTGCGCATCGATTTCTTTTGTAAATAGCTGCATATTGATGGGTCTACATTTAACCTAAGCGTAAAACAGACTAACGATTGGCTTTTAACCTGTGCTACACGAGGCTTTTTCAACTCCGTTCTCCAAGCCGTACCCCGCAAGAGACACGAGTAACCCGGGTACTGTCTTCACTGCACCCCCTTTCACCTCCCAGCGCCCAAACAAGGGGGGCAGCTGAGCGAGAACTACCCGTGCGGGGAAAGTGCGCGGAGCCCTTCTGCGGGGCTGCAGCTTATCTCGGGTCAGCATCCGAGCGCCCAGCTCCTCTCTCCCTCTCCATCAGGGAAAAGATGCATTCAGTCTGGAGAGAGGGACTCGGCTCCCCCCCATCAGTCTCCTTGTTTGTCCTTGGAGAAAACCAAGCCACTCTGGTATCTCAGGAAATACACGGAAACGGCGGGGGGAAAGTTCCAACGAGAGAAAAACGACAGTCCCACCCACAACGAAGAGTCGCTGTTTAAAAAAGAAAAGGGAAAAAAAAAAGGGGGGACCCCAATGTCACCTCCTCCTCCGTCCTTCTGTGCTCGGTGGCATGCTAATGACTCACCCGTTATAGCTCAACTTGGGCCGCCGAGAAAAGGATGGGGGCTCATACTTTTAAAAGCGCCGAGGAATTACTGATGGAACGACCCGAGTTTTTGCAGCACCCGCCTCCTTTTCCAGGCCGCCCTCTCACCGTCCCGTTCAGGACAAGGGTGCAACTGCGTCAGCGGGACCGGGCTGTACCCGCTGGTGGCAGCGTGGGGACCTCGCTGCCACCGCTCTGCCCTCCCCCGTCTGTCCTGAAGCAGAGATGCCAACGCTCCTGCAGAGATCTGCCCTACTACCGGGCCCTAACCTTGGCTATCTCAGCCTAATGGCTCCCACCCAAGCTCTGAGAACGACCTGGACTACTTACCATATGGGCACCGTTTCTTGGAGAAAAAAAAAAATACACAACCCTAGAAAACACATTACAATTCCTAAATCTATTTTTTTTCCCGCCTGAGAAGCCCACCACTGCACAGGAGCTCCGCACGAGCGGGTTGACACCTCGCATCTCGTCTCACCATATCATATCGCGGAAGATTCTGCAGCATATTGTGCATTACAAACGGGATCTGTAGGATTCGCGGGGATGTGATAATTAATTCAGCGAGGATGATGCTTAATATGGACTGGCCCGCAAGAAACGAGGTCTAAAAGGAATATGTATGTGAAGGGGAGGGGGAAGGGAGAAGGGGGAGATGTTTAAAGTGTTTGAACGATAAGGCAAATGTTCAAAAGCTACATTACATTTGCTTCCCGACCTCAAGAGCAGCTTGAAGCTTGGCATATGCTGCAGTTCCTTACTCATCACCGAATATTACTGGTAAAGCTTGTCCCGACTGCCTAAAGGAAAAGGCTCTGCACCACTAGCTCTTCCACCGCACCCGAGAACTTGACCTTGGCACAACTCTTTCTCCAGCCTGTATCACGACAGACTCTGGAGCTCCTCCAGTAAGGCTTAGGCTCCAACCTTCCAAGGGAGCGACCCCCACTCGCGTCCACCCCCACCCCGGTCCCCGCAAAAGGCATCCCCGTCCCCTCTCTTTAGCCGAACCCTGGCGTCCGTGGACTACTTGGTGCTCTGCGAACTGGAGAGCGACAGCCCGCGGCACTTATCCACGCAGAGCTATATAGCTGGCACGGCTCCAGCCTTTCCCGGTGTGCCGTCCCCACACAGCACTGCAGCTTTGGTCATATGAGCAGAAATGATGAGAAAAGCACTTTTTAATCTTTTCGCACTTGCTTCCCTGTTCAAACAGTTGCAGGATGGCTATGACTGACGTGCTCAGCGCCGAGGATATCAAGAAGGCTGTGGGAGCCTTTTCAGGTGAGTGCTTTTTTTTTTTTTCCCCCCCCGTTATTTTACCCTCTTTCGTCTCTTCAGCTAAGGATAGCAGTGCATTTATTTCAACTCAGGGAAGATTAGAGGATCCAGCAAGACAAAATATCAAATGAGGATGCGTTTTCAGAAGTGCAGTGAAAGCGTGACAGGTTTATCAAGTGCAGGGCTGCATCCTCAGCAAAGTTGCTCTGCACATTACAGAAGTGAAATACTTATTTTAAAGGAAGGCAAGCAGTAACTGCGGACAGACTTTGCTCCTACCGAGAGGATACTTTTAAAGGGAACAAACCCCTCGGCGAACCAGGGTGGATTATAGCCTCATGTGGGATAGGGAAGTCAGCCGTGGATGTCGGCAGCTTCCCACTCACCCCTGAAATTCAGTTTCAGGTATTACAGAACTACCGTTTCTCGTTTCAAGGAGATAAGAAACCGATCTTTTCTTACTTCCGATGCGGAATCCCCGGGTGGGCTTTGCTTTTCGGGACGGAGCAGAAGGCAAGAGTAGAGCAAGCGGGTGCACTGCTCGACTGCAGCTTTCTGCAGGACGAATGGCTGCAGCGGTCCACACTCCCCTTTCAGCCTCCTCCGTGTTTCAGATACTCCCTCTAACTCATCGCGACCCCCAAACTAACAGCAAACCTCTTCGCGCTATTCAGGCAGTTAAGGTTGCTCCCAAGGAAACGCCAGAAATGATGCTGCGGGATGCACACATTATTCCCCGCCCC
>NW_009647738.1:1533049-1575750 GCF_000708025.1 Charadrius vociferus
AAAAACACTGCCTGGCTGATCGCATCACCCAGGAGAGCAGCCTCTTTCTCTCCTGCTCTGTGCGGTGACCTTCCCGCACAGACAGAAGCCGCTGAGCCCGAACAAACTCAGCAGCCGGAGAGTCGGAGGTCCCAACAAACTGCTTTGCTCCATCCAGCAGCTGTTTTCCTCATTAGCTTCCATTGTTCTAGGGTCTGCTCCAAGTCCCGGAGCAGATGCAATTAGTGGCAACTAATGACACATCTCAGTCAAGCAGATCCCGAAAGACTGAACCTCCTTAATTTTACGTAATAGGAAAAGCTGCGGCGGGAATAAGGATGCAGCGGGAAGGGGGAAAAAAAAAAAAGTCCACAGCACGTTTTGGAGGTCACTGTATTGGATTTCTAATCCACACCACAGTCGTTAGGCTACGTGGGTGGGACAAAAGCGGGTGCGGTTAAAGGACAGGAGAGGTGGAGCAGGTAAACTCATTTATCTCAGCTCCGATTTCAAAGGCTCTGGGTTTGGGGTTGTTTGTTTTGTTTTGGGTTTTTTTTTGAGGGGGGGTGGGGGTGGTTATCCCTTCCCGGCGATGGTGCTTCGCAAGGTCTTGCAGGCAGCACACAGTACAGCACTCCCTTGCAGCGTCTGAGCTTACAAACCACGATTGCACATACCTTTAGTGGTCGAAATGCAACACTGATTTCTAGTAAGTCTTCAGGAAAAACGAAACAAAATTGAAACAGCCATGTGCTCGGCGACACTTCTCGTCACTGCCAGGCTTCGTGGTTGAGCAAGAGCAGGTTTTTTTTTTCCAGGGGTGGACATGTCAAAAAGTGACAGCGATCTAATGGTCAGAGTCCGCTCTCAGACGACTGTTTTAGCGTAAAAGTTCGCAAAAAACGGGTTTAAGGCACTAAAATGAGACCACGCAGGTTAGACTTCAGCTCCCAACTCTATCACAGACTTCCTGTGTGACCTTGGGCAAGTCTCCATCCCTCTGTAGCACAGCTCTTCATCTGCAAAACGGAGACACTGCCCCTCTCCCCCTTCGTTTATTTCACTTGGTCTCTGTGAAGCATGGATGAATACAGTGCGTGCATCCAGCTCCTACCACGGCTGGGCTCGACTGTGACTCCCAGGGTAGGACACGCAGCAGTACGGAAGAAAACCACGGGTATGCGTTGGTATATGTTTCAATGATTTTTCTAAACAGTTCTCTGGCTTTTCACCTCCTATAGCGGCTGAATCTTTCAACTACAAGAAGTTTTTCGAGATGGTAGGATTGAAAAGGAAGAGCCCAGAGGATGTGAAGAAGGTTTTCCATATTCTTGATAAGGATCGAAGTGGCTTCATTGAAGAGGAAGAATTAAAGTAAGTAAAGATATGTCCTTTCTCAAATAACCTTGCTTTAAGAGTCTAATTTCCTGTTTTCTTTTTTTACAAGACTCTAGATAATAGCATACAATTCAATCTCTTGACTATTATTTGTGTGCAATAATCAGTTGTTTGCCAATTACATGATCTAAAGTGTGTTGGAAGTAGCTAGCTGTAGCTTTCATTACAGGGCCCTGAAACACATGAATGATCGATACCTTACAGATAGTTCTTCAGTCAAATGCAGTTTCAGAGTAAAGCACTCCTCCTGAAAGTTAAAGAAAGTCAATAACAGAAGATACAACCCTGGATTCCAACTCACATATCAAAACAGTGGTACAAATACATAGAAAGTGAAACTGTTCTGTGAAAAAAAACTTTCCTTTTTTTCCATGCCTCCTCTTTAGGTTTGTACTGAAGGGTTTTACCCCAGATGGAAGAGACCTATCAGACAAAGAAACGAAGGCTCTTCTGGCTGCTGGAGATAAGGACGGTGATGGTAAAATTGGCGCTGATGGTATGTGATTAGAGGAATAAACTTTGACAGTAACTATCGAATATTACATACAAGAACTGAGGAAATCTAGGAATCACTGGGGGCTGTGACCTTCTGAAGGGCACAATTTGGATTTAATGAAAAGCCAAGTCCTGCTACATTTCCCATACCTTGCTTGCAGGCTTCAGGGGAAACAGGAGCGAAGTTCTGACACTAGAGGGGGCAAGAGTTTTCAAAAACAGAGATGCAGTTAAGGCACACTAAAGCACAGGACTACCAATCTAACTTCTACTTCAATTAGTTTAATTTTTCTGTTGATTTCAGTGGAGTAAGGATCAGGACACTGACAGTTCAAAGTCCCGGGCTTGACTATAGAACTTAGAAAAGAGAAAGAAAAAAAGCTCAGTACCAGCATTTCTACTTGACAATTAGTAAATAGGAAAGCAATGCATGACTTAGCAAAGCAATGCTCTTAGAATTCAAACTACAGTCAGTCTGCTACGGAATTTTTATACAATAACTATCTATCCAGCTTTTGCTAGTGTTTATGTGGGTCTTCACAGTTAAGAAAGCTTGTCACTCCCTTTTACTAAACATGAGAACTACAAGAAAAGAACAACTTTTCCTCTCATAGCATTGCTTAAAAAAATACTGCTGTTTTCTATTCCCCCTTGCGATGAATCAAATGTAACCCACATAGAACATTTCTCCTTTCTCCTCTTTCTTCTGTATCCCTGAATTACATTGGAAGAGACATGAAGAAATGCATCTCTGAATTAAATCTTTCCTCATTGGAGGAGATAGTAGCAGAGGTTTGTGGTCAGAGTACTAAATCATCTAGACAGCAGGCAATTGCTAAGTTTTCACCATACTGACAAGCCATATGATAGGGAGAAATCTAAAAAAAAAAAAAAAAATCTAAAAAACCTCACATCTCTCTGTGTTACCTGGCCTCAGGGATTTATAAAATACATTGTCTCCAAGTAAAAAGCCATTAAAAAAAGGAATAAAAAGCAAAATAAGGTTAGCTAACATAGTATCCCAGTTTAGAAGCTGAAAAAATGACATACAAAATCACCCACTGACATATTAGTCAGCTGATATATTAGCAAAACTACCTGTCCATAGCACACTGGTGTATCAGTGACTATCATCCTGTTTCTAGACTAAAGCCTCTGAATTTCTTAGATCATGACTATATTACAGTTGCAGAGGAGTAATTGTGAAGCATCTAGGGGAAGTAGTAGACAAATATGAAAGCCTTCCTGAAGCCACTCTATGCTGGGAATACGACATTACATACGCTTTATTATATGGGTCCTCCTTATTCCCATTAAAATTAGTGGCAGTAGTACTAAAATCAGTGGGCAAGATTTTCAGAAGAAAGCTTGATTCAGGTAAGTAAGCTTACAGCTGATCCACCAACCTCATATCAGATACATTTTCAGTTATTCCTGGAAGGCCACAAAACAAAAGCAGTACCAACTGGAATAAGAGAACCATATTGCAGAATGACTTTGGCTTATACAAGAGGATACAGCATTAACTTTTCTATTTAAGATTGACCATAACTTCTTTTTAAAGTTGAAACAATGCCTGAAAGCCAGTACATTGTAACAAAGCAATACGAAACACCGCTTCCTATCTCTTTCTTCTGTAACTTTTACTCATCCTCAACTTTGAACTGGAATTACTCCGAATTTATACACAATGATGAGAAGAGAATGAAGCACCTTTTTCTTTTGCTTCTTCTGGTCATATCCCTACTAAATAACATTGTCTGTTTCTTTTCCATTTCTTAAATTTGACTGCAACAGCAAATTGTTACACTGGAAAGGCTTGAAATACATGCAAAATTAACAGCTGGGACTGTGACCAAAGGATGAGGATGACAGATACTTCCAGCTTTTCCTTTGGTTTATAAATCCAGTTCCAGACTATAACAGCCTATGTAAATAAAATGTAAAGTCATGAATGTACATCACATTCATATTCAGTACTGCAATGCTATATTTCTGTTGCAAACCATTTGTTTGTTTACCTATAATTGAATTGTCAGGCCTCACTTTTACCCCTTGTTTCAAACATCAGCTTCTTACATCACTAAATAATCACAAATATGCAGCCTTTCACAGGGGTTAATGTTAATTCACTAAACGGTCCTTGAATGCTGTCCCTCAGGAGTCCATAGCAGTTGTAAGAACTGATCTTCATGGATTTTTAAGGCCGCAGAGCCATCTTTCTTGGACATACCATCACAAATGTTAATCCCAACCTAATCAGCCTTCTTCCAGTTAGAGGCCTCACGTTACAGATTTTTCTCTTAGGTCTCCTGCTTTAAACCTTTCATCATTCCTGCAAGACTGTTCAGCTCAAAAATCGTTCCACTAGCTTACCTCTTGAACGATCAAGATTTGTAATTTGTGGCTGATCTGCCAATTTCAAACAGTTGAAAATTTGCATCCTGTTCATGCAAGACATGATCATCTTCTGTGTGATGTCGAGCTCCCTCCATCTTCCACCGATGTGAACAGAAGATGACAAATTGGAAAAAAATTGCAGGCCAAGGCCAGGTTACCTAATAAAACTACAAACATTAGCTTCCAGATTGGATTGGGAACCGATGCTGAAGCCACTCTGTCAGCTTCAGGAGAACATTTATAAGAAAGAGGAGAAAAGAAAATGAAGATTTCTGCTCATAAAGTTTTTTTAGTCTATTTTGTGTATTAGCACTGGACATGCACATCATGACCTTCAGTTTCTTGATATTGATGGACTTGAGAAAGTACATAGAGAATTTAAAGTTCATGCACTGTAGACAGAATAAATCCAAATCCTTATCCCAGTAAGTCAAAATATTTTCCTTGATACAGCTCAGCTTCTGCAGACATTTTGAAATATTTCACTTACTTTCTTTAAACATTGTAAAAATGAGACATCAAGCATTCAAAATTACAGCTGATAAGTCATGACCTTGCCACAGGTAAAAGTCAAGACAAAAAAGAAAATTCTTTTGGAAGTCCTTCTTTTCTTATCCCTCTTTGTGCTCTTTTATCTTTTAAAATAAATTAGTGTAAGTCATTACGTATGAAGTTTCCTAAACAGATTTGCTATTGTATGGATAATGTAAAAAACACAATCTGATGAGAGAAAGCATTAGTCTACAACTTGTCCTCTGCAATTATATCTGTCATTTCAGTAAAATACTACAGGGTATGCATTAGACTGCTATAAACTACTAAACTATACTGAACACAGTGAAAAAATCCTCTCCTTTTAAGCCTGAGCTTTGACAGAAGATAGCTAGTAAATTGTTTTACATGACAAAATAGTCTAAATCCTTTTAATTTAAAACTATTATTTGTGCAAAGAAAGATATAATTTGGTTTGGAAGGAGAATTATGACTGGAAAAGAGGATGTAGTCAATCACAAGGATTCTCTCGCTAACAGGCCAGTCAGAGGCAATAAACATTTACAAGAATGACCAACAGGCAGGGGGTAATATACTGTGCCTTATCACAGAAGTTTTGCATATATGAATACACTTTGTAACAGTACCTCTACAAGCCACCTGCAGTTGGGCTAACTGTCACAGGAAAATAAATAGTGAACCAGTTTACAAGATTATTCACCTGGAACATCTTTGAAGTATTTAATATACATTGAAAATCCTGGAAAAAAGTATAAAATGCATAGCAGTTGTTCACAACGCAGTATTTTATGGTTTGCTGGCTATCAGAAAGTACCCATGAAATATATTGCCACTAAGTGATAATATCACTATCATAATGCATTATAGAAAATATTTGGCTGCAAGTCTGAATAACCTTTTCCAAATATATTCCGTAGATATAAATTATTACAAAAAGGATTAAATTTAGCTGTAGCAAGTATGACGACTTATTCTAATAGAATATTTATAGTTAGTTTTCCCTTTTGGAAAGGTTTCATCCATTGCAGTTCATGTTTCTCTCTGCAGGATTTGTTCACACAGCAATTTAATAATCATGGCCTTTTTCAGTTTTTGTTCAGAAGAGCCTGGGTTTTTATCACAAGTACTTTATGTTATCTCTTAAATTCAGTTTGCAATACTTTCAGTCTAGGTACCCACCATGTACAGGATTTATACATGTTTTGTGTTAAGTAATCTGCATCACTAATCCTAATTTGGATTTACATCTTTCAAAATGATGGATACATTTAGATTAATTTAAACCCTCTGACACTTATTTCTCAGTCTGGTTTGTCAGCGTTTGGCAACATGTTTTTTGGACATGTCATCAAAGTGCTATCTGTTTGTACACAGCAGTCAGTAAAGATCTCACTTGTTAAGAGTTCGGCATTTTTCAGCTGAACATTAGAATGTTCTTTAACATGCCTAATTTTCTTCTTCTATCTTTTTTTAGTTGCAAGACATTACTCTTCATTATGGCAAACTTCACTTATTTTCCCTTCAGCCTTTACAGATGACTGCCTCCCCTATTTGTCATTTTCCTCTCAGCTGATTATGTTAAACCTATAAACCACTCTCTCTGTATACCCTCTAATCCCTTTATCATCTTTGTTGCCCTTCTTGGGATTCCCTCCAGTCCATCATTTTTAACGCTCCGAGGCACACACAACTGTGTAAGGTATTCTCAAGTGTAACTGTTCCAAGGTTAGATGGAGTTAGGAATTATAACCTCCTTGGGTAATACAGTATTCAGAGTGCAGTATGCCAGGCAGCTATTCACCGGGAGACAAACGTGCCTTTCCCATGCTTTATCACCCTGCTGAAAGGCATTATATATACACCAAAGCATAAAATAACCCCGAACTGTAGATAGATACATTTATGTAAATATTATGGATGTTAACACTAATAAACACCACTGGGTAAAATCCTGGCCCTCTGACATCACAGGAATTTTTCTCATTATCACCAACTACATAGGTTTGTGTCAGCCTTCTGATTTTGTAATCTGTCATTTTCAGTCAATTTGCCATTACACAATTGAGTTTAAATGTAATATATTTATAATATAGGGACACAAATACTCTGAAAGAGTCATTAATAAGTCTCTTTGCCAAACTCTGATACAAAGGAAATTTATCTCAGTGCAAAATTAAATTTCTCATTCTTGCCTTCATCCCATTGAGATTTACAAAGGAATAACAGGGAACTAATCAAGTTCTTCAGATTAATAGCGGTGGACAGTCTTGACAGTCTGGCACGTATAACATATCTCCCTTACCCTCAAATAATCCTTTCATTTCACTGTAAGATTTCCCAAGTCATACTTTCCCCTTAATTAACTTGGATTTCTTTGTTCTTCTGTTATTGTGATGTTTCTGCTACACCAGTGACTCTGTAATCATTGTAATATGCTCCCTCCTTCTTTACATTTTCTTTTTTTAATTTTTTTTTTAAATTTTTCCCTTCTCCAGAATTTGCAACTCTGGTGGCTGAATCATAAAGGCTTTGACCAATGCAAACCCTTCACCCATCCTTCACTGCCCAATTCCAACCACCTCCTGCTGACTGCTTTGGCTCCTGTTCTATTTATTTATGTTATTTTATACTCCAGCTCTGTTCTCTGCAATCCTGCAACTCTGTAATTGTGCTGAAAGACACTGTTAAAATAATAAAGGTCACATCAATCTGGGCTTTATTCTCTCTCACTATAACTTGTTTCTTATGTCATGTAGGCTTGGCACACGCTGAGAGAAAATTTTACTCTTTTTTGCTGACATCCCTGCTGCTTTATCCTTTGCTAGGGTAAAGTGGGAAGAAATTTAAAAAATTATTTGCGATAAAACATGCATATAATGAGTCATTCAGTCCAAGTTCTGAACTGTGGCAAAACTGACTGCATTATTTTTAAGCCATCCCTGCTAAATGGATGCATACTCATAGCCTGGAAAATCTCTAGTGATGGCAATTACCCAACTTCATTTGGCAGTTTGTTCTTTCAACTTAATCAGTGTTACAGCTAAAAAGTATTTCCTAATATTTAACCTACATCTCCCCTGCTGCATTTTGGTGATCAGTAAATTGATACTTGTCTGTATCATTTGTTAAATTTGCCTGGTGTAGGGGGATTTTTGGATAAAAGGTTTGACAGGAATGTCAGTTGGTGCCAATCATGCATGGGGATAGCTTCGTAAACTATTAAGAAGTGGTCACTTCTGAAAAACAGGATATGTTTACTACCAATGTTACACAACTATCTAGGACAGAAAGAACAGAATACTCACATGAAACAACAGTATGAATTTCAGGAAAGGGGACACCAAGATTCAGATGTGATGCTACTGTTGACACTCCCACTGTTAATTTAGTATATCAAAAAAACCATCAAAAAATATTTCTTCTAAAACTTTACCAGAGAAGTTACTATCTTTCTTTGAGTTACATACAGGAAACTGAGACTCAAGCTAAGGAAATGACTAGTCAACAGTAAGCCTATGACAGAGCCAAGAGCTAAACACTTGTTTGCCAAATCCTGTTCAGTAACTTTGGCACCACTGTCATACTTTTTATCTTTTTTATTTTTTTTTTTAAAGCAAAGATTAAAGTGTGTGTGTGGGGGGAATCACTTTTAAGCAATGTCTTCCCCACATCTTGACGGAACATTGGTTACTACTGCAATGAAAAGGAAGGATATTTGCCATTTCTGGATTCCAAACTACTCTCTGCAGCAATAATACCTTATTCCATTCAGATTTATTATAACTAATTTAATATAAACAAAAAGATAAGGCTGAAACCTTGTCACCATCATATTGTACAGAATACCATTCATTGTCAGCCACAGTGATTACTCTCAGCTACTCGGGAAGCCCATAAACAGTCCCTAAAGCCGTTCTAGATTTTCACTCTGTAGTATCTTGCAAGGAAGACTTTTTGCTGAAGCTGCTGTGCGTTCAAAAGAAATCCTCTGCTTTTGCACAATGTATATACGGATCTGAAGAATGTATTGATTTTTAAGTATTCTAAATAAAGCAAATGAAAACGGATTGCAGTGAAGCAAGACGCGTTATTTACTTTTTCTCGGCAGCTGCTGACCTCAAGTGGCGAGAAAGCGTAATTACAAGAGTATACAGGGCTACAGAAAAAACGTTAGGAACCCAGCTATTGAAGTATCATGAATGAAGATCCATGGAATCAAATAATCGGCATAAAATCGCTATATAAACAAAGCCCTTTACAGTCTCTTTCTGTTCTTTGAACCTTCAAGGATTTATATTTTAAAGCTTCACCTGATGGCATAAAAGCCGAAATTTTATCCAGAGCTTTGACAAAAAATAGCACAATAGAACATAACCAATAATGAGTCTAAAAATTATTTATAGTACATTATGTGAAATAAAGTAAGTTACAGCAACATTAAGGGGAATATTTTACTGGCATAAAAGTCTGAAGACCTCAATGATTCCTGTATCAGTCTTTCTTCACATTATTCCCTCTATCACTCCTGAACAAACAACACTGAGTGCCTAACTTGGCCTGAAATTTTTCAGCTATACAGTAATGGATAAGATGAAAAGAAATATCCTTTTACTTTCAAACTGAAAAAGTTACAATATGGATGACGCTTTAATGGGTAGAGAGACCTCCAAAATACCATCTTTAGTTTTCATAGTGACAGTACCCGATATTCTAAACATGCATTTGGTCAGTTTATTAAATATGCAACTAGAATAGTCAGAAGCCATGTAATCAGAATTCTCATGAAATCATTTTTAAACCACTTTTTTTTCCTAACTGTAATTTAAATTCAAAGTTCAAGTGTCAATATTTTTTTTAAAAAAATTCAAAGACATGTAATATAAAAAAATCTCTGTCCAAAACAAAAATTACTATTTTATCAATTATCATAAAGCTATTACTTTTTTTTCATTGCTGCCTCTTCAATGTTTATCTTAGATTCTTACTTTTCCCACCTAAATTCCTTCAAAACCTTCCCCAAATCTTGAATTGCTCCATTTCCAATTAACAAAAATTTTCAGAATTCTCCTGTTAGGTGAAGTTATCCAGTCACAGCTCAAGATGCAGCAAACATGCAAAATTTTAAGTTACAATAAAATATAAGATAAAACATTATACATGCAACATATTATTCATTTTCATATCACTCTTTAAAATGTCTTTAAGACTGTCACAGAAACTACTGTAAAGACCAAAGAAAGCAGAATTTACTACAAAATTTAAACAGGTTTTCAGCAGTGTGGATTATAGTATGCTTGACAAATACAAAAATATCCACATTACCCTGCAATGTACTATTTCATGAAGAAAGGTGTTTTAATTTTCACATGCATAAGCAAAGGAGCAAAATTAAGTTTCTCCAAGAAACATTTACCTTAAATTTCTTAATTGGCATCTTACATCTTCTTCTTTGTCCTGAATAGTAAGTCTTCCATAATTTTCTCCCCTGTTGCAATACAGTAGAAGTTATGAAAAAAAACAAAAACAACAACTCCAGCCAGCATGTTGAAGACAAAATTTTAAATAATCAGTACACATCCCTTCCTTAGATTCACAGCTAATGGTTTATAATGAGACACAACTGGATGAATTAAGATATATAAATTATGTTTACACATATAAAAAAAGACACAACTTCTTTGCATTGGTATTATATATTGCTAGGAAAGAAATACAGCTCAGCCTCAGCTACAACTCAAAAGGAAGAAGAGCCAAATCCTCAAGTCATAAACAAACCGTAATTTCCTGACAAATGACATTAGCATTTAATAAAAAGTGTTTGTACCAACAGACCATCTCCAACTCTTAAAATTTCTCAGATCACCGTTTACCATTACCAAACTCTTAACCAACAAATTCGTAATTGTTTATGCTTTAAGAGTCCTGCCAAGCTTTTAATGGAGTTTCATGGATCAGCAATTTTCCACATGTCTTATTTTGGGAATCAATGGACTGGAGGCCATAACACCTGTTCACTTTGCAGAAGCTGAGCTTGGATTTGTATTTACAGTCTATCCACCAGTCCTGAGCTAATCACTGCCTAATGTCCTATGATTGCTTCCACTCTTTGTTCACTTTATCAAAGCAAAACTTACTAGTTTGCTTCTTTTGCCTTCTCTGATTTTGCATTTTTTGGGGGGTAAGTAAGGACACTTTTCCCTAGGTTCTGAATATTTTCAAAGATTGGAAATGCAGTTCATGTTCCCCTTTCTGGTGACACACACATAGTTTTAGCAAATCTTCTCTGCTATAGTATCTAAACATTAACAATATTGTGTCTGAAACAGAGTTAATATTGTTATGGAATTAAAAACTGTGGCATTGCACAATATTTGCAACAAGTTATGCCTCAACAAAATATCATCACATATTATGAAGGTTCATTGCAGACACAAATTAGCTCATAAAATTTTTATTAATGAGCATAAAGCACAAGAGAACCTCATTTGACTCTAAAATTCCAGATTGAGATTTAAGTCGTCAGCAGATAGAGAACACTTTTTTATTTATAAATCAATTGCAACTGAAAAAAATTATATGGCATGCACTAACACACCAAAATTCAGCTGTGGTTAAAGCACGTGCTGACATTCTTGTTTTAACACCACACAGGAACCATGGGTAACAGATACAAGAGAACAGGCTTTAGCATGTGCCAGTGACTAAAATACCTCCTCTAGGTCCCAGTCTCTCTCACTGCTAACACACGCTTGAACCTGAGCTGCTGCACCTTCATTCTGAGCAAGTATTTTAGCAGATTCTCTTTTCCAAAGAGACAAACCCTGTAGAAATCCCAACACTCTCTAGAGCTCCAACCTTCAAAACAACTTTTCTCCTAAACAAGATAGAGGGAAGCCAAATGTGTCTAAAGGGGGTTAGCTGTGTGCATGAGATCAATGGTCAAAATTTTCCCAGATGGTAGGATCTCCTAATATGGGATAATTACTTCACAGGGAAGGAGGAACATTTCTGGTTACTGTTCTTCTGGTTAATAAAATAACAAAGCTTAGCAAAGGCTCATACAGTTTTAAAGATAAAAAGTTAATATAAATACAAATATTAGAGTCCCTTCTCCAGCCACCAGAAAAAATAGAAGGGATTGCATGAGCTACAACAATAAATGGCCCAAAAGATGCAAATAAAAATACTGGAAGGCACTTAATAAGCCTATGGAACACACAGCTAGAAAAGGTGTTTTTTTCATAAACTCGTTCAGTCTTCCACCTAGGAAAATCTAAGTAAAAGGATCATATCAGTGCTTGAATCAGAATGTCAAAGTCTTATTGCAACAACAGTTTTTAATTCTAGAAGATGCTCACCTGAGCAATTAATGGTTTATGTACAAAAATACAGTTGGTTTCACTGGTGTTACAGTGGTACAACACTGGTATTAACAAACGGATGCTTAGGCTTTCAGGGGGTAAGAATGCAGTAACTCTCTATTAATTCCAGCCTTGCCGCTAGAGCTTCTAGACAGGTCGGAAGAGGCACAGGATGGGGGGTCAAATGCTTAATTGGAGGGAAGTGCTTAACTGCTGATTACTGGAGGGAAGGTCCGTCAGTTGCTGAAAAGCCAAGTGGTTCAGAGACATTTTCAGGTTTTGGAAACATTGCCTGGAAGGATTATTTTTAATTCTAACATTTTAATTGTTAACAAACTCCACTTCCTGTATTTTCACAACACAACACGGTTTAAAAAAAAATGTATCGCTAGAAAGATACTAAAATATATAGGTAATAGCAAATTATCAAGCACTTATTACTGCTTTAATATAAAGAAGAACAAGAATTATGTGGCTGTGCTAATTTTATGTTTCCTTCTGCAGATGAATGAAGATTTTCTGTCTTAAAACATTTGCATTCCCCCCTCCCCCCCCCTTAAAGTAATTTCCAATTTTGCTGGATACAGCACAATTGCATCTACTCTTTCAGCTGCAATGGGTTGTTGAAATTAAGCTATTGCCCAGCACCTGCTCTTAGTCAGACAGCTGAAATCAGAGGTTAGGGGAAAAAATAAAGATTTTATGTCATTGTAATGCAAGTCTCCTTTTAGCTTTGCTGCAGTCAGTGTTCAATTATGTTCTGTAACAATCTCCATTACTAGAGCCAGTGTTTTTCTGTTCCTCTCTGCATGTATTAACTTTCTTGTTCACACGTGATAGCCGCCTTAGCAAAGCAGAGGAGTCTTAAGAGACATTTGCCCATAGATTTAATGAGTCCACATCTTTTTTTGGCCTGTTGAGGATCCTAGTGTTCAAATGCATCTTCATTTTGAATGCTCCAAAGGAAGATAACTGATACAATAGAGAATTATTTCCCACTGAAGGCCTGATAGGTCAAAATTAACCTGGAATTTCATCTAGTCTATTGAATACAAAACACAGAACACATAACAAAGAAGGGCTCCCATGTAATTATTTTCCTGTGTGTATCCTATTTTTACAAGCTTAGTATCCTTCTCATTCAGAATTTTTTTAAGTTCACCATGTAGCTCAGATGTTTAAGACTTCATCAGAAGCAGGAACCATGGCCCTATGTCTGTAGGAAGAAAGCCACAAAGACATTAACCAGCGAGGCTCAGCAACAAACGGGAAGGAAGTAGATGGTGTGCACAGCTACTGGGAATGCAGGACGGGAAGCCTTGCTTTTGGAGAAGGAGAGAACATCATTATGTGGACAGAGAGCTCAGAGACAGGGGCCAGAGGGTGAACAACACAGAAATTCAGGGTCTGGGACTCTGGGAAAAGGAAATCCAGAGCAGAAAGGATTGGAGATGATTAGAGGGAGGATTTTAAAAGCTTAGAGCAGAAGAGGTTTTATTATAATATAAATACTTTGTAATAAATTGACCTTGAAAAGAAAGGACATGGATAAGGTGGAAAAGTTTATGCCTAAAAATCAACCTGTTAGAAAAGTGGAGATGATAGAAAACAGTGTGTTGTAAACTCTTGAAAATTTAATTAGGACCCTCAAATATTTCTCTTCTCCTTCCTCCATTAAAGCTCCAGATCCTGGTGTCATATGGCTGACTCGCAGTTTTCAGCAAAGGGAAAAATATTCTAGCTGTCATGCCTGCAGAGAAAACCTTGAACATACAAACCCTAAAAATATAAACAGATTATAAACCAAAACACAACCTTTTATTTTTTAATAAATCTCATTATTTTAATGTAGTCTGTCCTATAGTTTTTAACTTAAGATATAGCATTACTGTAAACTTAGCAGCTGCTTTCTAAGCAGACAGCAGCTAGAGATCCAAAAAAAGATTCCCAGCTGATATCATAATCATCATCACCACATAATGACTGGCATGCTGGAATTATGGGTAGCTCATTTAAAGATGTCATATATTCTGTATTTGACAGATTAACCCCTTCCCCATGATGTAGAAGCATACTCACCAGCATCCAAACACCAATGATTTTTCCAACAATAGCGTACTCACAGCTGAGAAAGGTTCTATGCCACACACAAGGCTACAGCGAGTCCTCAGTCTGTCGTACACACTCCCCCAAGCAGAGATCCATACAGCATTAAAACTTTCTGTATGAAGTTCCGGATCCATGATCAACTATCCATGTCTAATGCTGTGGGCTATATTGGTAAAAACTAAATAAAGATTTAGGGTTTGTTCCCAGTACTTCTAGCTTTCTCATTTTTCATTGCAACCTGACACTGAATTGTGACTCTGATTTTCCTAGCTTACATGTGCAAGAACAAAGAAAGATTCAAGCTGGAAGTTTTCCAGACATACGCAGGATTCTAGGAGATGCTCACCTGAGCAATTAATGGTTTATGTACAAAAATACAGTTGGTTTCACTGGTGTTACAGTGGTACAACACTGGCACAGCTTCTAGACAGGTCGGAAGACGGCAGGTCAAATGCTTAAACACTGATTACTGAAGTTAAGGTCTATGGGTTGCTGAAAAGCCAAGTGGTTCAGAGACATTTTCAGGTTTTGGAAACATTGCCTGGAGGGATTATTTTTAATTCTAACATTTTAATTGTTAACAAACTCCACTTCCTGTATTTTCACAACACAACACAGTTTAAAATGTATCCCTAGAAAGATACTAAAATACATAGGTAATAGCAAATTATCAAGCACTTATTACTGTTTTATATTAAAGAGGAATAAGAATTATGTGGCTGTGCTAATTTTATTCCCCCAAAATTCTCCTTATCTTTATTCTTGTGGATTTGAATGCATCCTTGAGAAATCTGTCCCTCATTCCATGTTCATCAGAAGAGATGACATAATAGTTACAATTAGCATACTTGAACCAAGTTTACAGTCTTGTAGAGGTACCTACCCTACATCTAACAATTTACCACTTTTCATTGATGCCATAACTGCCATTCATTTCTAACTTCCACTTTTCCAATGTAGTAGATCAGAAAACAAATGACAGATATGCCAGATCAGTCAGAAGCACTGTTGTAACTGCCAACAAATCCTTTGGCTGATTCAACCACTTCATAATTATCTTACATTTCAGTGTACCGAGTCTCAGCCAAAAAGCCTTCATATCCGTGTCTCAGTCCCTACCACAAAAGAGCAAAATCTGAAGACCTGGAACTATAATGCCATTATCAACAGCGATGTAGAAAGCATCCAAATTTATTCTTATGTGCTAATTGCCCCACTCTGAAGAGAAACAAAATGCAATTTTGGGGGATGCCAAATGAAGTAGCCCTCAAAACAGATGAAGTTTCTATTTATGCTACTACTTGGGGAAAGTGTCAAGAACGGAAATCTACAATAAAATCTACACATCCGTTCTTTCAGTTTTCAAAGCTCTCCAGACATATCTGTAAACACTCATAGTCAATCCTGTAAGACTCTATAAAGATTTAAAAAGCCGAATGAACTCTGAATATTCATCCATGTGCAAGGTATTTCTGATGTTGTTTTGTCACACTGTTTCCTTTTAGTAACAGAAGATTTAAAAAAGAACTGCTGAAACGCTTTAAGAGATTTCTTACAGAAAGATCTACTAATTCCCTTCCTCAATGGTAATGCTCTCCTGAGAAGCAATGCTTACTCCAAGGAAAGTTACATTACTTCCTCAGTAGCTTTTATTAGGCAGCACGTTCAAATTACAGGTTGTAACCTGCTCAATTCAGAACACATCCAGAATGTTTGCATCTATACATGAATAACTATAAAACCAAATCCTAGGAATATTAGTGAATTCTGCCTCACAAAAATCACTTTTTAACAGGTATATGTTGTGAAGGAGACAATGAAGTGACACGTGCAGTGCCTGACAGAATCTGAAACACAAGCCATACATCAATCTAAAAGACTGTATGACCTCAGTTTAATCTTCATTGTAAAGCCTTACCTTGCTTCTGAAATTCCTTGCCTCTCCTACTGGAGCTGCAGTTCCACCATCGCTGCCTTCTGTGTAGCCTGATGAAATGCGAACCGCACATAGACACGTGCAGTTTATCTGCCGTTTTGTGACCAGTCCCTAAAGGAATGTGACTTCAAATTTCAGGGTCTTGTGGCTGTCAGGGCAACTTACCCTGCTCACATTAGAAAAGGGGCGCTTCCCACACACAGAAATCTTGCTTTATTAGAGGAAGAAATTAAATGTGTGAATAAAAAGAGTGCTCTATTTCTCCTTAGCTGATAAATACAGGATTTAACCTAATAAACACTTCTCTAGGGTAAGGACATCATCCTCTGTTGTTGTTGGTTTGGGTTTTTTTTAAATCCACAGGGTTCTCTTCCCCTCTCTTTCTCACGTATTCAAGATGAGAGAAGCTTCAGTGAGCACAGCTACCAGTATTCCAATTTATTCAGCAGCAACCCCTGTGGACTGCTAACAGCAGACTGCGATTCTGCTTGGATTACAAAGTGTAGATAAGTAATTCCATCCTTAATCTATCACTGTCAATGCCAGTAAGGAAACGACTTCTACGCGTAAGAAGTCAGGCAGAGGAAAAGATTGAGATAGGGGGAAAACAAAAGTGTGGTGCAAAAAGACAGGAGAAATAGAGAAGACACAAGTCCACTAAGAGCTCTATGTGCAAGTGCATGTGGAGTTAAGTAGGAAATGAGGGAATGGGATAAAGGATCATGGTACGAAAGTAGCAAACAGAAAGGATTCCAGATTCCATGCAGAATGTTTCAATAGCAATGAAAATCTCACTTCCAAAATAATCTACGCCTTCTATTACACTGATCCCAGTGTAAAACTGTAGAGCTGTTTGAGACCTCACTGAATGCTGATGGATACCGCTACATTACATCCACGATCAATAAATCTCAAGTACATCATAATGGAGCCTCAAAGCCTTCGCATATAGACCTGTCAGTAAACTGGGACAATATTACAAATAGACAACAAAGGATAATGGAAAGATTGCAAAAATGGAACAACACAGAGACAAGTGAATTTCTTGGAGGATGGAGCGGAAGGCAGAAAAGATGAAAAAGGAGGCAAGCTATTTAGACATAAGTGATGGAGAACATCAATAACTGCACACCTGTTTTATGTAATGGAGGATTCAGGAATGGAAGAGAAAACAGTGAAAACAATAATGAGACCTGGAATTAATTTTTATTTTTCTTTTTAAAGGAACCCCTAGTAGTGACTCCATCACTATACTTCACTACAGTCATCATCTACAATTAAAGTCTCTGCTCACTCAGGCTAGAGAAGTCCCTTTCACATTTTTATCACAGAAACAATGTTAACTCCTTTGATTTTGATATAGGTACTTATTATTTTTATGTTATTTGCTCGCCTGGCTAGGTGCCTGGCAAACATGTCACATAGTCCCAAACACATAAAATGGGTCATTCATACCTGAAAAGACTAAAAAAGCTGTCTTCTAAGCAGGTGCTATCTTGAGGTTAAACTAAAACTTGGGAAAACTTATTTTAAACCAACTCTACTCCTGTAACGTCCAATCTTACAACCTAAATACAGGCCCGTTATTATTCCCTCCTTCCCAAGCTTACTTACTGCTTTTCATAGTAAGCAGATTCTGTGCTGCATGGTAAACCACCTAAAGTGTAGCCAAGCAAAGTTTATACCCTGCAAAAGTATTAATGACATGCTTTCTAACAGTTTAAGAGCTTTCAAAGAGATTGGAAGGAGGAGAAAAACCAGGAAGCTTCACAGTCAGCTTTTTCAGCTCTAACCCAAACCCACTAAGTTTGACTTGGACTGCCTGAGGAAGGCAGAAGGTCAGTTTAAAGATTAAGAATCGGGCATGGAGATAGTTTAAGAGTAGCCAAGGCAGATCTTAGTAAAAATATTTGAAAAAGGAAGAAAAGCAAACAATTAAAGGAACCGACCTACTGCAGACTACAAAATTAGGAAAGAAAGAGAAAAAAAGGAACAAAATTCAGAGATTCTAAGGCGGCGGCAACTAAGAAATTGCTCAGCAAGAAAATAAGTCTCTCCGATTGAACAGTCAAAAGCAAGAAAAAATCTAAAAAGCATGAACTGAAGGAAAAGATAACAGATCAAATGTTGGCCCAGGCTGAGGAGAAACGCTGCTCAACTTCCACGCTGGACACGCAGGCCTCGTAAACTGGCCATTTGAAGCACGCTGAGCCAACCGACCCCGTGAAATTCAGATTTGCGGCCGACTTAAAAGGAGCCGCAGCAAACACCAGAGCGGGGTGCCGTTCCGACTCCCGCTCCCGTTTGACTCCAGCTCTGAGCCCTGAGGGAAAAGCGACCCAGATCACGGGACTCCCGCCGTCGGTGACAGGGCACAAGGCAGCTCCCCCCTTTCCTCCTCCTCCTCCTCGTGCCGGCCCCGCTCCTCAGCCCGCGTAACAGACACCCCGCCCGCCGATAACGGCCGATAACGGCCGCCAGCGCGCCCCAGGCTCCGCGCCGTTAACCGCCCGCGCATGCGCAGAGCGGGTGGTGGTGGTGAACCGAGCGTCCCCGCTGCCCAGGACAAGAAAAGCGGCAGGGGGAGCCGGGGGGGAAAATGCCCGTCCGCCCGCGCGCATGCGCAGGAAGGCGCTCCGCCAGGCGTGGGACTGACACCGCCTCCGCACGGAAGATCCCATTCCGTGGGATCGCAGAGAGGAAATGGAGGCTTCTTCCCCTCACTCTCAGTTGTCTTGTCCCTCCCTGGTGCTGCCGCGCCACTGTTACATAGCTCTTGGCCCGCAACTTTATTGTTTTCTGCCTTGTCCCCAGTGGGTTAATTTTGGCTTCGTGGTACGGTCCCCTGTGTTCTACCCAATAACAAACCAGCTTGTGATAACGTACTTAGTTGCTGGGCAGAAACTACTGCGTGATCTCCTCAGCACCATGGCGCCATCCGCTGAGCGCCCTGCCCCGCCTTAGCTACCAGAAGGGGCGGGGGGGGGCAGGTTTGAATGACAGGACGTTTGGTGGGCGGGAAAAGACAAGAGAACCAATAGCAGCGCCGCACAGCATTGATGAGCAGAGCTCACAGCTAACCGAGCTGGGCGAGGCGGACGCCTCCTGAAGGAGTGGGGGCCTTCGGTTGCTAAGGCCGCGCCGTTGCTAGGGCCGCGGCAGAGCGCTGTGGCGGCAACCGCTGCCCTCAGCGGAGCGGTGCTGGGGCGGCCGGGTCACCTCAGTGAGGGGGGACCCCCGGGCGGGTGGTGGTGGGCCGCTCCGGGAGGCGGTCCGGCTTCTCTCAGCCCCTCGTCGAGGCGTCGCCCCGACGGGGCAGAAATGGGGAAAGCGGTGACAGGAGAAAGGCGGGGGATCTCAGCTTCTTCGGAACGGGAGCGGTGGACAGAAAGAAAGGCAGAAAGACAGAAAGAAAAAAAAAAACAAACAAAAAAAAGAGTATTTGTACAGCGTGTGAAGGTGCGCTGAGGATAGAGAAAGCGCAAAGGGAGCAGGGTAGGCAGCCGAGTCCTGCCTCATATGGGAGGTTCCCTTTGTGCTGGAGGAAAAATTCATGGCAGAAATCAGGATTATTGTGAGGGTGTGATGGTAAGGCAGAGCCTTAGCAAAGAGTTGAAGGATGAAGCATGTGCACTTCACAGAAGCACCTTTTCCCCCAAGCAGGCTGGAGGTTAACCTGAAAAAAAAGTGAGGTGAAGACACCGGTTTATTTAGTCAGGATGGATTATGGAGGTGTTGAAAGTAACTGCAGCTGACTCTTAACACTCTGGGAAGAAAGCTTTTTTTTTTCCTACCCTCTACATCGAAGCTCTGTGCGGCCTCAGCCAGAAGCACAAATCCATAAAACCTTTGTGTGCAGACAACTCCCAGGTTTAACTCTTTGCTCCAAACCTGTTTTCTTTCATCCAGAATGAAATGTTTGCCTCTTTTGAACTTGAGAAGCAACTAACCATCAACTTGCACAAAACTACGTATGATCTTTGGTAAATGCAAAAGAATTACTCTGCCTCGTGCTTTTTTTCATAGTTAGTGTGGACAGCATGAGTATCTTGCCTGTCTTCCAGATTTGAAACTTAGGCATAGTTTTCACTTTGGAAGTTTCCAGGTCCCAGTACATAGGCTTTGCTTAAGTCTTTCAAGTTTTGTTGTTTAGTGTTACCAAAGGTAAATTCCATGACCACTTTAAATTTACATGGGTTTTCTTTGGATGATCCAATTATGTGGTTAATCCTAATTGGGTCTGGAGCTGCCTTTTCAATTCTGTTCACAACACAAACAACAGGAAGGTCCTGTCCCATATGTAGTGCTCCTAAGTACTACAATAATATCCATGTATTATTAAAAATAATAAATTGATGAAGCAGACCAGGCAAAATAACTTCTCTTTTGCAGAAGAGACCCATATAGTGAAAGAGACATAAGAGATGAGTAACCACAACAACCCAAAGGGAACAGGAATATGCAATTATATAGGTAGGGGCAAAAACATCAGAGATGGAATAGGGAAGTCTTGTGTACCTAAGGAAATGGTTGTGAAGAATAGAGCGGCTCCCAGTATTGGGAGCTGCACCAAGGTCAAAGAGAACAACAGGGCAAAAGGGCTTTTATTAGCAAAAGAGAGACTATTAACTTGACAATAGAAAGCGATTCCTGTGTTATTCAAGGGTAATTTACAGACACACAGTAAAAGATATTGTTGTTTGAGCTTACTATGGAGACACTGTGAAAAGGTTCTCATTGTAGAAAGGCAGTTGGCAGTAGCAGGCATTTCGGAGACACACTACAGATTCTGGCAGAATAACAGAAATATGGATGGAATAAATACTGTGGGATGCAGTATTGGCAGATCAGACTAAACTAAATGAAGAAGGCAAGGAAACTTTATTTTGAGAAAGTGTAGTGATGTAATGGGCTAAGAGGATGGCAAAGAATAAGAAGAGGGAAAGAACAACTGGGGCTGTCAAATAGAAGAAAGGCAACGCATTAGTTAAGAATTTGCACTGGATGATGCCTGCACAGTTTGGAGCAACGTATGCTTCTCTATCTCATTTTACAAAGACAGATCTAATTGTCTATTGATATACAGAATAGCTTCCACTCAGAACAGTGTTGTCTTCAGCATAAGCTTGAACTGATCAGGGAACAAACAAGCTGACTTACCAGATTTTCCTGTCTAAATATTATGAGCCCAACTCAGCTCAAAGTAAGCAAGCAAGCTAAAAATGTTTAAACAAGAGCTACGTTTGGTTATTGCATCTAGGAGCAATTGTCACTATCCAAAACATCCTTCCTCCTCTATAATACTGTGTGAGCAGATAGCTTTACCATTTTCCTTCAAAACACCATCTAGGAAGCTGTAATAGGGTCAAAATACACCCCTTTCTGGGTTTATTTATTAACAACATAATGTAAAAGATTTGTATTCCAGGCCTGGCCATCATGAGTGTTCATTAAAGGGTAAAGCTAGAACCACTGGGGTATTTAATTCCTAGTTCCTGTCCTTCGAACTGTCCAGGCTAGCGAGACAGTATGTGAAGAGAGGATAAGCACTTTGGGAACACAAAGTCTTTGTTTTGCAAGGATTATATTTTTCATGGAGTGATGTGGTCATATATGAATTCTGCAGTCCTCTGCTATTGCTTTGGATCTTGGGGAGTTGTGCAACAGCAGGCCAAAGCAGGCAGCTGCCAGGTTTGCCCGAAGTGTTGTGCAAGCCATACCAGAAAGCCTTGGCTTTAGAAGAGCAAAAACTAAAGCCCCTTGGTTTTCCTTCCATATAGGGATGAATCAGCAGGCTCTTTCTCTCCAGCCAAGTGACATTTGCTTCTGTTATGCCCAGGATGCAACTAATGAGCCACCAGCAGCATTGAGTCAGCAAGAGCTGCTCTCTTAGCAGGGTCAGCAAGAAGAGTTCATCGAGGAATGTTACCAGCTTAAGCAGCTTTGTAGTATATAAATGACCTGTCTCTTCCCTAAACTCAGTATATAACAAGGATTTGAATCTGAGGAAATGCCTAATCTAAGGAGAGGAAATAGCCTCCTATGCAGTCCTGTCTGACTTATCACATTGTGTTTTTCTCTACCTGATAATATGTCTGGGAAATTTTAATTCTTAGGTAAAGGCTGTAGGGTAGACATGAATTTTAGAACAAACAGCAGTTCTGCCCTGATCTGGGGGACCTTTACTGTTGTTCATAGAGCAGAAATCTGATGTCAGCACCAGCATGCATAATGGCAATATTCATTTCCTCACATGGGTATTACCTTTTAGATTGTTTTGTGCTTCTTATAACAGTTATCTTGCCTGTATTCAGAGTTATAGCATCCAAGCTCTTATTGGCATGCGATAGTAACAGAACTGAGGGAAAATAAGATTCTCTAAGATGAAACAAAAATCTTTTATGTTTTCGGTTTTGGAGGAGATCCAGCAGTGGGGAAGAGTGCATTAGCCCAGATGTTCCGCACTGATGGGGCTCACTTTCAGAAGAACTACACACTGGTAAGTACACAACAGGCTCAAACTGCTATCCAACATTTTTCTAAGTTGCATGAGAAAACTAAGAAGGTCTAGAACAAAATAAATAATACAATTTTAAGTTGAGGCATTCAAGGTGGGGTCTTACAGGGTTTTCTTTCTCTTACACCCTAGATTATGCTGGTTTTGAAACTTAATGCAGAGTAATTTAGTCAATTTTTTAATTTTCCACCAATGTTTTCACAAGCTTTTGTGGTGTTAGAGAGCTTCCCCCTTTAGGGAGTGCTCTATGAAAAAGCATTGCTGAAGGAGAAAGCTTTTAATTCCAACTATTAAATGTGCGCGTGGACAGTGCGCTTATCGCTATGCAAACATGAAGATGTGCTGCATAGCCCCAAGATAATTATAATCTACAGAAACTGTTCCCAGATGAAGAGGATACAGTTTGCAGTCTTTCAGTGTGAGAATCAATGGTGATGACTAATCAGAAGCAGGATAAAAATAAAAGTAAATATAAGTAAAGTAAAAAAAGGAAAATATGAGTGTGGAGAAAAAAACCCTAAAATATGTTTATTCATTGAAATAAAGATGGAAACCAGAAGTTACAGATAGAAATAGAACAAACAAACAAGCTACAAAGCAGAATGAGATAAAAGGTGGAAGAGGCACAAATAACCTCAGTCCCATATGTTAGCTGATCACACGGTTGGTGCAAAATGTTCTAAGGCGTGCTTTAGAGCAGCAATGTGATAGTGAGCATAGCCCTGCAGATTTCAGCTAATACTCTTAGCTGTGTATAAGCAAATCTCTGGATGTTAGATCTTCTCCATCTTTTTCCCCCATCAGAGCAAATCTACGTGGCTTTGACATGTAAGTGGGAGTATGTTACCAGAGCTGAGGAGTTCCCAGCAGTCTATGTTTGATGGGATTGTAATGATTCACAAGAATTGCCTCAATCCAATGCATAGTTGGTATGCAGTTGGACAGGCTCTTAAAAACTCGTCTGATCCTTGTTTTCCTGATTCTTCTTGACAGACAACGGGCATAGAACTGTTGGTGAAGGCTGTATCAGTTCCAGAGACAAGTGATAGTGTGGTGAGTTTTTCTGTGACATAAATTGGGTCAGAAAGAGACAGCCAGAGCTCAAACCTCACTTCAGTCTCGTTCTGGTGGAAGATCACTCTGCATGTTCATAAGGCCATTAAGTTGCATTAAGGAAATGAGGCTGATCATGTACAACTGCTGATAGTCCAGGGTTAGTTTAATCTTAAATATGTAAGTTTTATATACTTGTATCCAACAAGACATCTTAAACCAAAGCTGTTGCCAGCTTTGTTAGGATTCTGTTCTGTCCTTTAGGGCACTCAGATTTAGTTCATGTTTTTTGAACTATGGAAGTTGGAACTTACTTGTTATTTTTCCTTAATGCCCTATACTCCCGCTAGTGGAATGTGGACCACGTGTATAATTTTGTATAAATAGTGCAGGTTACTGTCCTGCTCCACATATTCTGTTGCCGGTAGGGATGGGAACCAGACTTGCAGCCTTGGAAGTAACCCTTTTATTGATTATACATGAAAAATAGCTGTTTCTTTTCTCATGCTATCTGAACTGGAGTATTCTCAGTGTGGGGAACTTGTGCCGTAGGAACATGACACTGCTGTACTGAACAAAATGCAGGAGTTACAAGTTCCAGTATTTACTTTCAAAACCTTTCTCTACACTGCAGTTTTCCTGATGAGAGCCTTCTTTCTGCTTCCGCTTTCAGGAATTCTTCATTTTTGACTCTGCAGGAAAAGATCTATTTTCTGAAATGCTGGAGAAACTAGTAAGTCTTATGTAACAGTCCTCTTCTTCCAAAGAAGTACTTTTGCTTTGAAGATCTTAACTCCCCAGTCTAGCAGATGTAGCAAACTTTGTCTTTAGTGTAAATGGGAGCAATTACCTCAGTTGCCAATGCATCCTGTTCTACCTGTCTAAAACTTGTAAAAGTACTAGAAGAAATATTTTCCAGAGGAAGGCATGCAGATAGTCATTCAGTTTTATTACAAAAGAAATAGGGATGTTTAACTGTGAATCACTGTGGCCTGTTGGTTAAAGTTATTTTTATTTCTTAGAAAACATCTATTTTGCTGCTACTCCAACAGCAGGGGTTTTTTTGTGTTATAGTGATGTGTTTGATCCAACAGGACTCATTCTTGTCCTTAAGCATAATACTGCCCTTGTTTTTTTCCCTTCACACATTTGTGTCCTTACCTGTACAGTTCTCCATTGTGTTATCTTATTTTGAGAGGTAAAGTCAATTAATTGATGTGAAGTTTCGTAAGATGGCTAAGTCAACTTAATGGTTCATTGCTCTATGAGACACCATTCCACTTTTGCCCTTGCACTAGGCCTGGTTTGCAAGGGACCCCTCTAGAAGCTGGCTCAGCTTCTCAAATTGGAAGAAAACCTTTCTACTTTTTTTCTCTAGGATTAATTTTGCGCTGATTCAGCATCAAGAATCAGCTTGCCCAGGGATCAGATGGGTGCCAGAGCTGATACAAGTAAAGGAGCAGGACTGCAGGCAGGAATGGGGAAGGAGAGCAAGACCACCTCTCCCAGTGCCAGCTATCCATTTAGTCAGCTCAGCTGAAATGTGAAACCGCAGCCAGGGCATAGGATTCCTGTATGTTAGGCTTTTTATTTTTGTCTTAGCATCTGTGTTTGCCGTGTATACAGACTGGCTGTTGACCACATCGGGTTCATTAGAGCTGACAATGTTTCTTTCTTGCTGTGCAGTGGGAGCAACCCAACGTCCTGTGCCTTGTGTATGATGTCACTAACGAGCAATCTTTCAACAACTGTGCCAAGTGGTTGGAGAAGCTGAGGGCCCAAGCAGTTGGAGTCCACATCCCAGGTAAGAAATGGATGAGATTCTTGTTATCTGTTCCCCTCTTGTACGGCAGCAGTTGTTCCCATTGAGATGTGGCATAGAGCATTTATTTTAAGCCAGGGGCAGGCATGGCTTCCTCCAACTCATTTGCTTTTATCACAAAGCCGAAAAGGTATGAATGTGTTTCCTTTGTGGAATCTTTTCTAGGTACTTGTAGACTGTTCTCCATGCCTCCAACTTTTTCAGTTACTTCTACAAACGTTCCAGCATTTATTGCTGACAATTCAGCATTTCTGGATTGTTGCTTTTCCTTTGTTTATTTTTTTTTTTTTCTGTAGGTGTCTTAGTGGGGAATAAAATAGACCTGGTTGGTCGTCGAGTTGTGGAGCAGAAACAAGCACAGGAGTGGGCTGAGAAATATGGCCTGGAATACTGCGAGATGTCAGTGGTGTGTATCTGCTCCTTTCACTATCTGTGGAAGTGGGTGTCTGTAAAGTTATCTTCTCTTTCAGGTAAAGAAAGATAACTGGGGGGGCTCTTCCACTTGTTTGTAATCTAACTAACCCTCAGTTTTAATCTGTCTTTTGTGAAGTAGTTAGAGCAAAAATAGCCAAATGCTTATTCCATCTGTCATTCACAAATTTCTTATTTCTTTACAGAAGGAGATGAAAAATTTTGAGGCCCCTTTCCACATCCTGGCAAAGTCATTCCACCAACTGTACAAAGAGAAAGTGGAAACTTTTCACTCACTAGCTTGAGGGCTGTGACTGGGATGACTTATTTATCCTCTAAGCTTCTTCAAGTGCCCAGAATCCAACAGGATGGAATACAGAGAGAAGAAAAAAGATGATATATTTGCTTCTTCGTGGTCATCTTCTGGTAATTCAAAATAAACTAGAAATAAGCAAGTGGAAAGACACTCTTCTGAAGTTGCTACCTCAGCATTCCTTTCATGTCCTCTAACTTGGTTCTCTGCTCACTGAAAGTCTGCTAGGTTGGAGGAGGCGGGGAGTAAAAGGGGAGGGCAGAATGGAAATTGCCAGCTCTTTCCTTTGATATTGTCTTGTGTCTTGTCTGCGCAGACTTCCTGCTGCTACAAGCAAGCATTTAGAGGTTTGGAGAAGGAGAGAGGAAGCTGACAGGATGTTTTTCAACTTAAAAACCCAGCCTTGATACATACGTTGCAGGGCAGGATTGATTTGGCCCTGCTGCTTGAAATACATTTTCAGTAGGAGGCCTATGCCCTAAAAGAGATGTGTGGGGACCAAGCTGGCTTTAGGTGTGTTTCTAGGAGTGCCCAGAGTTTGAGGCCTGTTTTAACAGTAGCTGGCCCAGAGTTTGAGGCCTGTTTTAACAGTGTTACTCTTATCAGTTGTAGGACTGATATGCTGATGACTAATATGTGTTTCTGACTTCTAGAATCTGGTTCTTTTCCTCAACGTGGCTCACTTTCACTGCCTGGTAGGAACTGTCTTTCATCTGTACTGCTGTCACTTGGTAACGCAGTGCCCTCTGCTGGTCCCAGGTCACAAGATTTCTCAAGAAGCTACCTCTCTTGAAGCAAGCAGGACTTCCTACAGGCACATCCAAATTGGCTTACCTGCAAAATGGGGTCAGATAGCAAGAATACCCTTTATTCTAAAGACGAGTCCAAGATTTAAAACAGCTTATCTTCTCTTCTTCGTATCTTTGTCATCTTATGTGGTTTTGTGTCATTTTTCTGTTTGTCAGCTGAACTAGGCAATACCATGTTCTCATTAGGTTCAGTTCTCGGTCCCTTACTAGAATCAGAGTCCTCTTTGTTGTTAAACTTTCCCTGCTTGTCCTTGAATTTCGGATTAAAGACCGCAATTCTGATGTCGTTAGTGGAAACAGGACTAAGGAAATGAAAGACAGCCTGGCTAAGTTACTGTGACTCAGCCTTGTCTGGGTAGAAGTTTCATATCAGAAAGGGTAAAATCCTAGAGAGAATGGCTCTTTTGTGTGGAGTACTGATGTTGTATGTGTGAGAGTCTATTTGCTAATGCAGTATGTGAAAGCATCCATGGTAAGGTACTGCCGTGTAACTGAGCCTAATACCAAGGAGTTCAAAACTATAACCTTTCTCTTCTCACAGATTATGTGAGCCTTCCCTGGGCAAGGGAAGAAGAATTTTGTAGAGAGTCAGCACTGAATGATTTTTTAAGGAAGACTTTTCAGGAATCTGTCTTTCAAGACTTTTATACGTGCATTTTATAACTATTTTTATGCCCAATGCTAGGAAAAGTACATTGGATTGAACATAAGAAATATGGCTGCAGATGTTGTAGCAGAGTTTATGAAGCACTTCAAGAACCTGGAGAAGCAGCTGGTTCATTTCACTGGCAACACTGTGTTGAGGCTAGGAATTAGCTAGGGAGCATGAATACCAGCTAAAGAGGTTAAGTAGGAACTCGGCCCATAAGAAAAGAAAATGAATATGTTCTTTTGCTAGAAGCCACCTCAAAAAATGACAGAACCAGCTGGGAAAGCTCTTGCTTCCTCCAAAGAAGGAAGGATTCCTCCATGGGCTTAGGGAAACTAGACGACTCTCTTTTTTGAATTGGATTCGTGTTACTGGCATTTGTATCTTACAAAGGTTGTCTTGTTAATCCTGGGGGGTGCCTGTTCATTTACATGGGCTGAATAGAGTCTTGCCTGCAGGTGCTAGTACCTCTGACTATTAAGAATAAAAGTTATTTTGGATGCTTTGCTGATCTAGTTAAAGAACGAAAGAAGGTTTGTTTTGATTTGGTAGCTCATTTCCCCCTGGTTCTATTGATGATGTGATTACAACACAAGACAGATATTTTTTCATATTGAAAATAGCATGCCAGGTGTGAATGCCACCTGTGACGTGGAATACAGGGGGGATGAATGCCTTGGGAATGGATGATAAAATGGATCCTATGCAATCTTTAACCAGGGAGTTCAATCTCTCTGCACCAGAAGGACCTCCCATAACTTCAAATAAACAGTCTGAATGCACCAGTAAGATGAAGATTGGTGAACACTGTTTTATTAAATGGATGCAAAAGCTGGAGGATCTCATTAAGGGAATGCTTGCAGTGGTGATTTGTGATTTATAGGGAAGCTGCTTTTGAGAGGTTAGTGAAGAAAAATGCATCCCATGCAGGGAAAGATATATTGCCTGAGAGAGAAAATGTATGATCTAATTAGCTAGCAGTAGGGAATCACCCACTGCCCGTTTCCCTCTTTCCACAGGCCATGACTAGAATTAGAAAGGAGGTTGTGTCTAAAGTGTGTTGCCCAACTTGCTTTTTACAGGACCGTTTCAAGCACTAATGTAGACACAATTTAATGTCCTTCAAAATGGTATGTTTGACAATAACCATCTCGGTCCTTTGGAATGCATTTAAAAAGCATAATATGTTGTCCTTCCTGGCTAATGTGCTATGTAATACCAGAATGATGCAGGTGATGCTTGTTGCTATTTTCCTAGCTTATTTGTGACCTTGTTGTAGAGGCTAGTAGTGAAGAGTGGGTAGAGAACATGGGAGCCAGGTACGGGGAGGCTGTGGAAAATAGTTTTGTGCCTGTGTGAAGGAGTTCAGGGCAGTAAGTAGGTGAGCTGGACAGGTATGATGAGTAAGGGTCCGAAGCCATTATTAAGTTTCTCTTACTGTGTTCAGTAACTGTTGTGGTCACGTCTGTAGGGTCAGGATGCATGTTTGCCGCTTATAGCCTTAGCATCATTCTGAATTACAACCACTGTGGAGAACAGTGGGAGGAAGGCAGAAAGCCTGTCTGCTGACCAGGAAGCTTGTTGTCTTCTTACAGCTCCCCCACTTTGTCCAGCTGTGTGGTGTTGCAGGTGCTCAGCATGGGTGTTGACAACCCAGAAGAGACCCAGCTTAACCAGAACTTAAATTTCAAAAGAAGGGGAAGAAAGGAAATAAACAGGCCTCAGGACTTTAACCATTTTTAAGAGATACATATTACTTCTTTTTCCTGCTTGCTTGTTTGATTAGACAAAAGCATTCTTTCCTCCTTGGAGTCCCTCCTTCTTACTTTTCCCTTGGTCCTCGTGTCTCCGCCGCACAGAATCCCTGTTATACTTGTGCCCTGCTTTACTTAGCTTGATACATCACCAGCTGATTTTTTTTTATCCTTCTAATTTCTGCATTATCTATTCCCAAGGCTGCAAGACATTTCTTCTTAGAGAGATTAATAGACGAAAGAAAACAAAAGTGGAATTTTTAGTCAAATTGTCTTGGAAGAAAGAACCTTAAGAAGCTGACTGACATTCTGAAATTTTACTGGGAATTCATTTGTGTAAAGTTGTCATATTAAAGATGCTTTAATGGTTTTGTTTTGTCTTGCCAGACATATTCTACTGTGGAGTGAAATGCAGGATGTAAAATTCCAGAAAGATCAGGTTTTATTGTGGGAGTTAATAGGAGTTTCAAAGCTGATCATCCTGTGATAAGATCTGTTCAGTCTTAACAATGGAGTGGTCGCTGCTGTTCATAATAAAGCATTAAATATACTGAAATGGGGCTGTCAGAACAGTTTTTTCTAGAGATTTGTTCATTTTAGAGACTTAAAACTTAAGAAAGGACATCTTTCAGCAAACTGATCTGATAAATGACACCATTTGGACCAGGGTTATTTCTGATATAACTTCAGTGACTTAAAGGGCTGGATTTAGTCTTTTATGCCAATTGACTCCCCTGGGTAAGCTTCATTTCTTCACCCGCTATACATCTTGGACCGATCTGACCTGATAGCAAAAGACACATGATGTTGTTGAAAATGAAATACTGCCTTGGGGCAGAAGGATAAACTGTGTGGCCTCCTGAGGTCCTCCCAGCAATACTTTCTATAATTCTATTAGATTAAGTGGGGAAAAAGTAGCGTGGAAAGCACAAAACAGGCTAAGTCATAAGCTAGCAATTAAACTGGGAGCTGGGCTGGGCTACAGCAGAAAACGTACAATCTATCCCAATTAAGGACTGTATCTCAAGAGAAACCAGGAGCCTGACGCAGGTGCTGACAGCAGGGAAAACACTGCATTTCTGTTCTGTAGGCAGCAACTGCTTTCTACTGGTGCTTACACAGATCCATGGGGGTCCATACCCCACTCAAGACTGTGCTCTGCTTTTAATAATTACTGTATCTGTGATGTTCAGGTGACAACTGCTTTCAGTTGTTGTCTCATCTGCTTGTGTAAAGCCAGCAGTATGATGGCAGATTGTCTGCTAGTGGCAGGAAGACATTCCTATTCTTGACACCATCCATGAGGCAACCTCTCTCCCCCCATGCATTCTCAGTCCTTCTTTTCCTATCTCATATCCACTTCTTGATGGAGAATATCCACCTCTGCTTGCTCTTGGCAAGTAATTTTTCCATCTTGCAGATGGTACTCAATGGGAGCTGGGGCTAAGGGACTTCTAGGACCTTCTGCAGCAGAGGTGGAGTCTGAGCAAGAGCTCTTCAAGGGCCATGTTGGCCCCTGCAACATCTCTGTTAGCCTAAGGCCACATCATCTCTCTGCTTCTCGCATCCTATTTCCTCCTCCTGCTGTCATCTTGCCTTGAGAACAATGTCTTCTGTGCCATTTGCCCTTGGCTCTGTTGACCCGGAACAGCAGTGCCTGGGGGAAGGGAGAAAGAAGAGAGCTGCTCAATCTCTAGTCCTTTCAGGCCTCTTCAGGTGTTGTGACTCCCTGTTGAAGACACCCGAGAGATGGGGATGTTGCTCAGTCTAGAGTGTAATTTCCTGGCAGGAGACCCCTGGCTGAGTCCTGGCAGCCTCATCTTGGCTCTTCAGAGCTTGCTGCAGTGTAACTTTCATAGACACTGGCTGTTCTCATTCTGACTTGGAGTTTTGTTTGTGGTTTTTTTTTGTTTTGTTTTGTGGTGAGGTTTTTTGTTTTGTTTTGTTTTTTACTCCTTGGGGGTCTTTCTCTCATTCTTCTGTCACAGCTTCACATATTTCCTCCCCTAGAGCTGTTTGTCAAGAGAAGCCTGGAATTGCTCTCTTTCCTGGTCTCTGAGATCAAATCCAAATCTGGCAATGTTTAAAAGGGAAATGTGACAGACCCTACATGTCAAGCCGGGGTCAGGGATGGGGTCAGTTTGATGAATTTCCCTCCAGCCAGATATGCATCAATTGGAGAAATGTGGAGCCTGTAATCTTTCTGCACAAGTACTGGAAAAATACACAATATGAGGGCTTCAAGTTAGGGACTGTGAGCAGAAAGGTATAAAGGCAGAAATGATCAGCTGCTGTGTCCCGAACAGGGGAAATGCAGGAGCAGAAGGAGAACAGGAATATCTAGGAAAGAGTGGGGTCTATATCCCTTCATGAAGCGCCCAAAGGATTTGCTGAGGCAGAGTGGGAGGGTGGGAATTAGGGGTGGGAAGGCCTAAGGCTCTTCCTGGCTTGTAGAATGATGTATGGAAATAAAGTGGGAGGAAAAGTAATTTTTGCATCATCTATTAAGGGAAAATGAGGATACAGGGTAGAGCTGGATGACAGTACAGGTGGGAGGGCAGGTGGTAAGAATAAAGAACTGAACAGAGATTTTCAGGGCCAAGATCTCGGGGCTGAGGTCAGTTTGGGAAATTCAGAGCTATGCTGAGGAAGGTCAATGGTAGCCGTCAGTTTAGGTTCAAGATGTGGGGCCAGCATTAGAACGAGACAGGATGAGTTAGAACATTAGAACAAGGCAAGTCTGCATGACAGAGTTGATGCTGGGATTTGATAGGGCGACAGCGAGAATCCGGAATGATAAGCGAAGGAGTCGTGTGGGGAGATAAGAACAGCAAGCTGTGATGCTATGAGGTGCAGTGGCTGGAGACAGCATATCCAGGTGAGACCAGAAAAAACAGAGTAGGTAAACCAAGGACACTATCAGACTGTCAGGGTGGAAGAGTGTGAAGAGGTGTTGGAAATTCAGATTGAGTACAGTTCTTCTGAGGCAATTTCTGAGTGGAGGTGAGTAGACGCCTACAATTGTTACCCACACATCTTTGTATAGTTTAAAAACTTAAAATACAAATTCGTTCCAGCACCATCTCTATTTTCTTCTGCCGGAAAGTGGGGTGATCTATTCGCTTCAAACTTTTTTTTTTTTTTTTTTGGGGGGGGGGAACAACACAAAATCTTATGCCTAATTGTGCTGCAGAATCCTGAATACATTATGTTCATTCATTCAGGGAATGGAAAGAGAACCTGCATCTCACCTGACCAAGCAGAAGTGCCCACTACAACTTGAGCATTGACATCTCCCAACAAAAACTTCACAATCAGTTCATACAGCGGAAGACCTCCCCAGAATATCAATATTTCACCGCAAAAATTAGAAAAATGCAACGTGTATGAGGTCAATGTAAAGCAGATAGAAGTCACTCTGTTAATGAATACAATTACCTACAATAAAAAATGCCTTCAGCTCTGCATGGGAGGAATCTCTTTTCTGTGTTGGTTTGCCTTCTCTGCTTTTGCTAACGTATTTTGATTCCTGTGAAGCATCACTTTCTCTTAGTCTAACAGTTGCGTGTGGCCATTGCGTGCTATTCTTATGACTTTGGTTTTGTGATGTCAGGTAGCTTCAGTTTGGGGACTGTGAAACTGGAAGTTTTGAAATTCAGGTTGCAGTGAAAGCATCAGGCATAAAATCAGCTCATAAGAACAGCAGAACAGAGTAACTAGGAAAGATGTCTTGCAGGGTTAAGATAATGCTTTTCAGTGGTGTTGTCAGCACAGAGAGATGAGGCTGCAACGAATGTGAAAATGTTAGGTGGGGAAAGAACATTGGTGGGTTTGGAAATGGGTAACAAGTGTGGGTTTCTTGTAACTGAGGTAAATGCAGAGGAAAGGATGCTGCAAGTGTCTGAACACAGGTGTCTGGGTAGGTAGTGGAGGAGACAAAGGAGCATTCTTGGACAATGTCATGAAACTGGGTAAGGGCAGGAGGGCTGTTCTGGTACGAGCAAAAGCAGAGTAATGCAGAGTCAGTCTGTCCTCTAGTTTCTGCACCTATTGAGACCTGGGGATATTTCCCTTAAGTGGACTAAGTCATTGCTGTTGATGGCCCTCCCAGCTAAGAATGCCAGTAGGGTGGCTTTCTCTCTTCCCCAAGACAGAAGTGATCACTGGATGCTGGTCTCTGTCCACAACCATTTTGATATCTGATTCCTATACACTGTCCATGCCTCTTGCCTTTTTCCTCCTGTCTCTGCACATGGAGGTCTTGTAACTATGCATCACCACAATTCTGCTATACCTCCTGTGCTAGCAGCCCTCCCCATTACCTTAAGGCTGCTTAGATCCCCCCATGTACTTTTCTTTCTGGGGTTATAAGCTGCTGTCAGAAAGAAAAAAGAAAAAAACCACTGCTCTTTCTATCCACTACCACCCTGTCCTACCCCTCTCCTCTCCATCTGGTGCTAGGGCAGATCTTGTGCCTTGCTCAGCTGGCTAGTTCTGGCATGAAGCTGGACTGGTATGGGAGCGAGAGAGCTGTGGCCACGTTGGATGTGTGTCTCTGCGCGGGTGAGGGGCATCCGAGGCAGGCACCCTTTCCTCCTTTTATCAGACTGCGCTCATTTATTATACCATCTGTTTTCCCAGTGCTGGAGATGATGCTGGGGATATGTGACTTGGGGCACTCAGGCAGAAACTGGCCTGCACAAGGCCGGCCATGTGTTTGCCTCCTAGCAATGCAGCGGTCAGCAGCAAATTCTTTGCTGCCGCCTCCTCTCAGTATGGGAGAGAGCAAGCGTGGGCCTGGGTGTGTAGGAGACACAAAGAGATTGAATGTGTGAAGGGGGGGGAGGGAAGAAGGGGAGAGTGAGAGCGACGGACTGGGGTACACATGTATCAGCTGGAGAGAAGTGTTGGGAAGGAGGGACAGATGGACAGATAGGCAGAGTCAGGGAAAAGGAAAGAGGTAGCCTAAACAAGTACTTACATTAAAGGACAGTAAGGAAGAGAGAAAGGCTGTGAAGGTCAGAAAGACAGGCAGATTTGGCAGGTGTGTGGTGTGGAGATAGGTGGATTGTCTGTGGGAGAGGTGTGTCAGCCAGGTACTACAGTAATAGGTTAAGTGGATAACTTACAGACATGGAGATAAAGAGTGTGTGTGTGTTGAGGGGGTGGGGGGGTTATATAGGCTTGTGTAAGGGGGAGCCGAATGAACCACAGTGAGGAAGAAGAGCCGTAAGGAAAGAGGAGAGAGAGAAAGCAGAGGAACAAAAGAGCAAGGCTTAGAGATGAACCATGGGGAAAAGAGAGGCACGGGAAGGCGAGGCAGCCCGCAGAGTGCAAACAAGAATGGGGATCAGGCAGGGGGGAGAAGGAGATTCATATGAGAAGAAGGGAGACTAAAGCACCCACATGTTTGGGGCTGAGGTTTTCTTACCAGGACCTGAGAGAGGATGCAAGGCAGAGATCAGAGCACCATCCCCCAGTACTCAACAGAAGCATTTTTACGTGTGCAGGGCTCACTGCCAGTGCACGGAGAGACCCAGTGGACCAGGCAGTGTAAATGCCACCGTGCCAGTGCAGACAGTTTCCTGCGTGCTGAACTGCAGTGTGTACCTGAGCATTTACAACCTGTGGGCTGCCTATTTCCAGTGTACCTGCTTGGCTGTTGAAGTTGGCAAGCTGTTTAAGATGGCAGCTCAGGCATTTATTTGTCCTTTTCTTCCCCCTCCTCTTGCCCTTTTCCTCACAGTGTACTCTCAATGGAAAAGGAGACATGAAAAAAACAGTGCCTAAATTCACAGGCACCTTCTTAATTCTTCCACCTCCTGTCACAGACACCACCTTGCTTTGCTGCCTGACTTGACATCCCCCCCTTCCCTCTGACCATTTCTTTTCACTTCTGTTCTTTCCTCTGCCTTTTTCCATCTCCTTCTTTCTCTCTTCCTTCAACTTTCTATCATATTAAATTTTTATTCATCCCTGTAACTCCATCCCCCTTTCTCTGTTGTGTTCTAGACTCCTGGTTTACATGCCTTCCCTCGTTGTTGCAGCTTATTCCTTACGGTTGCCCTGTTTCTTTTCTTCTGCTCCTTTTTATCTCTCCCCGATTCCTCCATCTCCTTCTGCCTGTGCCTGTCTGCCTGCTTTCTCTCACTCACTGTCTGTCTCTCTTGAACTGGGTTGTGAATTCTGTTGGCATCAGAGCGGGACAAACTGTAAAACCGAGGTTCCCGGAGGGCCAGGTTGTGATCATTTTATTTTTACAATGTCCTTGGATGTGTAAAGGTGTTTGTTTGAGGGGGAGGAGCAGTGCATGTGCTCCATGTGGGAGAAGAGAGAGGAGTGCAGGCCAGAACGAATGAAGCTTATAACTAATATAGGTCAGTTGCAGAGAAGAGTCCCAATGCTCTGTGAAATAGAGAAGTGCTTTGTCGCTTCAGACAGGCTACTGGAAAGATGGCAACTGGATAGTTTTATCTAACAGAATCAAGCAACCTGGAAAAGTGCCCTGTCAAAGAATGCAGTAGTGGTGAGCATGGGAGGAGGACCAGATCTGCACAAGGGACTGGTCATGTCCCAGCCACCCCCCTAACCCAGGGAATAACCAGCCCCAGATTCCTTTTTCCTGCTCTGAGCTGTCTTCTCCTGCACATGTTCCTGTGTCCCTGATGTGGAGGGGGGAGCATGGCTGAGATAGGTTTCCCCCTGCCCCCTGCCAGACTTGCTCACTGCGTCAATGAGGACAACAACAGCGCAAACAAATTAGGGAAGGAGAACCGTAGCCCCACACCCTCGGAGGACAGGCTGGAGTGTTTGGAGAGGCGTCATCAAGGTCCTGAGCTTGGCTGCCAAGGAGACCCACATAGCCAGCAGAGAGGCGTCATCAAGGTCCTGAGCTTGGTCTGGTGGAGCTGCATGAGCCAAGTGCGCTGCTGGGAATTGCTTTGCTCTGCAGTAGGCTCCTCACTTCCCATGATTTGCCACTGTATGAGTAAACTCTGCTTTCAGACCTTTCCCAGAAATTTTCACAAGTGGTCAGTAGCTGCAGTGAATGACTGAACGTGGCAAATCCCAATGAGCCCAGCATTTGGCCTTGGGACTTTTGATTTCATTTCTATTAAGAATTTTGTTGTTATACAAGGTCAAAGTTAATCTGCTAAAATGACATTAGGACATCAAAACAGACATCCATATTTTCAGAGGTATTTGGAGCCTCTACATCTCTGCAAAATCAATATGTAAGATGCTGACTGCTCAGCACAACTGAAAATCAGGGCAGTTCTTCGATGTCTAAACATGGAGTTAGAAGCCTAAATAGACATATGTGTTTTGCTTTCTTTTAAAAATAGGCCTTTATCACCTCTCTACGATTTCTGTCCATGGTATACTCTTCTCTGCATCACCATAATGCTCCAGTCTAGCATCTGACTGGCTTAATCTGATGTGTTTAACCTACTTCCTCTGTAGGAATTCACATTGGGGATCCTAAGCCATTACAATGGTAATGTAAAACGAAATCCTAGGAATTCATATAATAGCTCCTCTGGTCACAATACACCAGCTGGCTTTCTCTGAAACCATGTCTAAAGTATGCGTACATCTCATGGGATGTCTCCCTGACTATGTGGGACTACAAAAAGAAATGCTTCTTGCATTAAAATCGGCAGCCTGTTACTGACATCAGTGGGACCTGATGATTTTGAATTTTCTAAGATTGACCACTCACTGAACTCCCGAATAGGTGTTGGGATAGGTGCTTCTCTTGATTTGTCCCTCTAAAAAGACAGAAGGACTAAACAACCTACCCCAGAGAATAACCATTTCCCCTGTTTTTCTTAGGATGCTCCTTTAAGAGTCTCTTTTAACCCTGATTTATTACTGAGCATCAGAGAAATTAAAAGTCCAATATTCCTCCCCTGATACCCTAAACTATCTGACAGAAGAAGAGCTAGGGATGCCCTAAAGAAGACAAAAGTGTGTATGACTGGCTTGCAGAAGGGTTACCTGCATCATTACCACCAGACCTAGGACAGCAAATCTGCCCCGTACAAGATACCCCAGTGATACCTCTGTGGCTGCTGAGGACCAGACGGCAAAAGCTCATGTTTGGGCTGGATTGTGGCTTTAAATGACAATACTGAATAGATGAGGCTGCACAGGATCCTCTTCTCTGTCCCCATCTGTGCCCTTTACACTGGAAGAAAGCCTGATATCACGGAATATTGATCAGTGTCAACATGAACCATCCTCACTGTAGACCTTACCTTTTCCTCAGCATTTATCATTGTGCTGATGCTTCCAGGAAGATTCTGAAAACCTTCAGTTCAGAAAAAAAATAAGGCCTTTCTCTTTCTTGCCTTATTCTTTGCAATTTTCTGATTACTGCTACATTTACATGAAAACAGACTTTTTTCTTCTTTAAGAACCAAACCACAGCTAATGCACATTTCCTCACAGGAGTTTCATAAACCTGTTTGTCAGGAAATGATGACTTTTTAACTCATGCATTCTGAAGTTGACCAGGAGAGACCATCCCTTCCACAAGAGGCAGATCAGGACTGAGAGTCTATTCTAGTTACAGTCAGTGGATGGATGGACAAAGGCTTTATTGGGAGCAAGACAGTTATTTGTGCCCGTATTTTGTGTGCAATGGGCAGTGAGACCCATTGCTTCTCTGATCCATTTCGGAGACCGTTTCCCTGCGCTTTGATGTTAGAACAGATTCTTATTACAAAACCTGTGCCATAACCTTTTCACCAACTTTTTGTTTCCTGGAATGTGCTTCCCGGGTTGGATGTATGTGGATGTAGGTGGGAACTCTCTGTACCTGGTTTTGAATATGAATGGGAAGAAAAAAGAGGATTTCCATGAAGGATCTGGGGATATAGCAAAGCAGAAGGAATGGCAGTATGCTTGTGAATAAGTGGATCTCAAACGGGATTTCTATGGTGTATGGTTTATGCAGAGGTAAAGGTGTGTAGAGGTGTGTATTTATGTGCAAAATGGTCCAGCATGAAGGTAGCTAGGGATTATAGATCAAGTGTATAAAAATGTGTGCTTTGGAGTGGAAAAGTACGAGGGACAGCATCTGGGGAGGAGGAGGGGGGAGGTAGTGCCGTTAGTTTAACATAGTTATGCAAATACATGGGGATAGACATGCTGGTGGGAGGGGGAATGTTCTCACAGCTTATTTTCTCTGCTAGTCTTATTCAGTAAGTTTGTATATGTATGTATGCATAATCCTCACGGAGGATACTTTAGCAAACACTGGAATTCCAGCTAGAGTGACTTGTTAGCAGCCTGCCCTCTGTTAGAGCTAATGGGTTGCAGGCATTGATTATTTTTTTTTTTTCTATTCCTATTGATTAGGAGGCTGCTGTACATACAAACCTCAGCACAGCATGGAAAGAGAAAGGGAGACAAAACAGTTCACATCCCAGCAATTCATCATGGCTGAAAATTCATCCTGGGAATCCCAGGCTTCTCCCACTATCTCTTTCGAGTAAAAAAGAAAGCCTTTCACTTTTTGAAGAAATCAACTCATGGGGCTCTTGAGATGACACTTTTTTTTTTTTTCCCCAAACTATCTTCGTAGCAAACATTTCAAAGGTTACCATTCAATGGAAGAAAAGGTTACATGGGAAAAAGGAGTCTTGCATGGAAAGCACCAGGGTTCTAGCTTCAAGTCTCAATCTGGAACAGATTTCTTGGGTATCCACAGGTACCTAACAGCACCCAGATCCCACTAAAATCAGTGCAAATACTTTCTCTTTGGTGGGCTTTGCGATTATCTTCTGAATTTTTCAGTGCCTCGGTGCCTCCGCAAACTAATGAACATGTTACTTTGTAAGAGTGATATGAGGCTAAATGAACTGTTTGCACAACATTTAGCTTGGAAGAAGATACAGGTCGGAAACTGAGGGGGTTATGTATTGCAGCCTTATAACCTCATACTTGGTCCCTGCCAGAGTCCCACTCCTGTCTAACACAGGAGTTTTTTTACACACTCTCAGGGCAGCACTAGAACGACTTTTGCATGGAAAGCTGCTCATTTTAATTGTTAAACCACTGTGCCCTGTATCTTCCTTCTTTCTTCCTTTCTGGTCACAGTGTTGCACTAGAGATGACTTTGCTGTAGCATTTGAATATTTGATGTTTAAACTGTCTTTTATGTTGATCCTCAAGTTATATGAACCTGAAAATAAGAAGAGAGGACCACTGAGGCTTTTTTCCATCTGTATTTATCTCCCTATCTCTATCTCACCTCCATCTCCATCTCCACCTCCATCTCTATCTCTATCCTTATCCGTTATCTCTATCTCTGTCTCCCTATCTCTATCTCTATCATCTCCACCTGTAATTCTCTGGGAAAAAAAAAAAAAAAAAACAACAAACAAACAACCCAAAACCAACGAAATCTTCTTTCCTTAGTTTGCTAGTTTGTCAAATTGGTCTAAGAAAACCACCAGGATGCAGATATGATGTGAATGTTTCTTAAGTGTTTTGGGACTCTCAGCTTTGGATAATAGTGATGACTGCTCTGATCACCCCTCCTGCTTGTCTAACCATACAGATATGAGACTTTTTCCAACTTTCTCCAGTGAAAACTCTTAAATTTTACTTCTTTTTTGGCATCATATCTCTCTGTTGTCTTCTCTGCCCCATTGGCTTTGAGTTCTATAATCATCACCCTAACCCCAATTTATTTTTCCTAACATCTCCTCTGCTGGTGAGTCTGTCTATTAACACCTCTGCTCTGCCTGCGAGTACAGCTGCATCAGCTCCATCTCTTTTACATCTCATTACAGAAGCTCCTTCTGAGCTGGCCTCCCCAGGATGAAGATTCCTAGATACCAGTTTTCATATACAATTGCTGTCTGATTTTCTCCTATGTGCTGAAAAGCTCCACTGCAGCACTCAATCCACAAACACTCTATTCAGTTCCATTACCATCCCACGGAGTTGCTTCCGACTCCGTGCCCTTCATCTCCCTTCCTGCATCTTTCTTGTGCCCCTTTTTTTCCTACAGCACTGCCCCTTCTCTCCACAAATAGCAGCACTCTTGGTTTGCCATTGGAAGCAGACTTCCTGCGGCTCTCTGTCTCATCAGCTTCTCATTTCAAGTAATTTAAAATGTAATTTAAAATCTCTCTATTTCCTCCAGACTATTAATTTCTCTCTCCTTACTCCTCTATAGATGTCATTCTGTGTTGCGCTATTCAGTAAGACGCGACTGTTGTAAAAATCTGCCACAGTGTTTTTATTCTGTATTCTTGTTTTGTATTATCATTTTTAATGATTCTTTGTAGGAAAGATGAAATCTCAGCACAGCATCTCGCCACAGCACAAGCAGTCACACAGGACATCCTGGCATTTGCATTGCCTTTGTTCCATTCTTCTCCTGTGGCATTTAGAACTGTAGAGGGATTATTGTGAATGGTCTAAGAGTATATAAGTAGGGTAGCAGGAAGAGAATTATTTCTGGAAATTGGGAAGTGTGAGGCAGGAAGCTGTGTTTAGTCCTGATCCTGAGATGTGCTGAGCCCTCATAGGTCTCACTCCTCTTAGCCAGAGAACTCACCACCCTGCAAACATGGCCTTCTTACACTGGCAATTTCTTTGGGGACAATGTGCCCCTCTCCTGTTGCTGTAGTCACTTGAAAGCAAACTCACCAAAGCTGTAGAAAAATGCAATAAAGGCAACAGTTCTGGATTGGTTTGAGGGTCTCTGGTTTGGCCCAGCTGCTGCATCATCCTCTGCATCTGACGGGATTCATTAAATGTAAAGATGTGTAATCCTGACATTTCAGCAATATTTTTTCTTGTTATAGATGAACTCTGTAATTTCTCACAGCATTGGGGTCCCCTGCAAGCCCAAACCCACAACCTCTGCAGTCACCACTTGCTCACCCTACTAGTCTCTCTAGACTCAGGTACCAACAGCAGCAAGCTCCTCAGCCCAGAGACAGCCCCTGCCTGTGCAGCCCAGCATACCCTGACCCAAAGCAGCACTCCCATTTGTAACAGTAAAATAAACATTTAACCATGTGGGCTACACAGGTGAGCCCTAAGTGAAAACACATAGCATCACCCCTTCTCTCCCTCTCCTCTTTGAGTGACCCTGGTATGTAAGGATGGGTGAGCTTTCGGAAGGTCTAAGCCCTTTTTGCTTCCACTCACTCCAGCCAGGCCACTTGTGTGGCATTGCTAGAAAAGCTGTGCTACGTTTTTTTGAGAGTAGAGAGTAACGGAGGAGCCCACCTTCTTTGGAGCTATGAGCTCCACAGATTTCCAGAGTGCCTTTCCCTTCCACACATGCGATGCTGGTCCCTGATGGATTTGAATGACAGAATAGCCAGCTGACTTTTTTTCCTCAGAGTTTTTCAGGCTCCTGGCCCAGCTTTTCTACCCTCCTTTGAAGAATGAGAAGACTTGAATACTGGGGTGGGGTTGGAGGGGAATGACCACCAACGGTAAAAGAAAATGGTTTAGAGTACCAAGGATTACTTATTCCTCTTCAACGCCCCTTCCTTCTTTCAGTGGAAATGTCTCAGAAGGGGAGGAGAGGTCCTAAAGTGATCTTCTCTAGCTTTCCCAGCTAAGAGTCTCACAGACCCTCCTCCTCAACACAAACCATCCCTGTAGAACCATAATCTCCCACCAGCTTAGGGGTGTTCTCTACATCTCTCTGCCTCTCAAATCCCTTCGAACCAAGGACAACAGCTCAGAGAGCCTGTCCGCAGCTACCATCCTCCACACTCTTGCATCAGGTTGTGCTCAGAGTGCTAAAGCTGCATTGGGGCCACCTCCCCCCTTGCCCATCCTCAGCTGTTTTGCAGCTCCATGAGAGCAGAAAGAGACTCCCCAGCTCCTGTGGCAAAGGGCAAGGCCAGGATTCTCCCAGGTGAGGCTCGAGGCTGTGTCTGTCCCCCCAAAATGAGTCAGTGGTCTCAACCTACACAGTCTCCTACCACCCCTTGCTCCCTCCATCCCTTCTCCTGCCTCTCTCAGGGCCTTTCCTGCCTGCTGGTGGTGATCTCCACATGACTGATGCCAGACACGACGAGTGCTTGCTGGTAAACACCTCTACCTCGGTCTCAGCTGCTGGGGCAGCCTAGTCTGTGCCCTCTAAACTGGGGAAATGATCAGCATTCTGTAGGGCAGTCAGTGCCCCCCCCCTCCCCC
>NW_009647738.1:1575777-1576837 GCF_000708025.1 Charadrius vociferus
TCCCCCCGCCCTCCCCCTGCTACTTGCTATGGAGCCCTTCATGTCCAACAGTCCTGGGGCAGATTGTCCTGAAAGGGCAGCACCAGTCTGCACCCGGAGAGGGAGAAGAGAGGAGAGATAAATGGAATTATGAAATCGCAATGTGGCTGAAGCACTCCAACTGGTTCAACTTCCCAGCACCCCCTTCCCTCAGCCCCGCTCCCCCGCACAGAACAGCGGTGAACCTAAAGCAGCTCTTCTGCTCTCTTTTTCACTGAACAATGAATCCGATCAGAGAGAAACAAAATCGGTAGCATCGAGAATTAGATTATTTCTTTTCTTTATGATTGTTGCATTAATGAGCAGCTACATGTATAGAACCAGGAGGTGACTAATGTAATTAACCTGGTGTAATGATACTGCTAAGGAAGAGAGAGAGGATTATGACATACTTAGATGTCAGTATTGCACAATTTTGTATATGTTCCCGGTACTATCGGGTTGTGTCTGACACAGGAAACTTAGGCAGAGATAGATTTTGGTCTGCATCCATTCAGCTCACGCATCTTTCTGTGTAAAACGAGGATATGAAAGGTGTATTGCTTTCAGGGGGTTGGGGGAGGGAAGGGATGCAGTTTTGGTGGTTCCTTTCCTTAGCAAAATAATAGCAAAAATTATAAATTGTCCTTTCTCATGAAGAATCTTCCCAAAATGTCTGCTTCTTGGAGCAGGCATTGGGATTTCACAGAAAGCTATAAAGACAAAGTCAGAACGCAGGGATTCAGACAACACTGGTCAGGGGGAGACAGAGGGACGGAAAACGAGCAACACCAAAACATATGTAACTTGCAGCGAACCTGAGAAGAGTGAGGAGCAAGCACTTAAAAATCATACCAACGGCAATAATAACAGTAATAAATGCTTATTTTTAAATTACCCTTCCATGCTACTTCTCACCCACCTCCTGGGGAGCGAAACGGCTGACTGAAGTTTTGTGCGGGTCTGACTGCGGTGTGCGGGGCTGCACTCGCGGCTCTGGGCGCGTACGGCGGGGATGCGGGGGGTGGGGGGGTGGAGTGGG
>NW_009647738.1:1577516-1585250 GCF_000708025.1 Charadrius vociferus
CCCCGCCCCAGGAGCCCCCCTCTCTCCTCGCCCACCTCCGCCGGGAGCGAGCGCCGCGGCTGTGCGGAAAAGCCATGGGAGGCAAGACCTCGGCACCTGTTCAGCTGAAATCAAGGGCTTACAGTATACTGGGCAGCCTGGCTTGGTGGTAGGAGCGAGCGAAAGGAAGGAGAAGCAAGCAAGAAAAAGTGAGAGAGGATTGGAGCGACTGCCGCTGCCGGGAAAAAAAAAAATAAAAACCCAAGGAAGATAACTGGGAAGGAAAAGGATTTTCATGGCGCAGGCTGCAGAGCTAAGCAAGAAGACTGAAGGTTGCATCTCTGCTCTTACAGTCTCTAACTGTCTAGGTCCAGATAATGAGAGATTGTGTTGAGGATGCTGCTGCTGCTCCCCTGTTCACTGTGGAAGCCATCTCCAAATTAGCCATTACATATGGAAACTGGAGACCAGAATTTTAGAAAAAGGGATTAAGGCGTCTCGTTTTGGGGGGGGTTCTCTCTTTATTTGTTTGGTTTTTCTTGGTTCTTTTCTCTCTTTTTTTTTTCTTTTTCCTTTTTCCTTTTTTTATATTTCGACCAGAACGTTTCCGATTTAAAAGGCAAGCCTCTTCCCGTGTGGTCTTTCTAATTTACACTCTTTTCCGTGGGCTTTCTTACCTCCCTTTTTTGATATCTATCTCTCTATATATACCCATTATATTATTAGTCGGAATTATTATTCTTTTATTTTATTAAACACACACACCCCAAGAATCAGAAGGCGGTTGGGTATTTGTATAATGAAGAATTATGGGGCTCTTTGACAGAGGTGTTCAGATGCTTTTAACCACCGTTGGTGCTTTCGCTGCCTTCAGCCTGATGACCATAGCTGTGGGGACCGACTACTGGCTTTACTCCAGAGGGGTTTGCAAGACTAAAACTGTCAGTGAGAACGAAACCAGCAAAAAGAACGAGGAAGTCATGACCCATTCTGGATTATGGAGAACCTGCTGCCTAGAAGGTATTTGATTCTGGATCTCCACACACTCCTCCTTTCCTCTCCCACCACCCCATGTTTCTCCCCCCCTCCAAATAAATCCCTCTACATTCCACCATTTTCTCACTTCATTCCTTTCACCATGGATCGAGAGCGGTGGGCTCGGTTACTCGGGGCACAGAGGCAAGAAGACAGGCAAAACATTCTCTGCTCCGTTCCCTTCCTCCTTCCTCATCCCCTGCTTCCCCCTCCCCTTCCCCAAAAATTCACTTATCCCCTCCAACTGGAATAATGTGTGTGCTACAAAAACACTTAGAGACCCTTTCAAAAAGCAACTGTGCGGTCTGCTTGTCTTCAGCTTGTTTGTATTGCCTGGGAAAGCAATGCCAAAATGCTGAATTATTGCTGTGCTCCGGCTGTAACCACAGAGTCAAATAATTGCTCTCTTTGCAAATGGCTTATTTGCAAAGACAAGACTGGGAGTGAGGGGCAATGTGGGGAGGGGGTTACTGCAAAGCACTTTGGATGCAGTTATTAGTTCACTTTAGGAGGGAAAAAGAGAGAAAAGGAAGCAACCCGGTTATGCCCAAAATGCCTCGTACAGTGAATCTAACGATTCCAGTCATCTCGAGCAGAGTTCAGAGCATTTCGTAATATCTGTAAGCAACCTCATCTCACTGGGCTGGGTGCAGAGGGGTCTAGTTGGCGGCTGATTGGTTTGGTTTGGGGCTGAGATTTTTCCCCTGTTTGTTTGCTGTTGGGGGGTGAGGTTTTGTTTGGGGCTTTTTTTTTTTTTCTTTTTTTTTTTTTATAAGGTTTAATGGCAAAGGCTAAAAATAAATAAGTCTCTGAATGGAAAAATCATCCTAAGTATGATGTGGTGAAACTGAACTCAGTGACATGTCTGATGGCAGAAGAGACACCACCGCAGCCAACTTCTGGAATCAGACGTTCCTAAGGGAGGGGGAAAGAAAAGAGGGGCTAGTGATTCGCTTTTAAATATGTGTTGCTCAGTACTGCTATTGGCGTACGTGTGGGCTGGGGAGGTGGTCTTCAGCCTGTGCTGGAGGGATAGGGGCAACTGATGTAAATGCGTGGTTTATGTTACACACGTAGCGAGAAGGAGAGGGCGAGAGCACAAGAGCGCACATTACAACCCATTGTAAAAAGCTCTGTTTATGAATCAGCTCCCAGCTGGAGGGTGGGCTGCCGGGGGTCTACGGACATCCAGGGATAACGTCTGCGTCTGTTGGTGTTCACCAGAGCTGGGTGTGCCTGGAGCTCCTCGATGGGAGAGAACGGGGAGTGGGTACCGCAGAACTGATTTTCTAAGACCGGCACTGGGAGACGGAAGGCAGGGGGGAGGGGGGAATAAACTATGTATGTCCTGATGTCTCTCACCACAGCAAGCTAAAGCTGCTGTTTGGAAATGGTTGTGTCCGGGAAGAAGCACGAATTTCCCCCCCGTTCTTGGTGCAAACGGTTGAGTGATGGCTGGACATGTTTTGAATAGCTAAGTGACTTCATTGAGCGATGGTCTATTTGACGCATACTGCATTTAGTGCCCTTTGTCAACCCAAACTGCTGCCTTTTAACATATCCTGCAGAGGAGCTCTATGCTGAATACTATATGCTGTCTCCACGCCAGAAAATCAATATCAGTAAATTAATGGGGGGTGTTTTAAACACACTCACTCACACACACGCACGCATTTCTTCCGAATAGATAAATATATAGAGGTATATATTAATAAAAAATGAAAAGCCTTTCACACAGCTATTCATTACAACCAGGGAAGGAGACATCTCCTTAATTAAAAATTAATGAGTGAGGAAAGGGGAAAAAAAAAAAAAAAAAAGGGAAGCCTAAATGCAAAGCCATGCGGGGAAGGGAGGCTGCGGGGAAGAACTCCCTGCCTGAGCCGTGTCCCCAAGCTGGAGGGTGGAGGGAGGCTGGGGTGGAGACAGGAGGTATGAGGACCCCGGCCGGGAGAGGCAGTGAATTCAGATCATGTCTATCTGCCCACAGAGCCGTACCCAGAGGGACGCGGTCTGAGGGGGAGGAGGAAGGGGCGGGTGAGGTTTGTCAGATCGGAGGAGCTCGGGGCTCCTTCTCCTTTACATCTGACAGGACCCCACAGGCACTGTGGAGAAGTGGCTTGCATGGCAAAGGAAAGTGCCAGGATGCTTCCAATTAAAAACTCCGAAGTGCCCCCACCCCCTCCCCCCAATACTGCGCTGGCAGCCCACTCCCCCTACCCTCCCTGCCGATGCTCTCCAGTGGGCTCAAGCCTGCGAAACGCAGCCTGAGCGCAAGCCGCATGGCCCTTGGCAGGGTGCTCTCGCTCACCCCAGCCATGCAAAGCTTGGGCTGGCCCGTTCCCCCATCCCCTGGACGCTGGGCAGAAGTGGTGAGAGGGGTAGGAGGGTGCAATGCAGCACACAAGAGCTGAGCCCAGCTCCGAGTCCTTAGCCTGAGGGCACAGGTTGCACCAGAACTTGGATAAAGGCTCGGTAGGGAGAGCATCTCAGCAGCAGGCAAAACCAGCCCTACAGCCACATGTCGAGCAGGGCCCGGGCCCGGGTTTGTCTCATGGGGTGGCACGGCACAGGTCCGGCACCGCCGCTGCTGGGATGCCTCCGCTTGGCTTCCCACAGCCCCACAGCCTGCATGGGCTGGTGGCTGGCACTCTCTTGCTCCCAGGACAGCACAGCCAAATATCCCCACCCAGCCCCTGGACGGCAGGTCTCTTACTGTCATGTCTGATCACCTTACGGGGGGTTATCGTCTTTCTCAGCAGAAGGAATCAGAAAGGTGTCCCTGGTTGACTCGCTCTCCCTGGTGAAAGCTGCCTGCTGGTGAGCGGGAGGGAGAAGGGTGCAGCAAAGGCTCCTTTCCCCCAGGATGCAGAGGGTGGTCAGATTTGTGGAGGGAAGGGCTTGGTCGCAGGAAGCTATAAAAAGGGCAAAACCCTTGGACTCTGCTCAGACCCTGCCCGCAGTGTGGCAAAGACACCTGACAAAAGGTGCGGGACAGAGACGCTTCTGCTGCCTGGGTGGGTGTCAGGGCAGGTCTATAGGGTGAGGGGAGGTAGCAAAGAGGAAGGCAGGAGGCTTTGTAATAAGAAAACAATCAAAGGAGCCCAAACTGCTTCCTGCTACTCGTAGGAAGCCTCTGACGAGGTTGCCTTCATTTCTGAGGATGTGGGGGAACGCTGGCATTAGTCAACACTGTACGCTGTCAGAGATGGTGGACTTCTTGTTTTCAAAATATTGTGCAAAATTATCTTTTCTCTTCTTGGATAAGATATCCAGTAGCAAAATTGGACCTGGGGACTCAGTCTTGGGCTGTACACACAGATACGCTGCAGTCAGAATTGCAAGTTCCTCTTGGACAACTGGGTTAATTTTCAGGTTCCCTGCTCTTCAGTCATTCTGTTCCCCACAGTGGACTTTCATTCAGCATTTTCAGATCTTTGTATTGCTCCAAAGAGGAGTGTCATTTGGGACGTTCCTCCTCTATTGGGATTTCTTTCCCCCCTTCCTTGTGTCCTACAGTGAGCCCCTGCTCCATGGTGGGACTACAGCAGAAAAGTGGTGTCAGTTCACATTACTGCAGATCACACTTCCAATTTTTTTTTCCTAATCTTCCTTGAGATAATTCTTTCTCAGACTTTGGGGTTGCCCAAATGTGTCCCCGAACCATTCAAAAATCTTTGTCTTTCAAGAAAAATGGCCTTTCTCAACCCTTTAACTGCATAGGATCGAAACACACACGTACACCAAGAAACTGAGATCTGCAAGCTCATGCCACACATGGATACTGCACCTCTTACAACTTTGAAATTGCTGCAGATCTTCCAGCCTAATTCCTTCTTGGCAGAGAATGCTTTAAAACCACTTTTTATTATGAGTGATGCCTTGTCTAATTCTTTCATTAGCTCCTGTAGATCTCCTACAGGATCTCAAGGAGTGAGCGAGGATGCCTTATCAGGGTCTTATGAAGCAAGCAAATGAAATGTATTTTATATCTGTAGGTTATTGGTTTTGTCATGTTGTCATTATTATTAGGAAAGGGATAGGTCTGGGAGGCTTTTATACCGAGAAGGAGGGAGAGAAGAGTCCAGGGCAGGCAGGCATGAGTGATGCGCATGGGGTTAGACATCCCTGTAGATCTGACTGGTGTGAAGGCAAGTAATTGAATGGATGTTGGTGCAGAAAATAATTCCTGCCTAGAGACCCTTCCCAAGGAAAATTAATGAGCTGATCTGTTCCCTTTCCAGCTTGTTATATCTGAACAGCGCATGAGAGTTAAGTGCAGTTTCAGTGTTTGCAAAAATGAAGAGCTGACAGCAAAGTGAGGCAGGGCACAGGCAGTGGACAAGCTTCTGCCAGACAGTTCTGGCACTGCCTTGCTTCCTCGCGCTGCCTTCTCCCACTGCTGTTTGCTGCTGGGCCACCTCTTTCCTTTCACACTCATCTTATGAGTGGTTTTTTTCCCCCCTTATCTTCCCTCTCACCTTTCCCGATTTCCTTTCTTTTACTCTCTGTTTCTGCCAGCATCCCTAGTTTTGCGCTGCGGAATCGCCTGCCGTCCTGCGTCCAAGGAGCCACAAATCTACCGGGGTCCTTTCCCCTGACTCTTGCCATCCTAATCCAGGAGCTTTTCTGAAGCTGTGAAAATAGCAGTAGATTAAGTCAGGGTCTCCGTGTCTTCACGGTTCAGGATCGGGAGCAGCCTAGCACAGCCCGAAGATGCAGCAGGAGGCAATGGCCCGGCTGATTGCTGCTGGCATTGCATCTGCCGGGGAGCAGGAGGAGGCAGAGCTGGACAGGCCTTGTATGAAGAGGAAGACAAAGGATTTTAAAAAGTGGGGTGGCAGGTGGTGAGGGACAATTACTCAGGATCTCAGGCTTGGATAGGATTGGTTCTCCTCTCAGCTTAAATTCACACCTGACTGTAAATCACCGAGAAGGTAGGGATTTGAGGGGTTGAGACTTGCACGCTCGACTCCTTTGTAAGATTTAACAAGGAAACACTGTTCCTCACCAGTGAGTTGCTAGAACTGACTTTTAAATTGCTTTTAAATTATGAATCTTCCTACTGACAGAGAAAGAGGAATGGGTTAATATTGTCCTGAAATGCACCAGAAATTGCCTTGCTGAAGAGAGTGAGAGTGAAATGCAGTGGGAGGGACATGGAGATGCAGTGTGGCAGCAGTAATGTATAAAGAAATTACACAGAGATAGAACAAATGTCTCTTTGCCAGGGAGACCAGGAGCTATTCCTATCCAATGTTTCCCTTTTAACCCGTCCCTTTCCCCATGCAGCCCTCTGAGCCCCCGTCTCACTTCGCTGTGGTTTGGTACGACCTAAGGAAGAGTTTGGGGGGGGGGGAGGGCTGCTGAGGTTTGACAGCAGAATCTCCATATTTATTTAATTTAAAAGCAGTAGCGAGGAGGTTGCCGGGGGGAGCAGGGAACATTTCAGGCTCTCAGATGGCTCTGCCCCCTGCCCCTGTTTTAAGAGCAGATTCCCAATCAAGCATACCCAGTTTATCCCAGGGGGAGCCCTCGCTGCTCCATTCTGCGCCGCTTCTCCCTTCCATATTGCACTCGTTGTCAGGGGATGTGCTGCTGCCTTTCACGGGCACGAAACCTTCCCCCTTGCAGGGGGCTCTCGGGGAGGGAAGGGGGCTGCTGCCGGGGGGGAAGGGGTTAGCAGCAGAGCTCTCGCTCCATCTCCTCCCCTCGCAGTCCCCATCCCAGGGCGACAGCTACCCGGCAGGGGAAACACAGAGCACAGAGCAGGTCAGGCATACGCAGAACGTATTGTAAATACAATACACCTAAAAGTTATTTTTCCCTTGCCTGTATGACCCCAGCTTTATCCTCGCCCTCCATCTTTGACTCATTCTATCCATCTCCATTTTAATTTGTTCTCATTTCCCTCCCCTGTTTCTCCTCTTTATTTTTCTCTTTCATCTTCATGTCTCTTCTGTGCTTTCTCTCAAAAGCAGTTTCTCCTTCATTATTTCTCCCTGTTTCTCTCCAAGTTCTCTGAGACCCATCCCCCTTGCTCTTTCCTCTGTTACATTATCTTGTCCTTGCTCTCCTCTGTCCCCTTTGCTCCTGCCGTCTCATCTCTCTGTCCTCTTTCCTCTTCTCTCTGCCATCATTTCCCACTGGCTTTCTCCCATCTCACATACAGTCATTCCTCCTAGCTGAAGGACCCCATCCTTTCGGCCTTTACACTCTAAAGCAACTCTTTTCCAACCCGTCTCCGGCTCTTCCCCTTCTCTTTTCTCTGGCCAGTGTCCCCCCTCCTCGAAGCAGTGTATGACACCAGTTGCTGTCGCTGTTTTCTCTGGCCCCCAGGGCAGCCCAGCTACCTCTGAGGGGGGTGACACCCCAGCCCCTCCTTCTGCTCCCCTCATTGCTCGTTCGCTGTGGTCAAGACAACATCCCTCCACTTTGCTGCCTCCAACCTCTCGTGGCCGGAGGGCTCACTGGCAGCTCAGCTGATGAGCTGGCTCATCTGCATGCAGCCAGCAACTGGGCTGGAAGGAGCTCACGGCAGCCCTAAATACCCTCCCTGGCAACCCTCAGACATGGATCAGGCCAGGATCCAAGTGGAAAATAAGGGTCTCTGTAGCCATAACCCTGGGGCAGTTGTTGTGCACTACAGTGAAGGATCTCCGGTTGTCAGGAAGAAGTGTCTCAGCAAGCACTCGTCCTTTTCAAGCTGTTTACAGGGGA
>NW_009647738.1:1585267-1621663 GCF_000708025.1 Charadrius vociferus
CCAGTGGATCTCGATGATCGGCTGAAAGAACCTCAGTGGGTCAGGTCAGAGGGTACCGCTGGCTGGTGGGAAAAGGGGGGTTGCGTACTGTGCAGGGCTCTACATGAGCCACAGCAGCGCACTGAATGCCAAAACCAGGGGTATTGCCGTCAGAGACCCGGTGCAGCACATGGCTGTAGACGGAAAACCCAACACCACCAAGTCCCCAGGCATAAGGAGTAGAGCAGGGGGTATAGCAGAGAGTGCAGGAGCAAGGGCCATCCAAGGCAGGGGGGCTGCAAAGTCAGAAGAGGGTTCATAAAAGGGGGACAGGGACAAGGAGGAGTAGGAAAGAGCGTGTGTACGAAGGCAGCCTGCGAGACTAGACGTGTTTGCCTGGAAAAATGAGGTGAATGAGAGGGAAAGTGATTGGATTGTATTGAATAATGAATGGGCTAGAGAAGATGGATCAGTAGCTCTTGATTTCCCCATTTTGTAACACACAGACAAGAGGACCTGACGTGAGTCACCGGAGACCCAGTTAAAGCTTTCTCATTTGATGCGTATCAGGGCTGCGGAGCTCATTGCCACCCGAGCTCCCGTGGCCAAGATTTTAACAACATTTAGCAAGCAAGTGGGCATTTACGACAGAGTTCACAAAAATTAAGTGTCCTCCTAATGGATGTGAACAGCATTTTGGGTGTTTCGTAATTCAGCAATTAAGCCAGTCGCCATAAAAACTAGGATAACATTTCACAAGGGCAGTCTATCCCCTATCTGACTGCCATGTGGTTCTTGCCTCTTCCCTGAAACATTTGTCACGGATTAAACGGAGCTCAGATTTACTTAGTCTGGCATTTCTTTTGTTTCTGGGTGCTATGCAGTGCAGTTGCAATATAAGATGCAAACTAGGCCTGCGTTTCTGCTGGTGTCAATGACTGCCCTAATTTGACAAATTAACAGCGAGTTTAGGTATTTCTATCATATTTTTCTAGGAAGGATCTGGGATAGAGAGCAATTAAAAGCATATGGAATTAAGTGGAGTCCTTTTTCTTCACACCCCAGGGTATAAAGCAAGTAGTTAGCAATGAAGGTGCTATATATGTGCGAAGAATTATTATTGTTGAAGTCCCTGTTTCCCAGAAAGCAATAGGCTTTGGGTCTCTTTGATGCTATCATGACTAAATTAGAAACGAGGTTGTCTCTTTTCTCTTGTATCTGTGGAAATGATTACTGAACTGGCATCTGATGACGTACAATACTGTAGTGTTTCTATGCACAAGAGATGAAGGCCCAGTTCTCCCCTCGTTTGCACTGATGCAACCTCACTGACTTGAATGGAGCCACGCTGCTTCCCCTGTCCGTGTAGGCAAGGAGAGAACGAGGCTGAGGAAGGGCTGTGAGTGCTTTAAACAGCCGTGCCCCCAAGGTCACTGCACATCCCGGCTTTGCCAGCGCCGGACCTGACAAACCAGGGGCTAAATTTACTGCCAGTGGGAGCGGGTGTGACAGTCCCAAAGTTCATGAGATTCTGCACTTATTTATGCCAGCTGTTCACCCAGTCCAGCAGTTCCTTTTTTAACTATTTCCATTTTCATTGTCTTTCACTCTCATTAGAAAAATTCAACCTGGCTGCCCTCCCTGCGGGGCAAAAAACCTGTTACGGTCTCCTCACCTGGGATCGGTGAGCATGTAAAATGGCAGAGGTGACCATGAACCCCCTGGCATTCGCCTTGCTCTTTTTCTTCTTTCTGCACGTCTATCTTTCATTGAATCTCTTTTATTTACTGACAGCTTCCTCTCTCCCAGCCCCATTTATCCTCTTTGTGTTACAGAAAAGCTCTCCCATAAAATTCCGAACTATACAATCAGAGTTTTCATAACAAGCCCTGCAGGATAGGTGAAATCCACTTCTGTTTCTGTGGCACAGGCTGATGAGGTTTTTATACTAGCTTCCTATCAAATCTGTAACTCCCCAGAGAAGCATATGGACTTTATCCTCCACCTCCTATTCCCCCAGAGCATATACTCCTACCTGCTAGATGTGAAAAACAGAAAATGAGGATGGTATACAAAAAACTTGAGAATGCAGTGCCGTCCTATCCATGGGTAGGAATTTTTCTGATGTGTGTTTTTGCTAGAAGCAAACAACTATAAATTTCTGATTTAGCTTGTTGTATAAAGTATACATCCTGTCAAATAAAGAATAACACCATCCACCTCCGTCCCCTGGATTTTCTATCCCTTTCTGATTTTTCTCTTCCTATTTCTCAGTTTTCGTTCTCCTCCTGAACATGATTTTTTTTTAGTGTCTGTTTTATTTTTCTCCTCCCACTGCTTCATAACTACATTTCATTCTTAAATTTGCTCAGAGAACTGCTCTCTTTCTTCAGGTCTTGTTTATACCACCAGTGTAGCTGCAGTGCAACGGATCACACTTGAACACTGAGCATTTCCCAAGTTTATGGTCATGTTCATTCAGTATCATAGACCAAGCACTGTGAATCAAACCACTTTTGACCCAACCCTATTAGCTGACTCTTGCAACCTTACTGCGACCTGTCTGCTGTAACCAGTAAATTTCTGAGAACCTGTTCCTGGAGCTTTATTTCCTCCTGAAGACGTTGCCTAATACTTTTCTTTCTTAGTTTCTTTTTTTTTTTTCATTCTTGGTTTCAATTTTTCTTCCTTCTTTCCATCAGTCCCCTTCAGAATTCACTGTTTCTTCTTTTCTTCCCTTTTGCTCCACATCGTCTCTCATGTCTGCCATTTTCTCCCCCAGCCCTCACTCCTGCTGACATTTCTTCTATTCCCTTCATGTTTGTAGCCCACAGTCCTCCTAGGTAGGAACCACTCCCCTTGATCCCATCCCGTTCAGCCTCTATGGAGAGGTAGTGGAAAAGGATTGACGACTAAGTGTGTTCATGTGTGTGTGTGTGTGTGCACATGTGCGAATGTGCATGTCCTTTCAGACACGGTCGGTATGAAAGCTTGGTGGTTGAGATGAAGTAGCCTGGCTCTGACTTTTGCCTTTCGGACAGCCATGAGGAATCATTTCCGAATGCAGATGCCCCCCAGAATTGCCTTCAGAGTACAGGATCTCAAGGGATCAATCATCAAGAATTTCTGCTGCTTCCTTTTAGATTCAAGCACTGCCCTTTTCCTTAGGCTGAGGGTCACGGGTTTTTGAAGGGCAGTGGCAGAATCATGAAAGAAGACATTTTTCTCTTGCTCATTTTTGAGCGAGAGAGTGAATGAACTGTGATAAATATTTTTCTGTATATAGCTAGGGCTGTCTCAAAGAAGTGGCAGAGGAAACAGATGGCAGAGGCCCTTTATAGGCAGCTGCTGTTGTCTCTTAAGGTGTCACCATCACAAGAAAAGTGGTTGTAATTGGGGAGCTTCAAGATCAGTAGCGCCTGAAAGGACTCAAGCAGAAAAGAATGTCATCCTGCATGAAGTGGGGGGGGGAGGGAGGGGGAGACAAATGAAATATTCAGAGACTAAGGAACGATGCTTGAGAGGTGAAATAAAGTACAGGGACAAGGTCGAAGCAACTATGAAGCTTTACTAAATGACATGACCACAGGATGGATGGTTTCCTGGCGTTTGGGAGTTCGTATTTGGCCACAGAGAGTGGGAACGTTGTAGGCAGGGTGAAGAACTGCTTTCGAGTATTTGGGGGACAGCAAGAGGGGCTGGCATCCAGAGGAAACAACTGAGTGAAAGACAGAGATACACAACACACTATGGAAATGTAGCAGGGGAAGAGGAAAGGTCCGGGAACAGCTATCTCCAGGCTCCTATCTCCTCCAACTTGCTTCAGAGGACCCCTGCCCTGTGTGCTTTTGGGATGAGGAGGGTGCTACAGTTTGGTGTAGAAGCCTGTGTCCCAGATATTCCCCAGATAATTTGCCTGCCTGGAGCCCTATCATCTCAGTGTATGCAGCACAAAGAGAAATTGTAAGTTGACCTGTAAAACAACAGAAGTGGAGACATGTAGCTGCTCCCTCAAGAAATAACCAGGGCTGCGTTCCACCATCTCTTCCAGGCTGGAAGGGGTTGCACAGCGGGCTAGACCCCTAAGTCTTCCAGTCATGGAATTGTTTAAATCTCTCCTGCTCCCCTTGTGTCTCCAAAAGTAGGAGCCATGTATTGTTTTCAAGGAAGAGAAAATTCACAGAAAAGTTCAACAGGAGTTTTGGGAGGAAACCAGGGAGGATGACAGGGTATATCATGTTGTGCAAGGGTTTGGGGTAACACAGCAGCTGTGAACAGGCTTGGTGTTGGAGATTAATTGGAACTGAACGTTGCATGGTGTCCTCTAGCTGAGACGCCTCCATTGCAACTGTACTCAGTAGTCTCGAAGGAAACAACTGCCAAGAGCAGAGCAGTGCAGCTGTTTTGCTGTTGGGAAAGGGAGCAACAGAGAAACTAATATGTCTACCCTGCTGAGTGAACTGCAACGCAAACAGCAGCACAGCACACAGGAAAAGCATGGGATCAACAATTTTCCTAAATTTCAGGTGACCGCCTAATCATTGCACCACTCTTCCCCGATCATCGCTCCACTCTTCCCCTCTTCAGTCATCACTTTGTCCGTGTGTTCGCAGGAAAGTATAACTCAGAAAGGCCAAGCATGGCTTTCCAGGAATTAATTCCAGGGGCTGTCTAAGATCACAGGAGAAAGGTGTTTTTCTGTGTGCTGCATCATTACAGCTTGGCCCACATTTACAGGAACAGCGAGGGGGAAAGCATTCAGAGCAAAGCAAGACTGAGAGAAAGAGCACTGTGAGGATGTAAAGGCACCAGGGCCAGGGAGGATTTATACTCTTCTGAAGAAACTGAAGGGATGGGTTGTCTCTTGGAGTAGACTGAGTCAGCTGTGGAGGAAAGCGTCTCTGCATGATGGAAACAGAGGAACAGTTGCATGTTTGTGGCAGCTGGAAAGCACAGCTGGCCAGAAGGAAATACTAAGCAAGAGGGGACCCAGGACTTGGCCACGGCATGTCATGGGGAGGTGGTAATAGGAATACAGTGTGAGTGCTGGAAGGAGATAATTGAGAAATATGGTCTGAAAGAGGAGGGTGAGTCAGGAGAAAGCCTGGGACTCGGAGGTAGGAGAGACTTGAATTGCTGAGAGAAGCAGGAATATCAGCTGGAGCTGATGGATAGAGAAACAGACCTCCTCATCCATCTTCTCTGTCTTGTGGAACGGGACACTTTTCTCCTGTCTGATGCCAGTATCTGCCACCCCTAAAGGCCTTTGTTCTCTCTCCCCCCTGCTGCAGCCCATGGGAGAAAGAAGGGTTTAGACACATATAGATAGACAGGGCAGGATCAATCACACACCAACCAACCATGGACCTGCAGCGGTCTGGAAAGTGTGACCAGTGGTCGCAGCTCTGTGCAGTAAAGTCTGACAAAGGAAATCTGGGGAGAGGAAGAATCAAAGGAACTGGAGTCTAAAATTTTTGTCCCAACTTGGTGATGCCAAGAGATTTATCTATGTAAGCAACTTAAGGCAGACATGGCCACCACCTACACTGAGGCTCTCTGCTAGTTTCACAGCTGTGAGCACACAAATTTGTCCTTCTTCTGGAAGTTTTCATGACAGGGAACCCATGGTTTGGCCAGATTATCTTTGGTAAAGCGGGGGAACCAAACTTAATGTTCCTCTCTGGCTGCTGCTCTTCAGCAGAGGGTTTCTGAGTATTTCACCTTTTATTGCCATTGTGCCATTGCGGCTGCACCAAAGTGCTTCAAGTAGGGTGGGAACACCTTTATGCTAGACACTGTGCATACACAAAAGCTGTTGTCCCTACATCAAAGAAGTGACAATCTAAGATGACAAATGACATATGAAAGGCAGCAAAGCAGAAGACAGCAAACATGTAGAACTTGTTTCTGCATTGTTGCTCTTGACATCAGTAAGAGGGTATTACACCTAGAACTGACTTCATCTCCTTTCCCAGACAGAGCAGAATGCAGAGTAGGGCACATCTGCCCAGCACCAGGCAGTGCCAGAAGGAGATACCCGAATAACTCGCAGCAAGCGAGCTAAGGTATTTCAAGCCCTAATGGCTACTCAAGCATGGTGCTCTGCACAGGCAAATTAGCAGTGTGTCTGAGAGCTGTCAGGATGCAGCGCTTACTCAGGTGTGCTGCTTCCAAGACCCGTGCAAGGTCACATTACATCGTGCCATGGAGACTTATAGTAAGAGCCTCTATCAGCTCTCAAGCCAAATCTAATTCCTGTATCCCCATACGGGCATGCCTAAGTGCTTGGAGGAGGTTTTTCCCCATGCTTGGTAACCACAGGTGGTCTGAAAGGAATAAATGACCACATCACATTCTGTTCCTATGGGTGGGGTACTGTATTAATTTGGGGTTCTGAAAGGAAGGTTGGCCCCAGATGTGTCTCGTAGTGCTTGAGAAATCTGGCGCCAGAAGATGCCAACACAGCTGGATTTCTCCTTTGCAGTTTTAGCAGGCAGGGCTGAAGGACACAGAGACTAATCTCCATGTGACCTGCAGATCCTGTCCTTTCACATGAGGGCTGAAGCTTGCTGAAGAGGCAATGCTGGAATGCTTTTGCCCATGTGGTATCTGCCCTGGGGATACACGTCCACTTCCGTCTCAAGGGTTGTCACTTACCAGTGAAAATTCATTGGATTCATGACAAAACTGCAGGATTTACCAGCAAAGAAGTAGTTTGTTCTGAAAATAAATAAAATCTGATCTGGAGGTGGTAATTTACTCAGACACCCAAGAGATCACTTATTTTGAGTATCGTGTTTAATTCTCACTGAGACTGCTAGTTTTCTGTCATTCTTGATCTTGGTTTTCTTGGAAAAAAAGGTGTAATATGTAACATGGCTTCTTCCCCATAATAAAAACAAAGGAAAGGACTCAAGGAGAGGAAAGCTCCATGGTCATCACTTCACTGAGTTGCACCACAGCAGGGACAGAGGTTGAACCCACATCCAAACAAATTCTTAAGACCTATATGAAGTCCTGCTCTTCATTGGGATCCACGTGAAGAATTAGATCTCTGCAACAGATACACAGTCAGTAGCTTTTCCTAAATAATGAACTAATCAGAAATACTAAAAATAGGCTGCATTGGAACATCAGTTCAGCCATTTGGAATGTAGAGCAAATGGCACTGAATGTGTTTAATGAAGTGAAAGAGCTTTGTTTTTCATCACTGAGCTATTGATAAATTGTTGATAGGTGATCAAATGTGGACTTTTCTTTCAAATGGTGTGGCTTTATGAACCTGCCAAGACCCTTTTGAGCCACCCTTGTTCCTTTCACTGCTAATGTAGTAGGACTTCCTGCCCTTTTCAGGACCTAAAATAAGAATAATTGTTATGTTGGGGTTGTTTTTTTTTCCAGATAACAAACATTTAGCCTCTAGGCCAGTGATCAATTTTCAAGAATAAATGTTCATAGTTGTACAAAATCAGACCCTGGGAACTGGGTCGGTTATGTGAGAGGAGATGACAAGATGGGAGGCAGATCAGTTCACATCTCTATATGCTGTTATGAGAATAACACCAGGGCATTAGATTAGGAGGATGGTGAGAGCGAATGAGGGAGAATCTGGTTTTTAGTTGTACAGCAGCAAAGTCAGTGAGGAATCAGGGTAGAGCCGACAGCTGAGGGGAGATTTAATTTTCATGCAGGGAAGGAAGTGAGCTGGGACCTCATAGATGTTAGACCAAGGGACACGCAAAAGGAGTAAGGGAAACTGAGGCTTTAATAGGAAAAAATAGGTCTATTATGAGGGTTGAGACAATACTGTTGAACCAGATTATCTCATGACAGGTCCTATTGGCTGTCCTTCACATGTGGACTAGATCTTGCACTGTGTCTGGATTATAGTCAGTCCAGAATGACAGAGGAGGAGAAAAGAGTCTTAAACTGCCATCACATTCACGTGTCCCTGAACTTATGTCATCCAGGATTTCCCCTACATACAGAATGTTTTCAGATGGAATTTAGGCAAAATTCTTGACTCTTTTGTCCTATTAAATGGGGTGAAACTACTGGAATGAATTTGAGGACTGAGCCCTATATCTATGCTCTGGCTAACTTACGCTATTACATTAGTGATCTCAGTGGGCAGTTTGCTATGCTCCTTGAAGCTATCTTTGCTTTTCTTTCCAGTGGAGAAGAACCACAGTATCTTTCTCATGGTCTGCAGGAAATCTCAAACCATATTTGAGATATAGTTTACACACTTCACAACAATGTTTTAACAGTGGTTTGCTTAGTACACTCAGTCCTTAACAGTTCCCTGTTAAAGTTATTGGGTGGGGGACACCATCCAACCTGTGCTAAACCACTATAGTAATTAATTAGCTGACTGAACATTTGTCTTCTGATTATAAACTTGCAAATTACTCAACTTTATCCTATTAGGAGCCAGGTTCTCCTTTAAACCTCAACTGCAAACCAGCTGTCCATCAATTACAATGTGCTCATACCTTAGGGTGATGAGAGCAGCAGAAAAGCCTAAATGGGTTGCTAGAAAGTGCTACAAGTAAAATAGAGATGTATTTCATTAGCGTTGGGGGGATTGGCTGCTCTTTAATTGGATGAATCACCCAATGGGTGTGTTCCCGAAGCCAATCAGAACGTGCCAGTTCAGTAGAGCCACAGTGAGCAACGCTGTGCTGCGTCATTCGGCATTCTCCGGTGAGTGATTAAATCCGTGTCATTTGTAATAAATCAAATGTTGTCACAGGGTCAATCTTGTGGGTCATGCTAGGTTATCGTGGTGATTTTGCACTGGTTATATCAGGTACTGTTGTGTCGTACAGGTTTTTGCTGGGTCACGGAGATATGCTGGGTTCCTCAGATACCATCTCTTGAACTCACCAGGAGCCCTGCTGGAATACACCAGGGCAATGATGAGAAGGGTTTGCTGTGTAGCCTTCTAGCGTACCTGGTTATAGCGTCTTCTCATAGCTGAAGTACCTCTTCCCTGGTAAATGTGCGTTTGTCTCATTTATTAGTTTAAACAGACACTGTGACTTTTGTGATTTGTCCCCTCCAAAACCACACCTGCCCAAGGCCGAAAACAGTGACTTTTTTTTTTTTTTTTTCAGAACAGAAAACATCATGCTGTTTCAGTTAATTATATTGCTGCCTGACTCCGTAGAGTCAGAAAGAGATCCTGCCCTCTGCTAACATTGCTGCACATTGCTGGTTTAAGCTCCCTGTCATAGGGAAAGCCCCACATAGCCAAGAAATGCATAAACCTCTCCTCAATTAGGGGATGTGGCCAAAGGACGAATAGTACAAGTAACAAGGCACCGTGTTCCAGGAGCCGGCTGCTTTAGTGGTACCTTGTTTTGAGTTATGATTTGGTCAGGTATAAGTTAGTACAGCCCTGAGGTGACTCTAACTTGCATCAGAGACTAAGCCAATCTCTTCTGGTCTGATGGTCAGAAAAATACAAACGCAGCAGAAAGCCACCTTTAACCCCCACACCATCCCTCCTGTTTCAGATACCACTGAGAAAGCTGGAAATCTACAGCTTCCCTACAGAAGTCATTTTCAATGGCAACAGTTTAAATTGTTGACGTTTTTACGCATAGAAAGACTATTCTAGGATTTTTTTAAAGATCATTATGGCCTCCTGTGAAGTCTGTGTGATTGGTTGAGTAGTAGCTGATGCTTGCTTTCACAGAGAAGGAACATAAGAATAGTCTCAATAACATTTTTAAACCTCTCAAAATAAATTTATTTTCCATGACACACATGGCACCTCCAGAATAGAGAGTGGCAGATTGTGGTATGGAAGTTTTACTGGTACCAATCCGGATGACATTCCCAACCCACTAGTGCCATCCCTGGTCAGGTAAACAAAGACTAACAGATGATTTACTGAAGGAAATGTCCCATTTCTCATCCACTAAACCAACCCTGCTGGTGAGGTTTCAACTTGTGCTTTCTATGCATGCCATTGCTGTCCTCTGCTCACAGCAACAGAAGTCATTCTGCTAATGCACGGGTTTTCACTCCTTGATGTATTTCATCACCCAGTGTCCCTGGAGCACAAGAAAATGCTCCCATGCCCATTCTATATGTGGAAAATTTTGGACACAGGAAGGTTAAGGGGTTAGCCAAGTATACACAAAGACTGCGGCAGAGCTGAACTAATTTCTCGCCAAGTCTTACATCCATATCCGGATCACTCCACCATCTTTCCAGAGTGCTGTTAATCTGGCCCCACTGCCTATCATACCACAGAAGGGTATTGCTGGTTTCCTAACTGTGAAGGACATAGATGATCTCTAAAGCACCACGGAAATGACATGGATTGCAATCAGTAATGTATTAGAGCAGATTCAAGCTCTACGGTACTTCCTGCAAGCTCCCAGATTCTTTGAACATGGGAGGTCTCTGCAGGAGCCACATCAGACCTTGCTGGTCTTCTATTGGAGTCAGCAAGTGAGCCAGGAAAGAAGTTATTCCCTCTGCAATTGAAATCAAACTCATATTTTCCTCAGCAGAGCTATTTTAAGTCATTCATTATTATCTTTTTTTCTCTCCAGAGCAAAGCCCGTTTGATACTCAGAGGTTGTTAGAACCAAAGGGGAAAGAGAGAACACTGGGGTATTGTTCTTGCTGCAATCGCAGACTTACTTGGTACCTAAAAAAGATTTTATTAAAAAACAAACCAACTCTACAATGCTTTGAGTGAGAAGAAGAAAACAGCAAAGGAAAAAAGAGAAAGAAAATCCATGCTGGTGAAGTCTTGGGCTGTGTCAGGGAAGTAAGGCCTGAAGTTGACATATTGGGTCAAATCCATAACTACTACAAGTGAGCATAAACCACTGATTCTTATGTTCAGTGATGATGTGCATGAGGCTAAGACGCAAATTATCTCATTTAACCTTTGTGATGTAAGAAGAATCCAATACTGAGTTCCTGTGTACATCTGCGACAGATGGTGTTTAATAGCAACAACAGTCACTGTGGGTGTGCCTTTTCACGTCTCGCTGGATTCCAGCTTTCTCCTCAGGTTTTCCATGTCAGTTGTAACTCACCTGGAGACATTTTCAGGTGTGTTTTTCTACTGCAAAAGCAAGACGTGGAAATGCGTCCACATTAACTTCCCACTCCAGCGCAGCCTCATGTGAGCTACATGATGCAGGCAAAGACAGTTTGGCATCTCACATTGCTTCCTTTCTTCCACACGCTAGCACAGGGAATCATCTCCCCGTCATCCATTCATATCTTTCTCCACCTGCTTGTCCGTGGTTTTTTTTCTTTCTCATTCATGTGCAGCAGGTGCCTTCAATTCCCAAACATGTTCCCAGATCTTTTCCAATGTCAGCTGTGGAGCTAAAAAGGGTTTTTCTGAATTTGATTGATCAGGTTGTCACAAACCTGGCTGGGAGCCATTTGTTGGACACTCATCAGATTGCTGCCGCAGAATCCAGCTGCTGAGTTTCCAGCGTGCTTTTAGCCTCTGGAGCGGAAAGAGAGACAAAAGCACTATACCGCACTGGGCATCTCCAGTGATGTTTGAGGGGCGCAGAGCCTCTATCGACCATCCCTCCCTGAGAATTTGACCTCCTACTGCAGTTGCCTCTCCCCACAGGCTCGCACAACTTCCCCAGCTAGATTCGGTGCAGCCTTTCACAGAATCCTATCATGAGGCGTGAGCCTTCTGGCTTACACGTTAATTCACCAGGCAGTGCTAGATGTAACACATGTGCGATAAAGATGAACTTTGTACATAATGGCTGAACCTAGAATCTCTCAGAAAATACAGATCATGAGAAAGCAAGAAACAATGTCCCCACCCACTGCTCCCTCTCCCTTTGACTCAGTGGGGGATCTCCTGCCTTCAGATTGCCAGCTCATAATTTGTATTTTCTGAACGTGGTTATTTCGTTCACTAAATTAGGCTTTTTTCTTTCAAAAACCATTCACTCCCCTCTCTGCCATCCATCCTCTCCTATCTCTCGATGCAGTTTTCTGTTTTGTTCCTCGCCCGAGTCTTTCTTTAATCCTTTCCACCCTTACCTGGCTTTGTTCAGCTTTCTGTAATGTGCGTAGGGCTCAGCAATGCCACCACCTCTGTGTTCAGCCTCAGTCACCACCCACCAGGGTTCAAGGACCAACCACTGTCAATGATGTACGAAGGACATTTCTGCCTGATAGGGAGCAGGCATCCCCACTGAAGCTACTCGCATAGTTACAACAATGCAATAACACCATGACATCAAGGAGAGTGCACAACTCATGCAGAGGTCCCACATCAACATGAGGCTCAGGACCAGCTGTTCAAGAGCTGGCACCCAGGGAAGAGGCATTTAAACCTATTCCAGTAGCGTTGCAGGCTCAATAAGTATAATGACTTTGAAAAGAGGTAGAGATATTTATCTCAACAAGCGACTGGGGCCTTCAGCTGCTCATCTGGCAAGTGTTCAGAGCTGCTGGTTCTGGAGGACACCTGCCCACCTGGATGTCCTCCACCCATTCACGTTCCCTGCGCAGGACCTCGGAGCAAAAAGACAAGATGAGGAGACAGGTTATCTTTTCATTGTTACACGAGTCAGGGACCCAGTGCACAGCATCACCTGCATGTTTTTATACAGGGGAATAGGTGGAAGCATCATGTTATCTGTGGCTGCAGCTCAGCAGATGCTCTATTTGCACACTACAGTTTATGAGCCGTGCTGAGGTATGATTTAGAGGATAGAGGACAGAGTGCTTTGGTTTCATCGGGGACATGGAGGTAAGGGAAGGTTTCCCATGAATGGGCTGTGAATGCAGCTGAGAGTATGAGACAGAGTCTTCCTACACTGACATGCCCACACACAGACCAATGCACAGATCACCCTTGGAGTAAGGATGACTCGATGGGCTCTTATTATAAATGATCCTTGGCTAACAACATAGACAAAGTAATTTATGGCTCTTCCCGCATTTCTGAATAATCTTTAGTAGGTTGAATTGTCCATAAATCTATTGCTGTTCTTTGGATACAGGTGTGAATCCAAGGACTCTCTGACTCTTAAAATGATGAAGTCTGGCAAGCAGAAATCAACTTTTAAATCAAGGATTCACTTTTCTCTCATTTAAATACTGCAGGAAGTGGTGACACACTTACAGGAAGTAAGGTCTGATTCTGGTAAACTGGGCTGAAATAACTTGCCATTTTCAGAGCCAGATGAAACACATGGCAATTATAATGCTAGAAGCTTTATGAGGATGTAACTGTTTAAAAGCTGATTAGGAAAAAGAAGGACTTGGCATCCAATCTGGAAGGGTAGTAGAGGGAGGGATGGCTGCATGGCAGGACTCCTGTTGGTGTATGAATGTCTGCACCATGGTGGCATTGTTATCCCCTTCTTGTCCTGACAATATACAGTCAATGGCACTTCAGGAGGTGGGTGGGGGACATCTGGTTAATGAGGAACAGATGGACATCATCGGACTTGCACTATACCTGCTCTTCCCTTCGCTGCTCCCTCCCTCACTCTCTGATTTCTCTATTCTCCCCTGCAGCTGAGCTCTTCCTTCTCCTTCCTTTTAATTGGGAGGGAATGTTTGTGTGCTCCTGAGAAAGAGCAACGAATGGCTCTGGTCAGAGCCAAGTGCCATGGCAGCAAATGCAGTTAGGAAATGTCTCAGCTGTAGCATGTGCCTTTCTCTGGGATCCCTACATGCTGTGCTGGTCCCCATTTACTGTGTCCCCTTCCCACCCCAGTTCCCAGACCTGTCATGACAGTGGGCAACAGAGGCTACTTTCTCATGTGCTGTTTCTTTGATATGACCTGTTTAATGATTTGAGAGGGACTTTCCTGAAGCACATTCTTTGGGACTTGGCAGTGTACCCCACTGTGAAAAGGTATTTGTTTATCCATCCTGGCTCTCCTCTCTTTAGCTCGTGGGGGTGATTTTTAGAAGAGGTGCAGTGATTAGAGCTGGCAACCTGAATTTCCCTTCCATCCTTCTGGTTGCCTCACTGCACATAGGTAGGATTTGTGTTTGTGCTGGTGTGTTCTCATCCAGTTAACGGGTGCCAGTAAAGTGGGTCTGTTGGTCTCCCACAAACATCTGAAAAGCTGAATACAAACCAGATCCTGAGAGAAATACAAATTCCCAAAGGCTTGTGCATCTCACAGCTCAGAGGAGACAGCGCAGTGTTCCTCGATGTGCTTCTACAAAGGAAATCTTCCTAAATCCCTGTGTTCCAACCAACGCTGACAAAATAGCAAAATAATTCCTATCAAGTTCCAATTGGCTTCCATTAATACTGGTGGCTTTCATTGAGATTTTCTCCCTGAGAGATATGACAGAAAAGTCAGTCCCTAAACCCCTTCTCACTTCTTTTTATAACAATTTTACTTCACTACAGTTATGCCTGCTCACAGTTACAGAGTTGAACTGATCCCTCAGTTTATGTTACACGATGTGCTTATGTAATGTCAGGACAAGGTTTTCCACCTTCCACCTTCCTCCAACTCACCAAGTATTTCAGTGCGGGTGAGCAAAGTCCCCTGAATCAGTCCCTTTCAAGGGCAGCAATCACAGGTAAAGTCAGCAGTCCACCCGTGCTACCTTCTTCTGTGTCTCTAATCTGAGAGCTGTTACGGTGTCCAAAAATGGGATTAATTTCCTGTGTCGGTCTGGTTTGGATAAAAGACCTCTGTGTCCCTTCTATGGTTTCTACTCCAGCTGCCTTTGAGACACATTGGATTTTATATATAGGGCACAAAGATAGCATGAAAGAGGAAGGAGAACTTCAAAGGAGGATGGTTTAGGTTGGGTGAGGCGGAAACTAAGTTGATTCACTTGAGTTGATAATTTCAATGAGGTAAATGGACTGAGTCCCCACGGTATTCTCACCATGGCACACAAATGCTGAGTTAGCATCCAGACCCATCCTCTGCCAGGATCTTGACTTTATGGGCAACTCGGAAGTATTATTCAATATACATCCCAGCCAAAGCATCATGACTATATCTGATTGTCCTTGGCTTTCCTTCCAAGATCTTTTCCATACTCCCTCCCTTTCTGCCTTTTCCCAAATGAGCCCTCACTCCTCTCTTATATCCATGGGGAGTTAACAAGCAGATTTTAACACAGTGAGTGAGTAATACCTCAGCAGCCTTACAGAATCCAATAGCTACTGGCAGGATGGGGCAACAAAAGGAAAAGCCTGGTCATCCCTCTCCTTTTGCCACTCATCAGAAGCTGAAGCATGCCCATCTTAGCTTTATTCTCTATGACCCCTGGGACTCTATTCCAGCCTGGGACATTTCCTTCATTACAGCAGAAGGGTGAAGATCATGACCTTCACCAGAGTAACCTCTGAAGTCCGGAGTGGCAAGACTGTCTTTACACTACCTCTCTCCCACAAGCTCTTGAGCGTGGCAGCGCTGTCTGGAACTGGTGTATGCTTCACTGAGTTTGCAGGGAGATCCCAGTCTAAGGATCCCATCCAGAAGTCCTCAGGGAGAGAACGCGCTCAGCCATCCCTGGCAGCTCATCTCCAGGCTTCACCATGCACATACAAACAAGTCTGTCAGGCCAGTCAGCGCTACCGCTTTCCATCTGCTTGGATGCCTGTACGCTTCTTGTTTCATCTTAGATTCTTTCCTCAAGATATCTCATATCTGTCCTTGGACACATTCCACAGGGGCAATTCTTTATGAAGCCCTCTACCCTCATAAAAGAAGTGTCTGCTCAAGGTCACTGAGCATTCAGTCCTCCTGCTGCAATGGAATTGGGGTGGTCTGGGAGTTTCTTACCAGCATAACCTCTCTGCTTGACAGCCCCGTTCCCTTCAACCCCAGGGTGCAAGTCTTGGCAATAACACCATCTTCAGTGTTCCACCTTTAAATAGCCTTCCATCTGCTGAAGAGTGAAAATTGGTGTCGGTGCACCTGAACCTGCTCCCTTGCAGAAAGATTTTCTATGCACTGCCCCAGATTTGTCAAGTCCATTATGAAGAATCCTGTTGTGCAAAACTTCGATTCAAGACACACTGCTTTGTAAGATAAATGCAGGTTGAAAGCGTGCAGCTGCGTTCCTAGAGAAAAGGGCTACAATTCCCCAGAGACCCTAGAAGGTCCAAGGTAACTGCAGTCACGACCTCATTGTCTGCACCAGTCTCATCAGTGCAGTAATGGAATGAACTTGTACAAGCCCCACTGGAGAAGGGACAAAACTAATAAACCTGATCCCCTCTTCTAGAGCAAGTACATGCCCAGAAATGACCTGGCATGCCTCTGAGGAAACCTTATCCTTATGCCCAGGGCTGCAGAGGGAAGGAACTGGGGTTTACTGGTGGTTTTAAGAGTCAGGGGATTTTGGATTCTTGCTGCAATTTCTTGTGAACTACAAGCTGACTTTTTGCTTTCCACCAGAATGCAGCAACATCCAGTGAAGTGCACTGCTTTTTGACTCTTGAGACTGCTTCATTGGGATTTCAGGATTCCAATTTTCCTGCTCTGTGCACAGCAATTCTCAAATGTGGTGGGACCCACAGTCACCCCAAGCCAAATAAAACACCCCTGGGCTGAGTTAGAGTTTAGTTTCAGTCCTTTTTCTCTGATTCAGTTTCACGGGTAAGTTGGAAATAATAATGCATCCTAAACCTTAGAGGAAGTCTGGGTTTCCATCCCAAAATGTTCTCAGAAGCTTACTAGTTATGAAGAACATGGTGATCGGCCAATGGGGTGGATCTGCTGGACCACTCATCCTTTTCCTATGTTTAGACTAGCATGGAATTTTCTTTTACTCTAGTGTATGATGCACTGACAGAAGTCTGTCAATATGTTGCCAGTCTGGGAAAGTCTGGTTTTGCCTATACGTGTTTTTCAATCTGATTCCTTTTCTCCTTGTAAGTTCTAGTTATAACACAAGTTTCAGCAGCTGGATCCTGTGGTAGAAAGAAATTTTACAGTTGCTCCATAGGTATTTATAGTCCGGTCATTATCACGCTGTGCATGTATTTTAGCACCAGCTTGCCAGGCTTTGCAATGACATAGCGCTGACTTTCACCTCCAGTTGTGCTTGTTTATATACACCCTCCAATCACAGGGCAGTGGGGTGTTGGTAAAGAAAAGGTCGGTCAGACAGTTGAGTTAGTTAAGTCTGAATCATAGGATAACTGAAGTATTCAGGTGGGAAGGGACCTCACAAAGTCTCTAGTCCAAGCTACTGCTCAAAGCAAGGTCGACGGTGAGGCCAGGCCAGTTTGCTCAGGGCTTCATCCAGCCAGGGACAGGCTTGATGTCACATCCCAGTAGAACTTCAAATGAGCGTGGTATATCGCTGAAGAACAGCCATGCCCAGACTTCCAGAAGCATGTGGCTTTTTAAAAACTAATACTTTGGTCTTAGTGGTTTGTACCTCACACCTTTGAAACTTATTCCAGCTCCTCACTCTAGCAGTCCTCATTAGGTACTGATTGAGAACTGAAAGTAGCCCATCTTAGATCTCAAATCAATATAAGATGTAAGCCCTGCTTGTGCCATATACTTGTAAGAAAGCCAAAGGAAGCATTTTGTATGACTTTTCCTAGGTGGTGCACACAAGCAGAGAGAAAGCAGTGCTTCCTGTACCTTACCACAGTAACTAGAGAGCAGCCAGAGAGTAAGAGATGTAGGAAAATGTGATCTGCAGTATTAAGCTCCTTGGGAGCTCACTGCATGCGTGTTGGAGGCTGTGAACCCGTGGGAACATCTCTGATCCCTCACTGCACCAGTAGGTGAAATCCCACACACCCTATTTCTAGTCCTTGCACACGGGCCTCCCTCCTGTCCTGGGGATGAGTGGATTCCTCTTTGTGAGCCACCTCTTACAGGTTTCTGTGCACATAACAGGAACTTATGCTTTTCTGTTGGCAAAGGGTTAGATTGGAGGACTCACCATATCATAACCCATCCAGGCCATCCTCTGAGTTGTGGGAGCAGGGGCGGGTGTATGAACCCGGTGAAGTTGTCTCTGGTCAGCATGGATGCTACTGGATTTGGATTCCTGCACCAAGGTATAATGTCCTGTCAGGAGGGACAAGGAGAAAAATATCCCTCTGAAATCCCATTTATTTGGCTCCTTATTCAGGAAATTGTACAACAGCTCAGGGAGTGTGCTACTCTCATCATGCCATGCAAAGTGGACAGGAAAGTTTTAACAGCAACACCAACCAATTTAGCTATTTCAGATAAAAGCTACTTTTTTCCCTAAATGTGACAAGGGATCATAGTCCCCATGGTGCTGAGGAACTACTGCTGCAGGTCTCAGAGCTGCAAAACTGTGTCAGCCAGGGCTGCTCAATAGTTCAATGGTCTGTTGGACAAATGAGAGGATGAGAAACACAGTAAAAAGCAATCTGAGACCATGTGAATGTCTGTCAGCCAATGCCACCATTCTAGAAAACCCTGTGTTGTAATTAGTAATTATTTCATAAAGCAGTATCTCCTACTGTGATACATGTTAGATAAGTACACAAAAAAGGCTTTACGCTCTCCTACTGTGATACATGCTAGACAAACATGCCAAAAAAAGGCTTTGGGCTGGCCCACTGGATCTGGTCCAGTCAGGGCAGTTGAACCTGCAGCCAGAGGAGCCTTCCCAAACTCCAGGTTCCCGGAAGAGGCTGCACCTCTGGGTGGTACTGCACACTGATGCTCTAGAGACACTGGCCATAGGGTTGCAAACAGCTTTATGCAGATCCCTGGTAACAGCTTGGGCCTCTTCTATGGTCAGAAGCTTCCCCTTTGGCTGTAGCAGCGGTTGCACTGGTCACAGGCATCTCCTCTTTACTGTCACCTCCAGTAATTCCTTGCACGCACATGTATCAGTTACTGTTAATCCCACTTTCCTGGAGCTGACAGCCCAGGCCAGCTAGGAAATGGGGCTATGTGAGAGAGAGACACTGTGCTCCAAACCTAATGCCGTGCAGCCAGAGGAACTCAGTCAAATTGCTTTGCAAACGGCCCTGAATTTGCTTGCTCGTATTCACTAGTACGCCCCATGGCACAGCGTGTCACTGCGCTACATATGGTGGATGAGCACTTGGTGTTTTGTTGGTTTTGAAACGTGTGTGATTCCCAGGGCTGCTTATCGGTTTTATAGCTGGCCTATAATCTATATGTTAGGCATGCAATGGCGTACAGTAGCGTGATTGATCCAGAGCTAGATGTGGTGACCCTGTCATCTCTGTCATCTCTCTTTTAAACAGTTCATCAGATGTTTGCAATATAAGTTTCCAATAGCAACTTTATTTACCCGCAGCCATTACCTTGCACTGCAGCCATTTCACTGCACGCAACATCTGGGATTTAGTTTCAGGACCTCTCCACTCAGGAGCAAAGACCTTTCATCCAGCGAGCTGCAAGAGCAGTTTCACTGGCTCCAATGGAGAAGATGGAAGTTTATAACTAATAAAAATGCCAGCAAATCGTATACATTTAGCTGCATTCACAGCTTGAGCTGAGTGAATTGGAGGCAGTGCGAGCCGCTGTAATGTGTCATTTTCTCTGTCCTGCCAGCACATAACTCACACAACTTAAACTATCTTAACTACCACTGGACTCCCCCGCACTTGTCCCTTGCTGCCCAATAAACAGGATAGTGATGTGGTGCTCCTAATAGCACCTGTAAGCCTACCCTGTACTCCAACAGCAGCGTTCCTGGAGCAGCCAAGAAAAGAAACATAGCTGGACGGACCAGTAATTGAGAAAGCTGATATATTTCCACCAGGAGAAGGTAGCAATTCATACCCTCTACCTATCATTATACTGAAGTATTGATTCTCCAGTCACATTTTCTTTGTTAAATGGCTTATTTCATCAAGGAGGGATTCTGCGGTTGCAGTCAAACTGGGACTGAACGTATCCATGCATTTGCAGTGAAAAGTGTATGTGACCTGAATTTTAGACTAACCACTAGGACCACTCTTTTAATGAAAACTCAGCATGCTACATCTCCCACTGTTGGTAAACTCCTACCATTTGAAGGGACAGGTTAGGCTTCGATGGGCCTGTTGTCAGGATGTTGTATCTTACTTTGCAAAAATTATGTGATGGCTATCAGATGGGCAAGGAGATGGGTTTTAGTAAATATCACATAAAATATTTGTGTGTGATCATTCAGTTTACTTTAAACAAATTTGCTTCAATTGTGTTCCCACTCCATTTGTCTGCCTTCTGTGACTGTTCCAGCAACATATTTACTGGCACGGATTTTACTCAAACAGCAACATTTAAGTGAACATGTTTGTAGAAAGCAAATGTTGAATCTATAATCAAAAAGTATTCACTCTGATGAGACGCTACTATTAATGAGTTAAAGCCACTACCAAATTGTTACTGGAAATTATTGTCTGAGGGAAACTTAGAGTTTACACACAATGACAAGACCTGCAAAAGTATCTGTTTTTCTGGGTATATTTTTATATGTTCTTCCTTTAGGGGTGGCAATGGAAGTGAAAATATTTTCCATTTCCAGTTGATGGCATAGGATAAAAGTCATTTAGTATATGTGTCCAGTCAGAAAAGACCTGAATTTCACATCTCATATACTTAAAGCAATGCTGGCAGAAATGGATTAGCAAACAAATCAAAGGTTGAATTGCCCTTGTATTGTCAAAAAATGCCACTCAACAAACAAAAGAAATAATGGAAATGATTATTTGCTTCCAAGAATTATTTGAAAACAGATGGGAGTGAGGGTTAATAGTTTTGTGGGAGTGGATATCTCCCAGGCTCTTCAAAAGAGAGAAGGGCATTCTGTTGATCATGCATGGAATTGTACTTTTACATTACTTTTCAATCCCATCTTTTGTAACGTTTCTACTTCGTGCTAGAAGAACACAGGCTGGCCTGGGTTCACAGTGGAAAAATACAAGACTAAAGTTTAAAAAAACAATTGAAAACAAATCTGAGATCAATTGAAATCAAGACAGAGGGGAAAGAGAGAGAGAGCCCAAAAAGCAGAGGGACAGCATCGTTAGTCCAGATGAAAGAAGCAGTATTGGAAAAAGATATGTCAACAGCTGGAGCTGTGGGGCACTGAGGAAGCTGGGGCTAGCAGGGAAATGTGAGTAATGGCACAGACTGGAGCAAATCAGCTTGGAAAACAAAGGAGAGAAATTTGAAAGTTTGCTTCAAAACAAATGGGAAAACAGGAATTTGAGGTTAAAAGGCAAAGATGTAATACCAGTTGGGTTTAGTTGTACACAGAAATTTGGAAAAGCCCTGAGTAAGAACATTTCAAAGGTCAGCCCATGCTGTGGACATTATGACTGGTAGGTTCGCTGTTGTGGCATACCTAGGTAGAGAAGATCAGTTAAAAATTCACAAAAATGCCCAGGTTATGCCTAGCATATGTAGAACAGGTTTCAAAGAGGGACAGGAAAGAAATAGGGATTGTTTGAAACATTTTAGATTAAGAGGAACTCTTCTACCTGTGAAGGAGTTAACTGAGAAAAGCTGATACAAATCCAGAAGCTTTCTTAGGCAAAAGAGAGGCTGCAGGTAAACAGCGAACAGCCAGTGCAGTTATAAAAGGTATGTGTATTTGAGTACTATTGACATTAAGGTGGCTGGTAGAGTTCACAAGAATTTTTTACTGAAAAACATTTTTTGTCTGTGAATGTCGGTTTGTTGAAGCGGACAGTCTGCAGGAACATACTTTCTAGTCTCAGCAGAAAAGGTTGCTTAGATGTGAGATGGGATCACTAGTCAGAAGGAGAGAAAGAGAAGAGGCAGTCAGAAGAGCCAAATAATTAATTAAGTCATCTAGAATACAGGAAGTCTGGGGTGAAGTCTTTGCTAGGTGAGAAGAAGAATTTTGAACCAGTTTCCGACATTTCAATACTAAGCCTAGCTGCTAGACCACTAGTTCTTCTAGGGCAGGGTTACTTTCTCCCTTCCTCATAAGAAAAAAAAACACAACTGAGGAGGTATGGATATGTCACAGTATGCACTGAAGATTTATTCTGAAACTTCTAAAATACCCTGATGCTCTGCACCAACACATCTCTCCACCACTTAAGGCAGAAAGAAGACCCTGAAGCAGCAGTATCCTTATGAATGGAGGTCTCTGGCTCTGATGCCAGAAGTAACTGAGCTCTGTGTGGTCTTGATCACATGGTATACAACTACATTTTCGTAGGTACTCATTCTCAGTGCCTCATCTGAGATATTTTGCTCCTACTGTTCTATTCTGTATTGTTCAAAGGTGCTGAAGACCTACTGCTCCCTTTCAAGTCCTACGGCAAAGCAATTAGGTTAAGTTATTTCAGACTGGGTTCCCAGAAATGGAGATGCATAAAATGAATGAACACATGAAAATATTGGCCCTAATATCTTTGTGACTCAGCTTTTCCGTCTCTACAATGGAGAAAACGATGCTTACTGATTTTGCAAAATGCTGTGAGCTCTACGCATGAAAAGCAGTATGAATGTTAAGTATGATTATAATTTTTATTAGAAAAAGATTTAAAGGATCATTTATCCCTGGAGAAGGGATCCCAGTGCAGAAGAGGCATCCCTGTCCGAAGAACTGCTTGAAAGTTGAGCAGTTGCTAAGAAACCAGAGTACCTTCATCGCAATGAATACCCCGAGACGGATGGAGTGGGCAACCATTTCACAAGGCTGCCACGAGGTAAAAAAGAAATGGGACCAGGCGTCATTAGCAGAAAGGAGATCATTAGATTTCTGCACTATGGTCTGCATGAACCTACAGCGAAAATGGATGAGGACAGTCATGTAGGAGAGATAAGAGGGAGTGACTCTCTTAAGCGCTCTATGAAGAATAAGGAGGCTCTGGGTGCTTGTTAAATGGAACGGCGGTGTCGGTGGAGGAGCCTGAGGACACAGCAGATAATGGCTTATTTTCAAAGAGCTGAGCAGAGTACCAGAAGCTAAGGAATTACTGGAAACAGGAGTAAAGTAAAAAGCCAGAGTAAGGAGATAGGCCTAAATGATGAAGGGTACGAGGGTCAAGAGAAGTAGTTGTTTTCTTGAGCGACTGAATTATGTCAGATGTTTCCAGGACTGCAAAGAGAGTAGGAGGAGAGGCATGAGAAAGGCTCAGGAAAGGGGGGTGTCAAGTCTAAGTGAGACAAACCAGGGCAATCTGTGATTGAAAGATGAAAAAAGTATATTGTACTTGTCTGGAAAAGGGCTAGGAGGTGAGAACAACATGGATGTGCTGGGAAGAATACCAGTGTCAGAGAAACGGGGAGGAAGGGCTAATAACAGCTTGAGAAATGAAGAAGGAATAGGAGCAAGACTATCCGTAATAAACTGCCTAAGTCTCCTACTGGATATGGAGCAGGGATTCCTACTGTTGTTTCTGAAAGTATCACCCGAATGACTGAAAATCAAAGACTGGACTAAGTATCCTGAAGAAGATCTTGAAGTGATGAATTTTGCTTGGTTTTGGTTTTGGTTTTTAATGCAGATGGTGTTGGACAGAAATAGAGATTAACACAACACTGCAGGTATTGCCGTAATGGACTGAGAGAGGAAAGGCGGGAGCCAGTCAAACTGCAGATGAACACTAAAAGCATGTGGGGAGAATGCTTGAAGGGAATCAAAGGTTGAGTGTAACCCTGAGATGAAGAGACAACAGGGATTGGTGCAAATTGAGCCAGGCAGCACTGGGTAGGGAGGGAAAAGTTGGGCTCATTAGGACAGAGTCCCAGAGATCAGGAAGCTGAAGGTGAGAAAATGCATGCCAATAGTTGGGAAAGAAGGAGAAGAAAGAGGAAGGGGCAGCAAGAAGAAAGAGTCACCACTGTTGCAGTAATAAAGCAAAGACTGTACCAAATCTGAAAGATCATGGAAGGTAGGAAAAAAGAAATTCACATGCAGAAAATTGCTTCAGGAGTGAAAGGACAGATAAGGTGTTTAAAAAAAAAAATAAAATGTAAGAACTACTCAGAGTTTCAGAGATGGGAGATGGGGCTTCTCTCAGGAGAACATTTCTTGCTCGTGCTGGCAATTCTGTCCTGCAGGGACTACCCTTGGAAGGACATGATCTAGGGAAGCTGCAATAAACAACAGAGACAGCAGTATTGATCTCCTCGGGAATCTGCAGAGTGTGGGAAATGCTCTACTGCTGGGATTATCCCCTTGGCCGCATTTTGGGGAGGTCCTGAGGTTGGAGGCAATCCCACTGCTGTCCTCTCTGTAGAAATGCTCTGCAGCCTACAACCTGTGGGCTGCAATGGGAGTTCCTCAGCCCCTCAGTGTCACGTTGTTCTGCTGCTGTGATGGCACCCATCCCACTGCTCATAGACAGCCTTTTCCCTGCAACAGCCTCCCCTTACAAATTAACACTTCTGATGTGTGGCTGATTGATCAGGCAAAACCAATATAGAGACAACGCTTTATCAAGCTATTTAGACCAGATCACGAAAGCACAAACCCACTCAATTCTCAGAGACGGAGCAGCCCAGCAGGACTACAGTGGAGGCTTAATACTCACACTAAAACACCCAGCGTGCAGCAGCTACATTATCTTTTCCTTACCTGCTGTTCCACTTGTGTCACTCTCTCTTCTCGGATCCCTGTGCCGACTTCCAGTCTCCTTCTACATCAAAGTTCAGTTCCTCATTTCATCTTCAAGGCCTCACGTGGCTCTGTCGGAGCTTGCTCCCCTCTTCCTCTCCCACCCTACTCGGTGCTGACTCCGCACCTCTCCCCGGCCCCAGCCCCCCTCCATCTCCCTGCACCAATGACTCTGCGTCTTCTCTCCTGCTCCCATCTCCCCTCCTTCCACCACACAACCTTATTCACCTCCCTCGTGCCTGCACTCAAGACTCATTTACTGCAGCTAGTCTTCCTGTGTTAACGACTTCCACTTCTCCTACGCCCTTGGCAAGCTTTGCCCCTTCTGACTATTTACTTTGTTTACTATATTACATCTTTAGAATGAGGAATGATTCAGAGATACCCAGCCAAAGCCAGGAGCAAACAAGACATGAACATGACATAGCTCAGCTTGTGACCTTTCTCAGGCGCTTCCTTCCCTCATTCCAGCCTGCACATCTCAGACCTAATCTTGTCCCCACTGTTTTCCCACTGACATCACCAGAAGCAGGATCCAGGCCCCGCAGTTCCTGCCTAACAGCTGCTGAGAGCCTCTTCTGAGGAGCTGAGCATCCTCACTTGCTAGTGCCCCAAAGGCTGGAATCTTTGCCCTGTGAAATCCTGGGGGCAAGATTCTGCCTTTTTACCTGCCAGTAAAATGCTGTGTAGACATGATGGCATGTGGAAAGACATAATAATGCTTAACGCTACGAGCAGACAGCATTAGCAGGGAAAGGCTTTCCCCTCCCACTCACCCTTTGTCTATCTGTTTCTTTCCCGTTGTCAAAATTTAGCATCCTCCACCGAGAGGCTTGGTTTTCCTCTAATGCTTGGAAGGCATCCAGTCCCAGCTCGCTCGTTTTCCCTGCCAGTCTCCACAGGTATTCTGTACACAGGGCTTCCAGCTAGTCAAGAAATGCTCTCTCTTCTCCCCCCCACAGGGGAATCTCCGAGTGCCGGGGTTGTTACAGGACCCCAGTGGTTAGGCCAACTCATTCATTCTCACTGTGATGTATTAACCGCCTCTGCTCCGCAGCACACTGTGGAGTACGTTACAGGAAAAGAGGAGTCCTTCAGCAGAAAAGTCCTTCAGCAGTAATGGAGGGTAGCCCTGAAGAGGCATATACACATTTCTTTTGTTATGTCAGGTCACAGAGGAAGCAAGAGGAAAACCCACACGGTTTTGGTCCTAGCTTGGCCAAAACTCATTTTGGTGTTCACTAGAAGTGGCTCCAGGAGAGACAGTTTGGACCAGAGACTAACGCATAGGCTGAATTTCATGTTTGAGGTCGCCATGACTCTGATGTTGGCTTGGCAAAACTGAGGTCACAGCCTTCCAAGGCTGTGCTGATCAAGAGGACCAAGAGGACAAGGTCTTGGCGCACAATGTATCTCAGAGGTCAGTTCTGAAGAAACAGACTGAGAGACTCAGATGTGGGAACTGCGGGTAGAGTTAAGTGGACAAGCAGTCCCCAAGGAACAACTGGCCAGCTGTGCCTTCAGCAGCCACAGCTGTCCCAGCAGGATGCAAAGAGAAGCTGCTAAGCAAGGTGTGTGGTAGCTGACATGAAGTCAGGCAGGTGCAGAGACCAGGCTGGAAAAACATGGAGAACTATTTTCCTGACCCACAAAACTTTGACAGCATAAAGCTTCCTGTTCTACACTGGGGTGGGTAAAGGATGGTTTTTAAGGGTTTTTTTTTAGACCAAACCTATGAGTTAGGTGCACTGAAATTGTCATTAAACCAATAGTTTGTCAGTAAACCAATATTCACCTTATTCACCTGGGATTCAGGTGATCAGGTCAAAGCCTCTTTATCCCTCTCAGAAATTTTCATTTAAAAATTCTGACCAGCTTCAAGAGAGAAAGACTTTTGGCAGTGGCTGTAGCATGGGCAAAAAAAAAAAAAAAAAAAGAGATTTACTCATGGAGAAACAAACACACAGCGAGACTGAAATGCTGCCGTCCTTTGATCCCGGCATGTTTCCTGACTGGCAACTCCAGTTCGAAGGTAAGATAATGAGGTTAAGATCTAAGGTGCAGCACAACATTTGTTGTTGCTCAACAGACTGCTGTAGCTATAGCAGTAAATTAGAAACTGGGGAACGGCCTGGAATTTCAGACAGGTGAAAACTGGTGATTTTTTCCAAGGACAAGTGGGCAAATCTGGAAGGTTTGGGCTGTCCTTATGAGACAAGTTCTTGTTTTACAGACTTTCAAGTAAGGAAGTTTCAGTTCTGAGACCTACTTTACTCCACATGTGGGGTAGGTGGGGAGGTACAGTTTGGTGTAAGAAGCTCTGATGGGTCGCCAGGTAATACAATTCTGGTCATAGAAGGTGGCTTGGTACCTGGTTTGGACATGATTCAAAACCCTGAAACGGCCTTTCAGGTTTCTAACTGAGTGTAACGGGACTAGATCACATTAGAAATAATATTCCCCAGTCTAGTATTGTGAGTAAATTTTATCCCATTATGAATAGCCTCCTCCCCAGGACGCAAGAGTAATGTTATGTGTAGAGTAGCTGAAAACGCTTCAGAGATTAGCCCTAGCACATAGCTCACACCTACGGGCTCTTCTGTAATAAATTAGTGTGCTCAATGGATGAAAAAATATTGGTGAAGCAGGACGGCTTGCAGTCAAGCTTCAAAGGGGTTATTATGACTGAGCAGCAGTACTTGCTCCCCCATATGCCTTCTCTGGCTCTGCCACAGGTAGTTTCACACTCCTCCTTCGCAGCCACCCCTTCAGCCTCCCCTTTCCAAATCATCCTTCCCTCACTGACCTCCACTCACTTTTCTTGTAGGCATCGTCCCTAAATCTAGCACGCCTTTCCCCTCCATGGTTTTCTTTCTAAAAGCCAGCATAAACTAACAGGATACACACACGCACACAACCATAAATGTCTTGTGATCCTGTGCTGCTATAAACCTCCCTCTTCCAAACACCCTGCTGGCACTGTTTGCTTGTTAAATAAACCCAGCAATGTGCTTAAGTCTAACTTTTGTTGTAAGCACTTCAGGAGAGGGCCAAGTCACTTTGTTTCCTTTTAAATCACTGGGGTACCTGCAACCCAGAGGAAATAACAATAATAAAATTATTAATGTTCTAATAGCAGCCTCTAAAAGCTAACACCACTCTCAAGGCTTGGCATTTGGTTTTTGCTCAGCTGCATAAAAAGGGACCTAAAATCAAATCTGCGCAATATCTACTTTAACACCCAATGTTTGATGTGGATTATGAGTGAAGCAGCAAGTTGGAACAGCAGCAGCTTGTCTGGAGACATTGAGAGCCGCAGCATAGCTGTGCTAACGCAATTTGATCAGATTCACACGGGCCAGCTACCCTGTTCGGCCCTGTGGGATATAGACTGTGTTTACCAACACTTTCTGAACTCCAGCAACCCAAGTCAAAAATAGGCATGATGTTTGTTTCGTGGGTACCAAAGCAAACTCTGTGTCCTGGCTGTTTTAGTACAGAGGGCACTGCTTTCCTACAGCTTTCGCAGACCAGTCTGGTTGTTCCTCCAGATATTTGGCCTGACAGCAATTGCACCAAAAAAATCCCAGGGAAGTAAGAGCTTAAAATTGTTTGGGACCTGCACACGCAACCTACGTAACTCTTCAAATCCTGAATCCCAGCATAGCTGCGAAATGCAAAAAACGTTATTAAGCCACATTTGGCTTCAGTGTTCAGGCTGATTGGGAAGGGGTTGCAATGGAGGCTGTCCCCACCCTGGGGACATTGCCAAGGCAGGGAGCTCCCATTTCTGGGATAGCTGGGGACATCAGTGGATTCTCCCCAAGATGTCTGTAAGAAGGGGTTTGCTGTACATGAGGTCAGCCCTCCACTCTTCTTGCCCTGCCTTCCCTCCAGTTTCTTATTCTTTGCTGCTTTAGAAGCATTTGGGAGGCTTTGGATTGTTTTGTGAGTGAGGTCCAGATCAGGGGTGGATTTACAAGGTGTGAGCATCCTAAAGAGGATGTTTGGCAGACTCATGTTCCCCTCATCACAGATTGCCCCCCAGAGCACAGCGCTGGGTAGCCCTGGCCCCAGTGGGGACCTGCTCTGGGTTGGGCTTCTCCTGAAACACCAGTGCTGCAGGGCGAGACGTAGTGGCTGCTAGAGGAAATTGCAAAATTAGGAACCCCTGACCTCCTCCTTGGGGTTTTCATTTTCTGATTGTAGGTGGTACATTTCAGAGCATAAAGGGCACAGGACAGAAAAGCTCCACGAGTGCGCAGCCCTGCATGTTTGCAGCTCAACCCGAAGCGCTGCAGCCAGCAGGGCTTTCTGCCAAGGAAACCCTACGCCGAGTTCCCTCCTGGCCATCTCTGGTGGGCTGCCTGAAGGGACAGCAAAAATCCCAGCGCACTTTCTGAACAGAGTAAGGGATAACGAATATTCCCTGCCTGGGTAAAGCCGCCTCCGCTCTCCGAGGGCAAGCGTGTGCGAGCTCAGTGAGCACGTAATGGCTGCCATGCTCGTTCTGCGGAGCCACTGCGCTGGGGGATCTTTCTCAGTGTTGCATGAAGGGCTTTGGGTTCCCTGGGGTATAAAAAGTGCTAGAGAAAACCCAGCCCTTCTCTTGTTCTATTTCCTCGCCTAAAATAAGCTTCACACTCATCTGCTGGGCTGGAATAGACAAAACAGGTTGTGCATCCCCAGTGGAGCCGCTCACCCCAACCCAGGCGACCACGGTCGGACCTCCAATTCTCACTGAGAGATCATTAAAGAAAGAAAGCAGTGCCTATCTGCCCAGTCCTTTTCCCAAGGGCAGGGAGGGCAATGAGATGAAAGGCCCTGAGGACCACCAAGGCAGGGTTGCAGTTTTCCCATGGGAAGCAAGCTGAGGAATTCCCACGCCCTGTTATTCCCCAAAATTTCTACTGCTGACTGTCAATTATGTGACAGATTTGACAATTCCTACCGCAGGCTGACGATGTTGTGTGGGAGAACACAGGAGACTTGCTGAGACTGCCAAATTGCTAAGCATGTGCAATAGGGGGTCTCTCCCTTCCTCCATGTGTCTGAGCCTTGGAGGGGAAGGGGGAGGAGAGCTTAAGTGGCACAGAAAAAGGAGAATGGATTGAAAGCTGCCTCTGTCATTGACTTACTCCATTCTTTGGATTATTTCCCTGGGGTTCTTGGGTATTTTTATTATTAATAACTAATAATAAGTTTTATATAGTGCTTTGCATCCTGAAGGACCCTAAAGCACACCACATACTTCATAAGCTAATTACCAGCTGCAAGCCTAATTCTTCTCTCGGTTGTGACCATATCTGCTGAAGGAGCAGCTCAGAGTCACACTAGATTTACACCAGTTTAACTGAGGACAGCGTTTCCCTATAGATCCAGCTGGGTATGTCAGAGACAAATGCAGTGTAGAGTTGGAGATGAAAGATTTGAATTGCCTTTCCTCCTCCTTCCTAATTTAAAAATGACTAAGGAAATTGCATTCAAAAAGCCTTGTGAACGCAGCATTATAGTTGCAAGATTCAAGATCTGGAGTTTGGGAATAGAACCAGAGAATCATAGAACCATAGAGTCGTAGAATAGTTTGGGTTGGAAGAGACCTTTAAAGGTCATCTAGTCCAACTCCCCCTGCAATGGGCAGGGACATCTTCAACTAGATCAGGTCACTCAGAGCCCGGTCGAACCTGACCTTGAATGTTTCCAGGGATGGAGCATCTACCACCTCTTTGGGCAACCTGTGTCAGTGCCTCACCACCCCTATTGTAAAAAAAAATTCTTCCTTATATCTAATCTAAATTGACCCTATTTTAGTTTAAAACCATTACCACTTGTCCTATTGCTATAGGCCCTGCTAAAAAGTTTGTCCCCATCCTTCTTGTAGGCCCCCTTTAAGTACTGAGAGGCTGCAATAAGGTCTTCCTGCAGCCTTCTCTTCTCCAGGCTGAGCAACCCCAACTTTCTCAGCCTGTCCTCATAGGAGAGACGCTCCAGCCCTCTGATCATTTTTGTGGCCCTCCTCTGGACCCGCTCCAACAGGTCCATGTGTTTCCTGTGCTGACGGCTCCAGAGCTGGATGCAGTGCTCCAGGTAGAGCCAAGCCCAAATTCCCACTGGGGAAGGGGCTCAGCCTGCATCCGAACCAAGGCACTGTACAGGTCATGGCTGCACAGGTCACTTTTCATGGTGTAAGGGGGACCGTTTTTCCCTCTTTTCTTGCCTGGTAAATCCGTGCCTGTGCATGGTAAGTTCCAATCACCCCTGACCCAAAACACCACCTACTGCATACAAGGTGAGCCTGGCTCTGTCCTCTGATGCACGCTCACAGATTAGCAACACAGTTGTATCTGAGGAGAAAAATGCAAGCCAATGCATAGAAGCTGTATTATAAATTCTCTGGCCCATGGATTTCCTCTGCATGCTTCTGGGGAGAGACTAACCCACCTGAGCTCTGGGTCTTTGAGTTCAAGCTCGAGATGGTTCAATCCTTACGTCCTCATCCAGCTTGGATAGTCTGATTTCTGAGAGTTTGTTGTTGTAACCCTGTATGCAAAACCTGTCCTAGTTACAGTATTGTTGCCGTGATAGGAAAAAAAAAAAAGGAAAAGAGAAGCAACAGCCCTTAAATACTCCCTTCAGCCCATCCACCCTTTTCCCTCCAAGCTTACATTAGTATCTCCCTTCCTCTGACATCTGGATGTGCAGCCGTGGATTGGGATTGCCTGTGGTAGCTATGGAGCACCTCCTTTCCTCCCACACCTTATGCACATCATTTCTCTCACTGCAGATAATTGCATCACCCTTCCTGTCACTCGGCTCACAGTTGTAGTGTCACATTTGACTCGTTACACACACACACAAATGTTCTTTCTACAAATTGTCAGATATTTTTTTTTAATCCTCTGTAATATCTTGATTTCTTTCACTCGCCCTTTCTGTTTTCCTTGGACTTCTCTCCATGCCCTGAGCAGCTTCTGCCTCACTTTTCCAACTTACACCGTTGCAGCTCCAGCACTTAATTTGCGCTCCTGGAGTTTAAAACCCAACATCATGCTACAACATCTGAGCACAGCTTTCTCAATTCTTTTTCTGGTTCCCATCTCATTTAAAGACCAGTTCTGCCTCTTCTTCCAAGACAATGGCAATAGCTTTTCCCAACTCAGCTGTTATACCTTGAAAACTCTGGAAAAGGGCTCATACGCCAGAAAGTTCATACATTTTTCCTTCCTAGAGTGACACTAGTCACTCTAACAACTGTAGAATTAGTTTCTAACCTCTCTGCTGAGGAATCAGAGGTATTGTCAATGCTTTACATATTCACTGAATCACGCAGGAAAATATCAGAAAACCAAAATTATTTCATTGACATATATATGAAATCATAACATGCATTCGTTATATATGTATATATAAAACTAATTTTAATTTCAGAATGCCAGCACAGCAGGCAGAGAAATACAACATTAGGAGGAGCAAAATTATTCACAGCTTTAGATGATTTAGATAAGCCTGATACATTTTTGTGTTTAGTACTATTTTCAGAAGAAATCCAGCTCAGGTTTGATTTTGGCAAAGTCTAGAAAATAGAAGCAATTGTTTACCGGGGGAGACGTTTGCACTGGATGTATGCAAAAAGGATTTTTTGAGTGATTTTTATTACTGCTGTGTCGAGTTTTTTCATTCGTAACTTGGACAGATGTCTAGCAGTCCCTGAAAATCAGCCACCCGCAATGTTTCAGCTTGTAAAGCTCAAACGTGCTGGATTTGTGTTTGCACCAAAACATGTTCAAAAGCCTTTGCCCAATTTTCCTGGCCAATCTCACTCTCTGCCTGTGACAAAGCATGGGAAATTTCAAGCCACAGTGAGGATATTTTTGAAAGTTACAACCTTGTAAAAAGAGGGTGTTTATAAATGGAAATCTTCATATAATCTTAATAATAGGTTTTGCTACCGCTGCATCTCCACCCACGTACAAGGAACAGCTACAGCCAGCGCTGAGGCAGAATCTATCGGCTACTTAGCCGCACGCAGCAGCGTTACAGAGTGGGGTGGGAAGGCGAGGAGGCTGCCACCTCCGAGGAAAAATGCAAAACGATTCAAGGCTGAGAGGAGGCGCAGGGTCCGGCCGTAATGCAGCACGATCCCCGTCCGCCGCAGCTGCAGCGCCAGGCAGGCGGAGCGCTGCAGGGGGACCATGCGGGTAACGCCGGGACGTGATGGGGATCTCCTGCACTCCCACACTGCTGAGGCTCTACCGGGGGGACCCAAGCCGCCTCCAGCAGCACACGTGGTGTCTTCTCCTGTCATTAGCCCCCTCTCCTTCTCTGGGTGGCTGTCAGGGAGTGCTGCAGAGAGCAAGCAAGGAGTAAGAGCTGAAAAAGGCAGAACAGGAGCCTGGTACTGGCTTGGATGGGACTTCTTTCACCGGTGCTCGGTGGCTGTTCACTCTAGCTTTCTCCTTCCACCTCATCATCTCCTCCTCAATGCTACCCCATACTGGCTTCTCCCCCTTTTTTCTCCCCTGCTCATCTATGTCTGCATTTCTTTGTCTATTTATTAACCATCTCCTGACTAAACTGATATCCCCGGGACTGGTATTATCAGACCATTTTACTGCTGTAGTTTTGGTCATTGCTAATGCGCTGTGATATACCCCTTCCTTCATGCTCATCAAGGCAGCAATGGTCTGTAAGGCAGTGGTTGTACCATTTTTACTGCAGTAAACTCCCTTTATCATCTGATCCGTGGCAACAGCTGTAACAAACATGATTATTAATAATAAGGTGAGGAGAGCTGGTATAATGGTTCTACCTTGTAGGCAGGGGGGATATTCTTTCATAACTATAAGATCAATTTCTATTTTGCATCAGTTCTTTTACAGGCTTCTTCACCACAATCTCTGAATGATTTCCAGTGGCACATTAAGTGATTGGGCTTGATATCAGTCACATGTGGTTTGTTCTTTTATCCTCTCCCCAGGGAAAGAATTATGTATGCAACATACTGGTTATGTTGCTAGGGTTTTGTTTGGGTTTTTTTAACATATGCACTGCTGCATGTTTATGTTGGAGAAGACACACATCAAAGCAGGCACATTGCATTTGGACAGGAAGGTGGCGAGATTTCTGATAGTCCTTTGTTCCCATGGGATTTCTGCTATTATCCCAGGCTCACCCCTGCAGACCCCAGTTGCTGCCCCATTGAGCTTCATCTTGTAGTGGAGAGTTCCTCTGTCCTTAAGGAGAGCTCTGGACTCTCTGGTCTTAAAATTACCCACCGGAGTCAAGAAGTATTGCCACTAGCATAGCATCCCCTGCCGCTACGCAGGGTCAGAGCTGCTGGAGCACCACCTGCTCAGGCCCCAAAATTACCATCCCTTGTGGCACAGTGGCTACGTTTGCTGGTATAACCCTATACCCTGTGACCGAGGCCTTTAAATGCATACTGATGCACATGAAAAGATGGCCTAATTTTTGTAAGGTGCTATCTATGGAGACATTCCCCAAGAGAGATCTTGAGCACTTTTGAAAAACCATCCCTTCTTTTGGGCATGTCAGCACAGGTGGGTCAAAGCAGATGCCCGCAAGCACTGTCTGTGCTCCCTGCCACTGTACTCTTCATCAGCTCCAAATCCCCCAAAATGATGAGTACTCTCAAGTGCTTCATTCTTGGAAGGGTGGAGAGCAATCAAAATGCCTTTGAAGGGCTTTTCTTGTGCTTCCCTTGGCACTTCATGAAACCTCATTCCTTCCTCTTGAAATCACATCAGGTTGGGCATTAACAACTGAGTGCCACTAGTGTCATTTTTTGACAGGGATGGCAGACCTCCTCTCCTGGTTTGGAAGCCCTTTGCCAATACATGTGAGAAAGACACGCCAACAGTTTGCCATGTAGCTGTGGAATTTGTCTTCCCAGCCCAGAGGCTGGCTCTGAGCCCCACTTCACCACCTGCCACCAGACGGCTCAGAAAAAGGGTCCTGGAGCTAAAAGAAATGTTTGTGTTTGTGTCTCACTACCCGCCCTTTGTGCACCATTTCTCACATTTCTTTCATGGGTAGACAGCAAATATTAATCTGCGATGAAGATTACTTGTAAGGCAGGAATCACAAGTGTGACTTTGGGAGAGCTTTCACATGTGCACAGCCTTTGCGTTCATCTGGGAGAAGGTCACATCAAAGATGAGTACGTTATGTTTGAAGTAGAAGGTGGGGAGAATTATCTGGCCCAGATGATCCAGTGTCTGATCACATTTTTAATATAAAAACCCTCAGGATATTTCCCTGAGGCAGGGAAATACCGTTATTCCCATTCTGAGTGAATGAAGAAGGGAGTTAAACGACTTGCCTAAAATGATACATGGAGCGTGTGGCAGAAAGAGGTACTGAATCCTTGGCCAACACCAAGCCATCTTTCTGAGCTTTTAGAGACAACAGCTATATCCAGCCCTCTTTATTTATTTCTCTGGAAGCTATCATGCCAAAACCTCTGCTAAATTAGAGAGTGAGACTGAAGGAAAGCTTTCAGTGGATTGCTTTTTTCCATAAATGGAAATATCACAAATCATTCTGGGAAAACAGGTCTTTCTGTTCTCGTCCCTCTTTGTCTGCTTCTCTCCTTTTGGACGCCTTTTCCTGTGCCTCTGGCTCCCAGTTTTCAGATGTACAGTCCTGACCATTTAAAAGTGTTCTTACCCCGCAGGAAGGGAGTAGCTTTTCATTCTTTGGAACTTACTATTTTGCGATGGATTGCACTCTGCAGGCAAGCGAGACTTCTGAAAAGGACAGGGCTGCACAAAGCGGCACAAAAATAAACCGTATCACCAACAATACCAAGCCAGGTTCTCATCGGGGGTAACTCGGTCTGACTCTCTCTGCAGCAGAGCTGACGGCTGCCAGCTGTCCTGGATAGACAGTGTGTACCCAAACGATGACCCAGCCGCATTGGAGGAGGTCTCTCTGAGGGCTGAACGCACAGTTAACATCGATTTTCATGCATCTCAGACATTCAGTCCCTCTTGGCAGTATGGCAGGTTGTCCCTGCTGTTAATGCCCTGGCTGGGCAACTTCTGTCCTGGTCCAGGCAATGGGGGAAGTGTGCTTTGCACCAGTCCTAGCTCCTCCAGACTGCGTTTTCCAAAGCTTGGGCAGGCGACAAGCAAATGGTGGGGATCTCATCCAAGGACTCCCAGTAATACCCAGAGGACCTGAGGGATGCTCTGTGATTTTCCACGGACCTGGGTGTCCCCAGCCTTTCTGTCCTGAGACAAGTCAGAGAGCTCCTCCCTGCCTCCTTTGCAGCCTGCACATCCCAAAGCAGCCTGCTTGTTGGATGCCCACACCGATATGCCGGGGAGAGGGAGGTGGCTGCAATGAATGAGAGAGACTGAGAAACAGGAGGAAGAACTGGTGGGTGAGCACGAGAAAGAGGATGGGGGGACACACACACCTAACTGCGCTGGGAGAGCTGCAGGGAGGAGGTGGAAGCGCGTGGCTTAAGTTTCTCAGAGAGATGTGCAGGAGAAGCCAGAGAGTTCAATGCCTGCCTGTTTCAGCATGAAACCACTCAAGTTGGGAAGAACGGGAAGGGCAAAGGGACACAAGCACAGAGGAGACATCACTCTTACTCCCTTGAGGGGCTCTCAGAGCCCTACACACCCTCCCAAAGAATGATGCGCTCTTGCTCAGGCATTCGGGAGTATTAACTATGGGGTGGCACATGGCTCTTCCCTCCCCGGCTCCGCAAACCGCATGTGCAGCGCAGGCAAAGGCTGTTGTGTCAGACCTCAGCAGCGCGGCTGAGCTGCTCCATCCTCCGCTTTCCCTCCCCCGGCTCTCGGCCGCTGCGCTTGCACC
>NW_009647738.1:1621788-1635172 GCF_000708025.1 Charadrius vociferus
CGCGGTTGGCTACCCCCCCGCCACCCGCCACTCACCGATGCCGCGGGCTTGCAGTGCCGCTGGCGCCAGTGCACCCACACCATGCCCTCTTTAACACATCCCCGTACGGCACGAGGCTGAGGTGTGCCGGCACCCCCATTTTGCCCAGGCAGAGAGAAGATGTGGTTTTAACAGCACGCCTGTGGCAGAGCAAAAACTGCATCTTGTTCTCTTCTATTCCCAGCTAGCGCATTAATGACCTAAATTCTGCATCCTTTCCCCATCCATTGCCCAAAGGAGCTAGGAGGCACTGGAGGAGAGGGTGTGGTAGCACAGGCGAATAGTCAGCATCCGGCACCGCGGCACTCTGTGCTGAGCAGAGGCAAAGCAGGGGCTGAAGAGGGACGAAGGATGGCCACCCTGCCCTGATGAAGCCCGGCAGAGTTGAGCCAAGGAGGGGGATCAGCCTGGCGCGGCGTATCAGCCTGCGGTGAAGGGCCGCTCCTCGATGCCACAGCATTTTAAGCGAGCCAAGGCTGGACACCCCGATGAGCAAGCATCCTGCTAAGCCAGATCAGCAAGGACTTTCGGGCACCCAGCACCAGAAGCAGATTCTCAAAGAGCCTGTGCATCCCCTCACCCTGCCTAAGCGGCTGAACCTCTAACTAGCTATCCCACCCAAGTCCATATAAAAGCCACCCCACAGAAGATGCAGCATCTTTCCCAAGCAGCTTAATTCTTTGCATAGGAATCAAACAGGTTCAAATATAGCAAGAAACAGAGCCGGAGGGAGGGAGAAGACATGAAGCAGGGAAAGGATGGCACAGAGTGAGGGGGTTTCCAGATGCAGTGCCCCTTCTCTCCCTGGCTGATTCCAACTGGGGGGCTCTGGCTGTGTGCCGGGAGCCTCGCCGGGGAGATGCACGCAGGCTCTGACTGCCCCCCAGCATGTACGGGCAGGAGGCACTCAATGTTCAGGATCTGCTGAGCAAGGAGCTGAAATCTGAGGCTGGAGACTTCCCCCGTGCCTCAGAGAGCAGGAGTGTTCATGTGCATTGTACAGCAGGGGCTGCAGCCAAAGGACTAGAGTGATGAGATGCTCATCTGTGGTGGGCAGTCAGGGGCAAGCAAGGGAAAGGGCCCCCTTCATGCTGTATCTGCCTTCCTCACAAGAATTTAAGAGGGCAAGTAGCAGGGTGGGGAGCATGGCAAGGGTATTTGCTTGGCTATGAAGCTTTCCTTCCAGAAGAGCCATGGCTGAGAAGCAGACACTTCTTGAGCGAGGTAACTGGATTGGGGATGGGTGATTAATAACCTCTTTTCATAACCCACAGTTTCAATGTGGGAACAACACTTCAGAGGTACACGGAGAGGCTTTGTTCCTACTTTCTTCTCCTATTACTTACCTCTTACATACACACACACTCCTCTCTGCTGTCTCTAGCCTCTTCAAGGAAGCGCTTTGAACTAGTAGTTAAAGGCAATAGGTATCTCAGAAGCATCAGACACAACCCGACTGGATGCAAAAGGAGACAAGCTTGGAGGCTGACCTAGAGGAACCCACCTGCCTGCTTTCTACAGCTATTTGCTCAGCACTGCCTCCCAAATCATCCCAAACCTTGCTTCAGCAAGGCTTGGCCTCAAGAAGAAACTCAGGGGGGAATTCTTTGAGCTTGGTCCTTCTTCCAGCTATTCCCAAATACCTGAAAGATGATTGGAATTCATCTGGAATAAACCTTCCAAGACATGACTCAGGGACCTTACATCATCCCTGCAGCTCTCAGCCTGGGTAGGGTTGGCCTGGAAGAGCTCTGGATTCCTCACAAGCAATCCTTCTCAGAGGCAACAACAAGTGTGGTGGCTTCATTGTCCCCTTTCCCTGCACACCCAGCTGGTCCAGCAGCTGGACTCAGGACCAGGGTGGCAGCCAGATTTCCCAGGTTGCCACAGCATTTACCACTCTCCAGACTCGGGCTTCAAACTCTTCTGCTGAGGGATCAGTCAGGCTGAGCCACTTTGGTGGCTGATGTCTGATGAGAGAGCCCATGGGAGCACTATGCCTATCCATACACCTCATGTGGACACTCCTTTCTGAACAGATTATGTCCACCAGTTCCATGTTAATGGCCAGCCAGTGCAGGAGCCCAGTGGTAAACATAAGGGAAGGTGGGAGAAAAAGTTTGGGGGAACCCCAGGAGGTATAATGAAATTGCCTTCCATGTGGTCACCCCCGTAACAAGCATGAACAAGCTGATCCTTTGAGATACTAGTCAAACAGTGGTGATGATGATGACACGGATCTCTGGAGTAGTATTCCTAATTTCAAGAGAAGAGAGGCATGAATGATGAAAATAAGAGCCTGATAGACATTCCAGATGACAAAAGACTGGGAAGATATCACTGGCCTCCTCCTGGGATCACTTTGCTGGTCATGAAGTGTGTGAAAATGTGTGCCCCGTGACTAAAGCTAACAGAAGGCGCTGTACGTAAACCAGCCTGATAAAACTGAGGGTGACCAGCCCAGCTTCCTTCACTTACGGCAGAAGATTTTGTTCCCCCAGTGGGAAGGGTGTTTTGCTGCTGAGCCACATACACACACTTGCACCAAGCTTCTTGTAGCCTTAGTCTGTGAGAGAACACAAGAGGTGACCTGATAAAGGTATGCAAAAACAAGCAGCCACACAGAGAAAGTAGATTAAGAGCTTTTGTTCTTCTCATACCGCACCAGACCAACGGCATGTATCCTGCCCATGAAACGAATAGGCAGCAAATTCACAGCTGAGAGAAATAAACACTTTTCCACTCAAACCTGATCACCCTGCCGTACACAGCACTGCTGGGATCCACCGGGGCCACGCCAGGTGAAACACAGACACCCACAGTTACTCCAGTCGACACTGAGGAAAGGGACCCTGACCCTCGTGCTTCACAGCATGACCCAGTCTCTGGCTCCTCTTCCCATCCCACCTCCCTCGGATGCCGGCAGTGCTCTCCCATCCATCTGCAGCGCGAGTCATACCTGCCGGCCAAAGCCTCTGGTGCTCTCAATCACTGAGCAAGGGGCGCTGGGCTAAGTGGGCATCAGGCTGGATCCAGATGGTGAATCCCATGTTCCTGTGCAAATAAGAGGGAGATACATGTAAGAGTGTGCGAGGAGAGTACCTGGGCATTTAATGGGCATCCATACAGGCGTGGGTGTGCTGCCTGGGAGGAAGGCAGGGTGGGCACAAAGGGCTACGCAGAGGGCAGCTGTTCCTGCGAGGCAGGTTTTGGTGTTCTCATTTGTTCTTTTTTTCTCTTGTTCCCTAGGGAATTTTAAAGGTCTGTGTAAGCAAATCGATCACTTCCCTGAGGATGCAGATTATGAAGCCGATACAGCAGAATATTTCCTCCGTAAGTCCGCAGGCTTTTCTCCTTGCAATGGCTCATAGGTGCCAGCGTCGGGTGCCTTTTGCTTTCTGAAGGTAGGGTGGTGGAGATGCTGCTACCTGTGAGGCTCAGCAGGCCAGAGGAGGTGACCCCAGAGCCTCGCCGCCCTCCAAAACCAGCTCTATTCTCACCTCCCTGGGGCCCTGCCCACAAGACAGTGCAAGTTTCGAACTCACAGTAACAACCAGTGGCATTTTTTATTAACGGCAGTTAATTACAATATAAATCAGAGTCTTAACTCAAATCCATTGGAGAGCTGCTGAGTGGGCATAAAGTCAGGAGTGGGCTAGCTGGGGCAGTGTGAGTGTGAGAGTGTGTGTGTGTGTCATCCTAAAGCAGAGGAAGTTTATATTTCCTTACCTGATACTCCAGTTGCCTCAGATGTAAGAAATTAGTGGGACTGTGTCTGAAGAGCACCTATATCTGTCTTCATGTTTCCCCAAAACCACTTGCCTACAGAGGCTGCAGACCTGATCTTTGCTGGTTTTAGTGATTTTAGTGATGGGGCGGGAAATAGGAATAAAGACCGTCACAGCCCTTTGAATAGAAGACGTGGTGCTTACCCAGAGCCCCCGGGGAGAAGTGCTGTACCCCAGGCACATGGCATCTCCATAAGGGAACCTATCCTGAGCTCTGAGTCCAGCCTGGGAGGTGCAGGTGAAGCTTGCACCACTTCATGCGTGGGGACAGGGAAGGCAGAGCAGCCAGCAGGGCAGATCCACGTCATCCCTCCCTGATCACAAGTCAGCATTTCCACCTGCCCCAGAAGCAGGAGCTTGTTCTTCCTTTAGCACAGCCAAACAGGGATCAGTCCTCCTCTTAGGTCCCCACCTTGCTATCCTGCCCTCCCTCCACAAGCCCGATGCCTTTTGACATCAGGAGAAGAGATCTTCTCCCTTCAGAAATCTGAGATAAGAGCTTTTGACCTCCCAAGGTTAAGCATCAGAGTTTCTCCAAAGGCTGGGAGTCTTTCAGAATAGCTCCTTGTCATCCGGGTGTGCTCCAAGCCAGATGTGGAGACCCAGCCCTGAGGCAGGGATGAGAGAGATAATTTAGGCTCTGTGAGGCTCATTTGTATGTGAAAAGAGGCAGATCTGATGCTGCTTCCTCTTGGTTTCTCAAACAGTACTTCATCCACTGTAAATTGTAAATAACCCAGGGAGATTGCTTCTTTCAGATGCCTTTCTGCAGCATTGGTCTCTTAATCGCTGCATGGCCCCCGAATGGCAGAGCTGAAGACTGGGGTTTGATCCGGTTTGGCACAGCGCCTGTGCAGGCTGCCTCTGAGGGCAAACCAGCTCTTGCAGAGTTGTTTGGGAGCGAGGAAGCTGCTTGCAGCATCAGCTGCACTTCAGAAAGAAGAGCCGGAGGAAGGGGGCGAACGTCTCAAGAAGGATGGATCTGTTCCCTCAGAGGGAACTAGATCTGCTGACAAAAACTGGCCCAACATCAGGGACTGATCGTATCCCAAGGGTAGAGCCCCTTTTTAAGAAAGAACCAGTTTCAAAGAGGGATTTGACAAGTCAATAAAGGACTACTTGGGTCACTCCTGAGGGAAGTGGGATTTCTGCTGACTGGAAAGGGACCCTACTGAACAGCTTCTTCCCAGGGCTTCTGCCAAACCAGAGTCCCTGGGCGCTCTGCATGGGCGATGCCTGGCGGTACTGGCAGAAACAGCTAGGAAGTTGTTTATTAGAATCAGACTAGGTGATTCCCTCATTCAGGGGACCAGGACGATTGTGGGGCAGTGTCCATGGCCTGGCTAGAAGGGCTTAGACTTTATTTCTGCCAGCCATCCACATAAGGTGTCTTAGGCTTTTTGAAATCAAATGCCTGTTGTCAGAGAGGAAGAAGAAGCATCCCTGCATTTCTTTTCTAGAAGACACTCGAGTTCAAGAGCAGATGATACGAGGGAGCACCCGAACATCATCATGAGTCCCCTTGTCTTTAGACCAAAGGCTCAGGAAGACTGGATGAAATTCTGTCCCTCTCTTGCTGGCATGGTCCTCCTGAGGGGCAGAAAGCAGTGGCTGAGCGAGGCTGCTGTCCTCCCCCATCACATAACGCCCGCAGCTCCCCATGTCAGATGGCAACTTTGTGTTCTCCCAACAGATGTGAATTTCAGAATTAAGACCCAGATAAAAATGATGTGGTCAGGGCCAGGCTTCAGGACTGACCAAGCATCCCTCTAGAAACCCTTTGAAGAGTGGATGTCTGCTTGATGTTTGCTTACTGCCATTTAAGCTTCACATTGTCAAATCCCGCCTTGCTTTCCAGAAGCTATTAAGATCATTATTACCACTATCCTGTTCCCTGAAACACAGCCAGGCGGAACTGGAAAGCAGGCAAGAGAGGTTTCTCCCTGCCTTTTGCATTGCCCATGCACAGGCAGTGGGCTAGGGCCCACCTCAAAGAGCTGATTGCTTGTGCCTGGTAGGATCCCAATGCCAACAGGGTCTTTGAAGCACCGTCTTGGCCCGCTTAGGGAAAAAGTCATGCGCTTGATTCAGTAGGGTTCATTCTTGCAGGCAAGGAGGTATTAGCTTTCATCCCCCCTTCCAGATCTTTGCTCCATAAGCAGAATTGCACCAGCCCATCTGATACCTTTCTTTATCAAGCAAGGATCCATTTCACACTTTAACAGCTTATTTTCTCTTGGAAAGGGACGGGGGAAGGCCTTCCTAGTTAAAAAATATGAATATTGGCAACACGAACTCAGGCAGACTGTTGGTACCCACTGAACAGCCCACGAGCAGTGTGAGCACGCGTGAATGTGTGCACGGGTGTGCATACACACAGTCCTGGCCTTTTGCTGCATGAACATGAGAGAGTCCCCCCAGAAGCTTTAGGGTATGTTTTACATGTGCGTATGAACATATACGTGCATCTATGCCATTGCCCTCTGCTGGCTGAGTTCTTCCCATATCGATTGCTGGAGAGAGTGCGTGTGTGGGAGCTGGCACATCCAAACCCATCACTGCCCTCTGGAAGGAGCCCAGTCATTTAATCACTAGGATAAACCCCGTGTTTCAGCACGCAGGGCTGAGACTTTCACTTCTGAGTCCTCCCTGCAGCCGCAGAGCAGCACACGGCACCAGGAGCTCCTTCGCAGCCCTAAAAAAAAAAGACATCTCTCCTTGAGATGCTCGTGCCCTTTTGGGAGGATTCGAGATTGAGCAGCTCTGTGGGAAGCATTTGGGTTGCTGCTCTTTGAAGAGCGGGCTCGAGCGGTAGTGCTCCACAGGAGGAGAAGCCGGATGGTGCCAGTGCTCCCCCTCCAACCTGTAGTCCCCCTGAAAGCAGAGGAAAAGACAGTGTGAGGGGGTGACAGGCAGCACGGGGCAGGCTCCCAGCTCAGCCACCAGCCCCACAGCCCCCTCCTTCTCCCCACACTGGGCCACTGGCTTCATGGCAGCAGTTGGGGCATGGGAGAGCTGCTTCGGACCGATCTCTTTTTCTGACACACTTTGTTTCTCTCTCCCTCCCTCCATCCCCCGATGCCTTTATCCCTCCTTTAATTACTCCCTCCCCGACACATTGCCCTCCGTCTCTCCCCTTTGCCCCCACCATGAAATGTGTTTGCATCCCGCTGTCCCCTCGCCCCGGCGCCATTTCTGTGCCCCTTTTTCCTCTCTCTCACACCTGCGCTGTTCTTTCTGCCCTTCTCTCTCTCTCCTCCACAGGGGCTGTTAGAGCCTCTAGTATTTTCCCGATCCTGAGTGTGATTCTGCTTTTCATGGGTGGACTCTGCATTGCAGCCAGCGAGTTCTACAAAACCCGACACAACATCATCCTTAGTGCCGGCATCTTCTTTGTGTCCGCAGGTAAAGGGATACACAGGGCCTGACGCCCCGGAGATGGGCTCTGGGGGGTGGCGGTGGGGGCAGCCCAGCCGGGGCATCCTGCAGAGGCAGGGTTGCAGGGTTGCCTAGGCAGGAGCACGTGTGTTTCCCAGCCCTGATGAGCCGTATTCGGGGTGAAAGCAGCCTCCCAAGGATGCCTCTCTGCCCTGTCTGCTCGCCTGGTAGAAGCAGGCAGCAGGGCCCTGCAGGCAGGGGCTTTCCTGCTGCTTGGGAGCTGCTGGAGGGAGAGGGTTTCCCATCCAGCATCTCTCAGGGACCAGCCAGGAGTGCAGTCCAGGGATGCCGCAGTCACGCAAGGAGGGTCTTGCCCGGGTTTCCCAAGGAAAGCTGCCCACCGGGAAGGGACGGGTGGCTGGGGGCTGTCCCATCCCCACCTCCCAGGCGCAGGGGCTCAACCCCACGGCCCCTACCATCACCATGTCTGACACTCCTGACATCTGTCTCCCTCTCCCTCCCCCACCATCCGGCTGGCAGGTCTGAGTAATATAATTGGCATCATCGTATACATATCAGCCAACGCTGGAGACCCCTCCAAGAGTGACTCCAAGAAGAACAGCTACTCCTACGGCTGGTCCTTCTACTTCGGGGCCCTGTCCTTCATTATAGCTGAGATGGTGGGAGTGCTGGCCGTCCACATGTTCATAGACCGGCACAAACAGCTGCGTGCCAATGCTCGTGCCACGGACTACCTCCAGTCCTCCGCCATCACCCGCATCCCCAGCTACCGGTACCGCTATCAGAGACGCAGCCGCTCCAGCTCCCGCTCCACCGAGCCTTCACACTCCAGGGATGCCTCTCCCGTCGGGATCAAAGGGTTCAACACCCTCCCATCAACAGAGATCTCGATGTACACCCTGACCAGGGACCCACTGAAGGCAACCACTACCCCCACCGCCACCTACAACTCCGACAGGGATAACAGTTTCCTCCAGGTTCACAACTGTATCCAGAAAGAGAACAAGGACTCTATCCACACCAACACAGCCAACCGCCGGACCACCCCGGTATGAAGCCGTCGCCAGGAGCTGAAAATGGGGCAGGAGCGGGCAGGAGGAGATGGGGTGGGCTGCGGGGTGGGAAGGGTGGAAGGGGGCAAGGGGCAGCAGGGGGGTGTGAAGGAGGAGATGGAAGCGCCCCTTGGGGGGGGTGGGGACCTTCCCAACGCAAAAAAAAAAAAAAAAATCCACAAAAAAAAACAACAAAAAAACAAACAAAAAAACCAACAAAAAAACAACCAACAAACAAGCAGATAAGCAGACAAACAAGCGAGCGAACAAAAAAACAAACAAACAAATGAAAAGGAAACGCGAGGAAAGAGACAACAGTGAAAAAATTCTCTAAAAAAAAAGAAAAAGAAAAAAGGAAAAAAAAGAAAAACTTTAAAACCGAGAGAAAGAGATTTAAAAAATAGAAATAAATTTAAAAGAAAATGCATGATTTCCCATGTACCATTATTTTAACATTTAATAAAAACAGACTTAAAAAAAATAAAAGGGAACCAAGAAATAACAAATGACAATAAATCAAGTGGGAGGAGGAGGAAGAGGCAGCTCTTCGGATATTGGGGGGTTTTATTCTTTAATTTTACGGTTTGTTTCCCACTTACCTTTAACTCAGCATGGGCTCCTCGGGGCACAGGGGATGGGGGTTCGGCCAGCAGCGACTTCAGTGTCTTTGGGCCGGTAACGGAGGATCCCGGGGTGCTGGGGTCAGCCGAGATCCACTCCATTCCCCCAGGATCCGTGGGGATCTGCTCGATTCCCCCAGAATCCGTGGCGATCTGCTCGTCCCCAGCAGGTCCGTGGGGGTTAAGGGTGACTCCTGTCCCTGGGGAGCTGATGCAGCCACCCCTCCGCAGTGTCCCCAGGGGGGGTCCTTGCTTCCGCCGCCCTGGGGACCCTGGGGTTAAACGGTGACAGTGCAAAAAGCAAACAGACACAGTAAATAAAGACACACACACAGACACAAAAAAAAGGACAAAAAAAGGTTTCTTAACAAAAAAAAAAGTGGCAATTTTTTTAATAAAACAACAGCTATAAATAAATGTAAATATAATAAGTGGATTTACTTGCAAGAAAAACGGATAGTATTTTTTTCATTTTTGTTTTCTCCAGCTTTAAACTGTGAAAAAAAAAAAAAAGACAAAGAAAAAGAAAAAAAGCAGCGGGGAGCGGGGTGGGAGGCGCAGGCAGAGGGTGGGGGGCTGGTGGCGGGGCACTGGGGACCCCATCCTTTCAGGATGCTGCTGCTGTGGTGGGGGACGGGGACCTGAGGCCAAAGCCGAGAGCAGCGTGCCGATGGCGGGGCCAGCACCGGTGCGCACGTGTGCCCCTCCTCGCACACGCGTGTGCCCAGGCATGTGCCCGCTCTCCTGTGAATGCTCTGCAGGCTCCTCCTGGGCAGCCAGGTGCCCCCCAAATCTGCCCGAACCCCTCCTTAGGTCCCACCAATGGGTCTGCAGCCATGTGGGGGCATGGCGAGGCACAGTCAGCCTGACATGACCCAAAGCTGGCCGATGGCTACTCGGCCTTGACACATGTACCCCCCCTGGCCCCTATCCTAGGGAGCCCCCCGCTCCGGGCCTGAGCCCCCCGAGTGCCGGCAGCCATGCCAGGCAGAGGTGCAAAGCCGCTGGGCATCTCCAGACCCTCTGGGTTTTGTCCTCGTCCCTCCCTCGCCGGGGGGGGGTCTCATCCACAGCGTCAAGGAGAGTTGGGCCACCGCCATTCTGCCCTGGGACCCCCGGCCTGGCCACAGCCCCCTCCCTCCCTGCCGTGCCGGGGGAACAGGGTGCCGGGGAGGCCAGGAACCACTTTTAAGCCAGCTCCCCCCAGGATGGGGGGATACAGGCGGGAGGGGAGGCGGTGGCAGGGGAATGCGGGGGCCCCTGTGACACCCCATGAGCTGCCAACCAGCCCAGGGCAAGGACAAGGCCCCTTTTTGGGGGCTGCTCCCTGAAAGCGGCAGGGCCCCTGGGCAGGCGAGAGGCCAAGGGTCTGCAGGATGGGGCCGCCGAGCCCTTCGGCAGCTCAGACCCACTTTTCAGCTTTTTTTTTTTTTTTTTTTTCCGTCCCCGTTCCTGCTGCTCCAGTTTTAGGAGCCGCGCAGTCCCCCGCTTCGGCTCCCAGCGGGGCTTCTGCTTAAAAGCAGCCTGATCCTCCCTGCACCCCCCTGCACCCACCCCCCTTGGCTGCTATAACCCCCCTTCCCCGCTACAGGGCAGGGTCGGGGGGCAGCAATGGGAGGGAGGGGGTCACCCCCAAAAACAGCATCACAGGGCAAGAAGAGGATGCCAGTGGCTTGGCTGGGTGTCCAGACACCCCACCCCACACCGCTGAAATCCCCTCCCGTCACCCCCCAGCCCTTTAAAAAAGATTCACAGGGAACACCACAACCCCCCATCACCTCCCCCACGATGCCCCCCAAGGAATAAGTTAAAGCCGTTTTCCCAGACCCCGACGCAGATGGAGGGCAGCATTGGGGTTTCCATCCCCATCTGCCCTCGCCTGCCCGACGCCACCCGGAGCCGGGGAGCATTCACAGGGCCGAGCACGCCCCTAGGGCCGGTGGGAAGGGGAGAGCGCGTACGGGAGTCGGGGGCTGGCGGGGGGGGCTTTTTCCCAAGGGTGTTGCTCATGTCCAGCTCAAACCAGTACAAGAAACCGACCTCCATTTTCTTTATTTCGTGGGTTTTTTTCAGACTGTTAAAAAGAAAAAAAATTTTAAAAAGAGAAAATGACAAAAAAAAAAAAAAATCCTGGTACATGAAATAAAGATTTTTTTTTTATAACTTGGTCCTCGTTTACGTGGATTTATTGGGGGGGATTTATCACCCCACTGTGCTGGAGGAATACCTGGAAACCCAGCAAGAGAGTCAACTATTGCAGACAGTTTTGTCCTCTGGTGATTCAGCAGATGGTCTTGTTTCAACTGCTCTTCTCAAGCCAGTCTTCAAGACACAAGGAGGAAGGATGAGGCGAGAGGAGAGGGCTTTGCCACAACTTTTTTTTGAAGTAAGCGCAGGTAAACTCAAGTCACATATGTGGGCTTTTCCTGCAGAACAGCTACTCCAGGTTTAGCCCCCAGCATCACCCGTCCTGCCCCATTCCTCCCGGGGTGGTGTTACCACAAGGGATGATGCTCCAGCTCCCACACGAAGACACGTGTGGGCTCTCGTGGCAGCAAGCCAAGAACCGCCGGCGAGCTCAGAATTTGCACAGGTTCAAGGGCTCAAAAAAGGAAAGAGCAGACACCAATGTCCCAGCAGACAATGATGGGTCGCAGTGCGATCACAGCACCGCAGTCCCCCCCTGCCCGATGCACCTCGTACAGGTTGATACCAGCACTCAGTGGGTCCCCACTCTGTCCTTCCCCGGCCCCCTCCTCCATCCCACCCTCCGCCAGCTCACCCCTCTCCTCCGGGTCCCGGGTAGCACCTCGCACCCACCCCATGCTCCCCAGTGTGCCTGTCAGCACGCACATTTCGTGGGCCAGCCGGCGGCACGCTTCACCGCCGAAGTAATTGGGGGCACCCGGCGCCCCATTTCTGCTCCTCCTCCGGGGACCCTTCCCGGGAGCAGCCTCGCCAAGAAGGAGGGCGTGAGGAGGGGAGAGGCAGCAAAACAGGCCAGGGACTGGCTCTGGGGGGACGCCGGGGAGCTCCCGGCCCCGCCACACGCAGGTCTAGGACGCAGCTGCCTCCCCGCCCCGTCTAGCTCACAGACCCCAAAACCTTCTCAACCCCTCACATCCCCTTGCCTGGCTCTGAAGCTGCAACCAGTGCTGGATGCCCCCACCCGGGCATGGGTGGGATAAGCTGGAGAACCCCCACCACCCCCCGCATCTTCTCCATCCTCCCTGCCATGTTTCCAACCCCCGACCTGCTGCAGGCAAGAGGGGGTTCCCTCATTGTGTGTCCCCCACACACCCCATGCCAGTGGGGCACTGGGGAGATGCAGTTCCACTTCCCAGTCAATGCCCTGCCCAGAGCAGAGTGGGTGCATGGCTCAGCCCCCCTACACCACTCCATGAGGTGCTCCTTCCTCACAGGGTGCAGATGGTCTTACTTTTTCCCCTCTGCTTCCCCCTTTCTCCTTCTGGCTTTTCCAGGATGGGGCAACGGAGGGGAAGAGGCAGGGAAACAGCACCGGCCTGAAATTAAGCATGGGGAACGCTGTTCAGACGGGGCCAGCCTCCATGCCATAATAATTAATACTAATACTCAGCACTTACACAGCGCTTTTCATGTTCAAAGCATTTTACAAACATTAACTAATTAATCTGTCATATTAAGTGATGCCTTAAAGGGCCAGCATTGAAAGCAAAGGGCTTGTGTGTGGCCAGGAGCCCTCATTCCCCCTCTCTCCCAGGGCACATTAACATTTGGGTGGGTGTAAGACCCTAAAATGTTGCCCTGTGCCACTCCTGGGTCTCTGTGCTCCCCATGCCACTTGCTTGCCTCTCCCAGTGCTGGCTGTGTGATCCAGCAGGCCCTGGGTGTACCGGGAGTGAGCAGGGCACCAGGGTCTTCTCCTCCACAGCACTGAGTCACTGAAGTCCTGGAGTTGACAAAGACTCAGGACTGAGAGGTCAGTTAAAATATTTGGGTCAGAAAAGTTCCACTGCCCCAGTCCCAAGCCCCAGCAGTGGGGGAGGAGAGCCAGCAGGCCCTTTGCAATGTGGCAGGAGCAAAGATGCAGCAGGTGAAGTCTGATCTGATGCCTTCAGTCAGGTCCCCATCGTGCCCCAGCCCTGGGACCTCTCTGGGGGCAATGGCCATTCCTCGCTTTCAGGTGCCAGAGGAAAGCAGTGCCCGGCCCTGCATGGGGCTGATTTCTGACAGCCTCCTCTCCAAACCTGAGGACACTCTCAAATGCTGGCCAGGGATGGGTGGAAGGCAGGTGGGGCATCTGGCAGGGAGAGTGCTGCCCGACTCAGACAGAGCAATCCCCTAGGATGGCTCTGGCAAAAGATCTGAGCTCCAAAGGGCACGCTCTGCCCAAGGGATGCCGGCCGGCGCTGGCAGTGGTGCCAGGTCTTCTCTTGCTGTGGAGGCAGCGTGGCTGAAGAGGGGGTTCCCTTTTGGGGGACAGTATGGGGCAACGGAGCACTTC
>NW_009647738.1:1635192-1644884 GCF_000708025.1 Charadrius vociferus
CCTGCGGAGTAACACCCGGCTCCTGGCGCTGGTGGGTCTGCCATTAACGTGTGCTCACCACTTCTCTGCTGCCTCTCTTGTATGGACCACAGCCAGGGCTGGCTGGGTTTCGCTTCTGTGGGAGACACTCTGAGAGCTCCTCATGTGGGGAAACCCAGATATTTGGCTATTAAATTAACGCCGGGCATTTAACAGCATCATTGAAATGGTTTAAACACCTAGGAGTGCTAATTAGTAATAATGGTTTGGTGAGGGAGGAAATTAAGACCCAGGTATGGAGCCCAGTACTTTTCTCTGCAGATAATTTTCAGTGCCAAATGACTACAGAGAGAGGCCAAGCGTCAGACACACAATCCTACTGTCTTGCTGGCATGTGAGGACTGACAGGGGGGGCAAAGACAGCCACATATCTGGAGTGAGGGGGTCTGTGAGGAGTTCCAGTCAACCTAATGAAAGCCGCTAGGTGAGCAAGGCTGGCACAGGGCAGGCCAGCTGAGTGTCCTGGAGGTCTCTCTGAGGGTAGAGGTGGCTCCAGATGATTCAGCATCCCCTTGCCAGGTGCCTTCAAGCTGCTGGGGGTTTCTCCCCTCCTCTCCCCGGGCCCTTCTGGACACCCCCTGGAGAGACAGAAAGAAGAGGCGATAATTTTGGTAGGGAAGGGAGGCGGAAGGAGGGTAAATTTTAAGAGTAGCCAAAGACCCATACAGATTAAGGGCATATGAATTAAATGCCACCAGCCTGAGTTTTCCCTCCAAGAGCAGAGAACAAGTCATCCCTCTGGTTAAGCTGAGGCATGCAGCTGGACCCCGTGAGGGATGCTGCCCAGTATGCTGCTCCTCACCCAGATGAGGAATTTACAAGAAGTCCTGACCAAACTGAGTGCACCCACAACAACATTTTGGTGGCTCCGCAGAGCTCGAGAGCAGCTGTGCAGCCAAAATGCCCCATGGAGAAGAGAAACTCTCCTTCAGCCCAGGAGAGGGGACAGGGACCTGTCCCCAGGACATGGGATGGATCCTAAAAAGACCTTTTCCTGGGGATCTATGCCCACAAGGGTAAGGCAAACATCTGTGATGTCCCAGTGTCCATGGTGGACACTCCATCCTAAAGCCATCAACCTCCGGCTGGTAGAGGGGTGCTGAGGACCTGTCGGGCATGGAGCTGCAGTGAGAACCCCGCCAGCAGACCCCGATGGGCCATGCTGCTGCCTGCGGGAGCAGCAGCAGAGGCAGGAAACTGGCAGCTGGGTGCTTAACCACCCCTCCTCTTCCCGGGCTGCAAATCCCAGCTTTGACCTGGCTCCGGCAGAGCCAACGCAGACGTGAACCGTTCTGGCAGAGCGTTGTCATTTGTGCCAGTTTTACACCACGGAGAGGAGTAACGTGCGAATGACGCCAAACCCTGCTGGCCTCATTTCGCTTGCCCTTTATTGAAACCTCCGGGCCTTGCACCCTGGGCATGGAGCGACAAGGGTGCAACAGCTCGTGTGTGCAACGAGGGCTCGGGCGAGGCGGCCCCGGCGGCCTCCGCAGTGGTCAGCTCTTGACATTGCGGAAAGTCCGCAGTGAAGGAGCTGGCTGGCCCAGCAGCGGCAGCTTCAGCAAAGGGGTCAAGATATATGGGTATGGGCTGAGTCCCAAAAACAGATCTGCAAGGACAAAGCACTGGGCTTGGGAAAAGGTTTTCTCTGCTGCCGCTCCTCCTGCTGCTCCTGATGCCCTCGGGGATGAAGAAAACAAGGGACTTTGCTCTCTAGGGACCTGTCAATCAGAATCTGCCACCACCGTTTAATTTGCTGAATTTATGCCTGCCAGGAGCACCGGTCTGGCTGCCCGTTCCTGAGCAGGCAGTGCCATCCCGTGGGATGAGCTCAGCACAGCAGCAGAGTCTCAAAGCCGCACTGTGCAGGAGCCGGAGCAGCTGCAACAGCTCCCGCAGGAGATGCAGTGGTGGGACCTTTACCTGGTGTCCCACTGGTGCACCAGGGTGATCAGGGACCACCTCCAGTCTGCCAGGGCTACTCACTACCTGCTTCCTCTCGTCCCCACTCTCCTTCCAGCCAGAAAGCTTGGAGGGGACCTGACGTAACTCATCTGGATGTGGGGGTTCGGCTCACTCCCACTCGGGAGAGGCTCCAGCCAGCCCACGATCAGGTACTATTTTAAGAGAGGAGGGCAGACACAAAGCTCTTACCCTGAGCTTGGTGTGGCCGTGAGGTTTGAGGCAGCATGTCCCAGCAAGCTGCCAGCCATCAGAAGCCTCCCCACCTCTTCTCCCCTAAATTTTGCAGCTCCTCTGGTCTCCAGCTGGTGCCAGGCCAGGGATCATCCAGGAGTGTTTAGCAGGGACATACTTTACGTGTGCAGAGAAAAGAGCAATCCCACCAAGCAGTTCCGAGGTCAGGGAGCCCCACGGCTGCCCCACGTCTCCTCCTGCCCCTGCTGTTCTCTCTCCCCTGAAGGCTTGGTCCTGCTTGTGGGCCCTTTTGGGCAGTGATCGGTGCAGGGAAGGTCCCTGCCCAGCCCCAGCCCCTGCCCAGCCCCTCCTGCAGATGCCACAGCAAAGGCTGGACCCGACCTTGGGAATCAGCTGTGACCTTGGGAAGTGCCTCATCCAGAGGCACAGGCTGCGGACAAGGAAGAGGACAGAAAGAAAGACCTTGGGCTGCTGCAGCGGGAGCTTTCTGGAGCAAGGCTGAGAGTGTGCATCCTTCCCGGCTGCCTCGGGGTGCCTGATGCCCGATGGGGGACATACGCAGCACAGCTTTGCCAGAAGGGACAAAAGCGCCCGGCTGACTTCTCCAAAGACAGAACAGAGCAGATGGTGCTGAAATCTGCTCAAGAGGAGAGGAAGGAATAGCCCCGAGGCTCTGCGTTCCCTGCACCCCAAGAGGCACATTTGTCCCCATCCAAGCGTGTCGGCCAGCCCCATCTCTGACTTACTGAGGGGCAGGGAAGAAGGGAATGGCAACCGTGGGCTTGCCAGGCTGCTGCATGTCCCTTGCCCCTGCTCTCTTTTATGGACACTTTCCCAAGAGTCCCTGGGAGGGGAACAGCATGTTATACACGGGTAGCACCTGCATTTGACTCCTTACTGCCCTGATAACTTGGTCTTGCGCAACTAGGGTTTGACCCTGCTCCCTAGCAGAAATCACTTGGACTCTCTGCCTCCTGATGTCCTGCTTAGACCTCTTTGCCTGGCTGGCATAGGCAGTAAGCTTTCCAGGGGACAGAGCAGCCAGACAGGAGCATTTGCAGAGCATGGTTAGCCCCAGAAGGTTCTGATTTTTCACGGAGGCTACTGTAACACTGCTGATGTTGAAGGAAGTAACTGTGGGCGCTTCTGTGCTGGGCAAGGGCCCTGGTAAGGAAAGCCCATGTCACCTGCAGTACTGCTCACATGCAGTGGGATCCTTTTCAGGGCAGCGCTGAATATAACTCAGGCTCTGGAGGGCACAGAGGGAGGCTTCCACAGGTGAAAGGCAAACTGGTAACTCAGTGGTGAGAAGGCATGGTGCGCCCCACAACCTCCATCACCCGGGACCGCATCCTTTTCCCCGCTGTTGGTCTGGCTGGGTCTGCGCAGTGTTTCCCAGACGCAGCAGCCATGACCTGCTTCTGCCTCTGTTGACACGGTTCCCCATCACCATGATAGCTTGTATCTAAACTATATTTCTCCTCCAGTGAGGCAGGGAAATGCTGTCCCTCCCTGCACGTCACGGAGGTGCCAAGCTCCCACTGGTGAAGCTTACCAGGGTGGCCTGGAGGACAGCCGCAGAGCGGGGATTTGCAGCTCAGCCTGCGGACGCCCAAGCTCATACCCCAGCCACTGCACCAGCCTTCCTCTCCTCCTGCAGGCTCGGAGCCAGCAGGGACGCTGCCGGCGCCAGCTGCTCTAATTGAGCTTTGTAGAATAAACTTGTGGAATTAGCCTGTTGGCTGCTGGGATAAAATCCAGCGCTGAGTGCAGATCAAAGGAGGCAATCTTGCTGACAGTTTGCGGGGAGACAGCTGGACCCAGGCTCCTTCTACAGCTCTGGAAAGGACAGTGTTCAGCAGCTGAGAACGAGGACAGAGCGTGATACATGTTGCCTCTTCCATGATCCAGGCCCTGACGGTCAAAGCTACAGAAGCCCTGGGAGAGATCTGACACTGGTGATAAAAATGGTCAAAGCCGGGCAAGAGACAGCACTAATTCAGAGAAAGACAATTTTTGCGTGCACCATAAATTTGTGGCTTTTCCTGGTAGCATGGAAGGAGCAGACAATGCAAGGCCAGGCTCTGAGCCCAGCCTACAGAAGCAACATGATTTAGGAAGGGGAAGCCCACCCTTGCCAGGTTCCTGTCTGTCCTTGAGGGCAAGACGCTTCAGCCCAGCAGCCACGGGGAGAGCTCGGCATGGCAGGAGGAGGAAGAGGGAGAAAGCCTCGCAGTGAAAGCGCTATCTGCTACCGAGAATAATAAACTCAGCACATTTCCTGCGTGAACCTTACTGGATGGACACGTCGGGTCTGGACACACGCAGCAAATCTGCCAGGTGCCACCTGCTCCCAGACCCGCTAGATCGCACAGGCAGCAAATTAAAAATCGGACTCGCAGCACGTGCACTGTAAAGTTGCTTTAAGGCTGTTTTTCCAGAGTTCCTGAAAATCAGATGAAGCATTTCCCCAAAAAAGCTGGCAAGCAACTGCCACGCGAGGAGGGCAGGTTTGTAGTTCAGCCTCCAGGGTACCCAGGAGAGGGATGAAGGCGCTGGAAAGGAGGCCACGTGTCGCAGCGAAGCATCTGGCCTGGGAGAACAGAAGACCAAGATGCAGATAAAAGTGCAACAGGAAAGATGGAATGTGAAGAGGAAGGCCAAGGAAGGACGGAGGGCTTCCCAGCCTGTAAACACCAGTCCACGGCAGGAGCCAGTTCATATACGGCCAAGGTCAGTTGCAACGAGAGCCCAGGGGCCAGCAGTGAGTTTCGCTGCTTTAAAGGCATCGACGATCTCTTTGGAAGAAGAGTCTGACTGAAGAGGGTGTAAACGTCAGGCTTCTCCGCAGGGGGAAGGCGTTCAGGTTGAAAACTATTTCCCTTGGTTTCTGGGTTTGTCAAGAAGCACAGGGCAGTGGAGACTAAGCATATGGCACAGGCATACGGTGTGTTTGTTGTTTAGTGAGGAAAAAGAACCCAAGTGGCTGTTTTTGATGCATTTGTTATAAGAATGAGAAAGGAAACTACTGGAAAATAGTGTTTTAATGTGAACATTCATTTTCCAATCCTCAGCTGCCTCTTTCAGTGGAAGTACAGTCACGCAAGCTGGAAAGCAACCCCTGCCTTACGGCTTTCCAAGGCATCTTCAGTCAAGGCAGAGGTGATCTATTTTCTAGGAAAGGACCCTGATAAGCGGGGAGCTTGGACTTGCTTTCCTTCTTTTTAACCTAGCAAACATCTGGTGACACTGCCTGAGCTGCATATTGTCCGCACTCAACACAGAGCCAGTGACAGCTCTCCAACGAGCCCTGGACCGTGGTGGAGGCTGATGGCGGTGAAGGTTTTGGACTGGAACAGCCACAGTGCTGGAACGAGCGCCTCTTTTACGATCCGCTAACACCAGCACGGAGCCCAAAAGCGGAGAAGTGGGAGACAAGAACGGAAAACCAGATGGGAGCAATTTACCCTGGCTGTTCTCATGAGCATCTTCCAGAGAAGAGTGATTAGCCTTATTAACTGATTAAGTGATTAATTAACTGATGAACTGAAATTATGGATCAAGGCTCAAATGATTGCAAGCAAGTGTATTTTGAGTACTTTTCCGGGAAACGATGTATCTCACATGCCCTTAATGAAAGCTAGAGGCCGGGCGGCAAACTGTTTGCGGCAGCGGTGTGCAGGGTCAGCACGAGAGGAGTAGAGGCGCAGGCAGCTGCGGGGCCCCGGTGGCAGCAGGGCACCCTGCGGGAGGTACAGTGTCCGGCGGAATGCAGAAAGCAAGACAGATCCACTCCCTCCCCTCTCCTACTAAATTTGACCTAAACGTGGCAGCAAATCTCACCCGCTTCAAGACTGGATTTTTTTCTTAGAACTTTTCTTCCCCTTTATAAGAAACTGGAAGGTTACGTCCATACCCAGAGGAGCATTTACGCTGCACTGGGCACTCCCTATGCATGCTCTCTCCTCCGACCTGAGCCTATACCCAACTCTGTCCCCAGTAAAGACAGTTGGATGGGCTAAGCCCAAACTGCACATGATCTGTCATCTCTGGGAGACAGCTGCAGCGTTACATTCTCTTTCAAGCACCTCACACAGGCTGAGGTGCAAAGGGGAAGCCACGGAAAGGAAGGGCTTTCAGTTTATCAGCCTATTTGTCATTGCTTCTCTTCATTCATTCCTTAGCCCAGTTTTCTCTTCAGAACTTGCTCTTTTTACCACCATCTCCTAAGCAGTCAGTTCCTCTGAGCCCATTCAGCCCATCGCCCCAGCTGGGGCAGGCGAGGGACGGGTGCTGCAGGGGGTTATCTGGAGCTGAGATCGCATCGAGTCACCGCCAGCGACCAGTGAGGCAGTTCCAGCACTAATGATGTTTCTCTCCAAAAAAGCTGTTTAGGTGAGACAGTTACAAATTGTATTTTATAAACTGTATTTCTATAAGTGGATTTTTTTGCTAGCGGGGAAAAGTGCTTTAATAATCCCACTTCTGATTAATGGCAGGGTGTCTTGGCAAAGCAGAGACTGCTGCAGCTTCAGTTCTTTCTCAAGTGGTAAATAAAGGAGAAAATGCACACCTCTCTGCCTGGAAAATATTGATCTAGACTCCTCTTAGGTAGAAGACACCCAGTAAAATTCTCTGGAGAGCCAGCTTTTAGCCTGCAAGCTGAAGAGATCTGTAAACCGAATCCTGTTCTTTTTAGGGGTAGAGAAAATTTCAATCACTCTGGCATGTAAACATCTGAGATTTAATGATTTATTGCCCCCACTCCCTGAGAAGAAATACTATCCCAATTACAGAGACGGGGATCTGAGGCACACACTGTATTAAATTACCAGTTCATGGTCTGCTAGAGAGGCCGTAGGGCTGAATCCTAACTTCCAGCCCTAGGTCTCCCCTCCAGCAGATCAACGAAAGCCGTTGGGGACAATGCAAAACATTGAACACCACATTGTGAACACAGCAAGGGCAACTGCAATTCCCATTCTTCACACATCTTTACCTCACTAAGTCAAGTGTTTTGCGACAACCTCTAAAACACAAAGTCGGATGAATGATTGTACAACTATAACTTGAAAAGTCCCCGCTTTTCAATAAAACCATCACAAAGTTTGGAATACATTTTTATTTCAAGAGGCTGCATCTGTGAGAAAATTAAGAGGCACAGGATTAAGTCACGTTTCCTCTCCTGACATGTGACTTTACAGGGCTTACAGGGCTTGTCCAGAGCCCTGTCTGTTCTCTATCAAAGTCATAAATCTCTAACTTGTATCTCCATTTTTATCTGTGAAAACAGGAATTTACCTACCACACTTTACAGTAGTTCCACCTCATGTCTGTAAAACAACCTGGCACAACCAGACAGGTGACTGCACGTTAGCTGTTGAAGCCTTCATTTGACTAAGCTGAAGATCAGTGTTCTTTCAATCCATGATTTTAGGCCAGGTAATTTGAATTCAAGTTCTTCCAAAGAATAAAACAAAATATTCTTGAGATTGGGCAGTCCTTTGTGTGGCTGTGAAGCCCAAGTTATCTTTGTAAGAGTAGAGGATAAAGAGTAGAGGAGGAGGAAGTTTGTTAGGCAACCCGTCCCATCCCACTGCTATCAGGCAAGTCAACTCCAACAGAACCATTCCCAACAGGCATTTGCCTACCATAGGCTTAAGTACTTCTGCTATGAGAAATTCCACATTTCTAGGAAGTTTAATCATCATTACCGCTGGAGAAGATGTTTCTGACACCTCACCACTGTTTGTTTGAGCTGCCGCACTTTCAGCAGACGCAGAAAACAATGTTTTCTTCCTCTTTGTGACAGCCGGGTACAAACCGCATGGTTTTGTCATGTGTCACCCCCGGCTTTTCTATTTAAAAGCCGAAGCCAAGCTTTTTAATCAATAGGGCAAATTGACTATCATTAATGTCACTCTCTTCCCACTCATACACATTTTTGTTATTAAGCAGTAATTAAGAGGGAGCAAGATATCGGCAAATGACACTGTCACAACAGAAGGCACAGCAAAGCTGGGGAGGGGAGACGACGGGGGGAGGGGGAGACGGGACAGACCACCTCGGCCCGGGCACAGGCCACAGGGGACGCCACATTATGGCGGGCCCCCTCCTCACTCATTTGTAAGAACCAGCTCTTTTTCCTACCCAAGATTTTATTAGGGGTAAGCCATCTGATGGGAGGCTACAGCTTTATGTGGACCTTAGAATTAACATTGTGCATCTCAGCAAGATTATTAATGACCTCCTTTGGCAAAGGTGGAAGAATTCAGATATGCCCCAATATCAGATTTTAAGGAAAGGTAGCTTTCCAGTTTTTCATATATCTAGGACTGTTTCTGGTCCTACTATTTTTCAGGCCAGTCATATCTGGGAACTAAAACATTATGTGAGCACCAGTGAAAAAAAAGTGCAGTAATTGTGCTCACATGGATGTCACTCTGTAATTCAACAGCCAGAAAAAAACCTTACTGCAAATTTGTTTGAAGATTTAAAATTCATTTTGGAAGTAGTGGAGCGTGAAGCTTTTCAATGAACCTGATATTCCACAAAGAAAATTCTGAGTGAGATCCGATGAAAAAAGCAACATTCAAATCTCCAGAAACATATAACCAGTGTTGGAAGTACTGTCTAAATAAAAAGCCCAAGGAAGACAGCTCTCTGCTGCAACTGCCCATAAAACTGGAAACTTCATGACTAATTGGACAGAAATGGCACTTGTATATGTTGTAATATAACTACTTAGTGATGTACGATGCTCCTGAGTTTGAGCGGGAACATACTGGTGGAGGCGGCCTCCCTGCCTCGCCCTCCGCTCAGGGTGGCGTCGCGGCCTGGCCTGTGCCGGAGTCAAGGCCGCGGGCCCGCGGTGCCCCAGCGTATAGGGCGTGCGGCGGCGCTCTCCGTGCGGCAGCTGAGGGTTCGGGGGGTTTTATTTTGCTTTGTCTCCCCTCTAGAAGTTTAAAACATGGCGAAGTTTGTGACACCCGTGATCCAGGACAACCCCTCCGGCTGGGGCCCCTGCGCCGTGCCCGAGCAGTTCAGGGACATGCCCTACCAGCCCTTCAGTAAAGGAGACCGCCTGGGAAAGGTACCTCCGCCGTGCCATGCCGCATTGGGCTGCAGCTGAATGAGCCCTGTGTTCCTTTTGGCATCGCACCTCTGTGTGCTGCTGCCAGTTTTCACTTCTTAACTACTGTGGCTGCTTTTCTGATGCCCTTTGGTAAGACTTAGCACAGTTTTGAACAATTAGCAGGGCTGGCAAATGGAGGTGGAATTTGAAAGGATTAGTTCTGGAGCGTACAACAGTGTTTGCTTTTGCTGCCTGAAGTCCTTCTTATAAAGTCAGGGGTGGGGGAACTGTCAGGTTGATACTCACTTATTTTGACTGTTTATGCTTGTCCTTAGGTGGCCGATTGGACAGGAGCCACGTATCAGGATAAAAGATACACAAGTATGTGTTGTCTGGTGGCTGCTCCTCTGTCTTATTTCCT
>NW_009647738.1:1644921-1650971 GCF_000708025.1 Charadrius vociferus
GCACACCTCAGCAAGAGAGAGCTTCTTAAATTAGGAAGCATGCCTCGCCCTTTGGAGAGCTCTGTGAGGCGCTCCCTGTCCTTAGGGCTTGCTCCTGATTTTTGTACTGCCTCATGGCTGGGGCTTCTCAGGGAGGCTTGGAGGGGGGAGAAAATATGCTGGTGTAAGGCAGGAGTTCCCCTTTATGCATCAAATTTAGGTGAAGGAAATTTTGGGGGAGAAAGGGTTTTTTTCGTAGAAGCTGGGTGTCAAGATTCTGTTTTACTTCCAGACAAGTATTCGTCACAGTTTGGTGGTGGAAGTCAATATGCTTATTTCCACGAGGAGGATGAGACTAGCTTCCAGCTGGTGGATACAGCGCGAACGCAGAAAACAGCATACCAGAGGAATCGTATGCGATTTGCGCAGGTGACGTATTTTTCAGAAATAGGCTCAGAGGAGAGCTTCAGCCACACAGAATTGTTTTGCAACTAACATGTTCTTTTTTTCCTTTCCTTTGTTTGTGCAGAGGAACCTTCGGAGAGACAAGGACCGTCGGAACATGCTGCAGTTCAGCATGCAGACGCTGCCAAAGAGTGCTAAGCAGAAGGAGAGGTGAGGCTGCAGATACGAGCGTACTGTACTTGGGTTGGAGTGTGTGAACATACTGTTGATAAATTTGTTAAGTTACTGTAACAGAACCCACTAGAGGGAACAGTCAGCAAAGAAGAATTTCAGGATATTTCAAGTCCAATGTTCTGCTGATGTCATGGATAGTTACAAGCCTGGGTTTCAAACAGCCATCTAAGAATTTAGAAGGATCTTTGAATCATGTTTAGAAAGTAAGCATGACAAATTAAAGCAGAGCATACCACTTCTGAAAACTGCGTTGCAGTCTTTAGAGATTAAAATATTTAAAGACCTGCTCAGAGTAAAGAACAGAGCTTTTAATGCCTCAGGTATGTTGATAACAGACAGCTGAGCAAATGTTTCAGCGGCTCAGTGCCTAAAAGCCTTGTTCCTCTGGTTGTAATTTGGAAGCGTAGGAATGGTTGTAGCGCGTAGGAGTTGAGAACTTCTCTTCATGGCTTTTCTTATATTTGTCATTTTAGAGATCGTTTGCGCCTACAAAAGAAGTTTCAGAAGCAGTTTGGAGTGAGGCAGAAATGGGACCAAAAATCACAGGTAAACTAACAAACTTTCTGCCCCTGCGATGGTTTGGTTTCTCTGGCTGCTTTCAGAGGGCAGCACCTCTTGCACAAGTTCTGATGTGCTGTGTCTCTGTTTCTCTCTCTATCTGTCTTACCTCTGGCCGCACAGCAGAAGCCTCGTGACTCCTCTGTTGAAGTTCGCAGTGACTGGGAGGTGAAAGAAGAGATGGATTTCCCTCGGCTGATGAAGATGCGCTACCTGGAGGTGTCGGAGCCGCAGGACATGTGAGTTCCTAAAGCAGCCATGCGCTTGCTTCCTGAACTGACCGTTTTTTTGGAAAGCAGGAGGGTCAGGGTCTCTTGGCCTGGTCCCGGTATGCTCATTGAGTTACCCAAAGCAGGGGGGGAGGTAATGGAACACCCAACAGGCCCGTCAGTCCTGTGTGGTCCGTGGGTTGTGTTATCTGTAGAGGGGGTACCAAGATGGTCCTCTTACCTCTGCAGAGAGTGCTGTGGAGCCCTAGAATACTATGATAAAGCCTTCGACCGCATTACAACAAGGAACGAGAAGCTACTGAGGAGCATTAAGCGCATCTTCCATACCGTCACTACTACTGATGACCCAGTTATCCGAAAGGTATGTTTACTGGTTTGTAAAACCCAATAGTGCATTCCTTGGTATGTGCTGTTAAAGACCTGCTATCACTGTCAGACCAACGTTGAAGAAGAGCAGAAAAACTGCCGATCCCTAAACTTGCAAAGGAAAAGAAACATTAGCTCGTGTCGTTACTTTTCTTAGGTCCAAGGCAGAGCTTGGTGCTAGGTTAGTGCAAAACTGGGAATACGAACCAAGGAAAAGCTGTAATTCTGGAAAGGCAAGCAGACTGGTACTTGAGCTACGTTGGGAAAGAAACTTCCGTGTCAGAGACCTGGTTCTTGAGGTTTCTGCTTTTGGAGATGAGGAAGGCTTGGAGATTTCTCTCTCTGACCCGATCAGAAATAAGGCATGCCTTTTACCAACAGAATTCACATTTTGGAATAGGTTTCTTACTTTTTCCTTGCTTGGGTGAGGGTGGGCCTGGACTGCTGGGTAGGTCTAGCAGTCGGTGATACACCTACCAGTCTAGCTTCCTCAGTGTGGGAGAAGAAAATTCATGACTGGGTTTGCTAAACTGGGTCAGCTCTTGGCTGGAGAAGGGACGAGATGTCGGTTCTTGTTGCTGAAACACAGTTTTCTCCTCCTCTTGTATCCGTAGCTGGCAAAGACCCAAGGGAATGTGTTTGCCACAGATGCCATCCTGGCCACACTGATGAGCTGCACTCGCTCTGTCTATTCCTGGGACATCATTGTCCAGAGAGTTGGATCCAAACTATTCTTTGACAAGAGGGACAACTCTGATTTTGGTGAGCAAAGGGCCTGAAAGAAGTTGCTGTTACGGTAGCCAGAGTTTCTAGTTTTCTTTATGTTTTTTCTGAGTTTATTGTCTCGGTGTCTAGACTAAGACACCTGGAACGAGCTGATCACTGTGCTAGCTGTGGGGGTAACTTCAATATTGATCCGCTCCAATGTGGGGCGAGAGACTCACTGAAACTGACATAGTTACTCCCCTGAGTATAACCCCTTGGCGTCTGGTTTTCTTCCCAGACCTGCTGACCGTGAGTGAAACAGCCAATGAACCACCACAGGAAGAGGGCAACTCCTTTAATTCTCCGCGCAACCTTGCCATGGAAGCTACCTACATCAATCATAACTTCTCCCAGCAGTGTCTGAGGATGGTAAGGTTGAGCAATGCTGGGTCTGTGTTTCAGAGGGTCTCAAGAAGAGACTTCATTAAGGTGGCTTTAATACAGGAGCGAAGCATTTTAGTTGACAGAGATATGTTATACTGATATTCCTTCAGTTTTGAAAGAGGCGCAGTTACTTGTGGTGAGCAGTGTGACTTTGTTGTAGAAAGGTTTTCACCTTTATTCCACAAAGAAGAAAACCCATTCCCACTGGTGAAGCAGGCAGGCTTCTGAGTACACTCAGTGAAGCTGAAGTGCCAGTAGAAGTGCTGCTTACAGCGCAGTGACTAATATGACGATGAGGCTTCTCATCAGCTGTCTTAATATTTTAGTGTTTTTCTATATAAGAAAAATAAGCCACAGTTTTTCTATAAGAGAACATTTATCCAGTAGGGGAGAGCTCCCTCGGGTTTTTTTTTTTTCCTAACATGCCCTTCTGTTTTCTTCTGCAGGGAAAGGAGAAATACAAGTTTCCCAACCCGAACCCCTTTGTGGAGGATGACATGGATAAAAACGAAGTAGCCTCTGTTGCATACAGGTATGTTGATCTCTGTCTGATGCCCAGGTTTGGCACGTGATTACGGTTGGTTGTGATTACGGAGGCAAAGAGAGTCAGGAGTGTTATTGATAGAAGCTTTACCATAAGAGGGATTCCTGGACATCCTCACAGTGAACAGATAAGAGGAGGAAATGATTTTGCTGAGTGCTTGGTGTATATGGGAGAGAACAAGAGTCAGAAATAACCACCTGGGTTGTTTGTTGGCAGATACCGAAGGTGGAAGCTGGGAGATGATATAGATCTTATTGTCCGCTGTGAACATGATGGTGTGATGACGGGAGCAAATGGAGAAGTGTCTTTCATCAACATCAAAACACTGAACGAGTGGGATTCCAGGGTGAGGAAGACTGAGATCCCAAAGATAGCTCTAACTGCTTCACTGCTGCCTGACATGCCAGGTACAGCAGGCAAGATGAGACAAACGTCTGGCGGTGTGTCCCTCGGGTGGTTAACTTCCACCAAAGACCCATAATTTGGTGGACAAACAGTGATGATGGGATTCTCCCCCAGATGTGAGGTAGCTGGTTTGAACCCTCTTTGTCCCCTGGTGTTTGGCACGGTAGCCGATCTGTTCTCATGCTTCCTTCATGAGCACTTCCCGCGCAAGCTTCCCTTCCTAACCAGTGCCACAAATATTGGCCTGTCCCCACTGTTAGCTTTTCTCCCTTTCTGGTGCAAGGGCTTTCCCTGTAAGTTGCTGTTCGCATTCCCTTGTGTGGTATCGTAAGGTAGACGGAAGAAACTTCCCTATGTGATGTCAAGAGATGACTGCTGCTGGCTTGTTAGGTTGACCCTAGTTTTGATTCTCCTCTCAGTATTGCAATGGAGTAGACTGGCGCCAGAAGCTCGACTCTCAGCGAGGAGCTGTGATTGCCACAGAGCTGAAAAACAACAGCTACAAATTAGCCCGCTGGACATGTTGCGCGCTGCTGGCTGGATCAGAATATCTTAAACTCGGGTAAGATTAGGTTTTCACACCAAACGTCTTTCCATGATTTAACCCAGTGTATGTCAAAGCGAACCATTTGTAGAATGAGTAGTCATAAAATCGCCCCATGTTTTGAGTGGCAAAGAGGTGAAAGCTTGCAGTGAGCACACCAGCCCTGATGTGAGCTGCTTCCCCTCAGCATCCCGTTGATGTGCCCCCTGCTGTGACTGACCTTGTGAGACCTCACGCACACGACGGGCAGGCGGCCTCCGTAGCTCTTAGCCTGTTTGCCGAGATTGCCAACAGGGGAAATAAGCGCAGTGACTGTGCTGCCTGTCAGGAATTTGATTGAGATCCTCAGTGCTCTGTTACTGAGAAACGGGTGGAGGGGTGGTATTGCCAGAGCGCTTTTTGAACTCTCAGCTTAAAATCGGTTGAGTCTGTGCTGTGGATAATGAACAAGAAGCATTTGGTAACTCGTTTCTGCTGGTTGTGCAGTCCTAGGTTCTATCCTCAAATCTGGGACTGATGCATTCACATCTGTTTAAGTCCAAACTCCCTGTTATTCATGCTGTTGCTTAGCTTGTATCTGTGAGACTAATTCTTTTCTGTCTTTGGTACCACTCTATCTGATTTGGGTTAGTGGTGCGTTACTGATTGACAGCTCGTAGCCAGGAGATCCTCTTAGCTTTCAGTGTTTGAGTATTGGGATTTTTCAACTCAGAAAACAAAACCAAACTGATAACAGTGCTTTACTTGGTGTAAATTCTTCTGCTGGTTGGGCTTAATGTCCTGACACCCCTCTGGTTTCTTCTTGCCCCCCCTAGGTACGTATCCCGTTACCACGTGAAGGACTCCGCCCGCCATGTGATCCTGGGCACGCAGCAGTTCAAGCCAAATGAGTTTGCCAGCCAGATTAACCTGAGCATAGAGAACGCCTGGGGCATCCTGCGATGCGTCATCGACATCTGCATGAAGCTGGATGAGGGGAAGTACCTCATCCTGAAGGACCCCAACAAGCAGGTGATCCGGATCTACAGCTTGCCTGATGGCACCTTCAGCTCTGATGAAGACGAGGAGGATGAGGAGGAAGAAGAGGAAGAGGAAGGTTTGTAGCACATGCTTGGTGATTTATGCTTTTAAGTGATCTACTGGTCTGGATGAAAAGGGGTGACCGATGATAAAAGACCAGATCTGAAGGGTAAGATCTGACTAATGCAGTGAGGAGAGGGGGGCGAGGCTGGAGAATGCGTGGTCCTGAGGATGGGACTCGGCAGTGGAGAAGGTGAGAGGGACACTGGGAGTACTTGATCGGAAGTGATAAGAGCTGGGAGTTGGGAATGCAGATGACGTGCCTCTCTGTGGATACTGGTATTAGGGGTGGGGGGAGGACCCAGGTCCAGGGCACCCAGTCCAAGGAGCCAGTTGTTCAGCAGCACCGGTGTCTGGGGAGGGGGTGGGTGCTGGTTTCTGCTGGTGCTGGGATGGTTTTGTACTACAGTTTTAGAAATGGGAGTCATGGTAGGGTGAAAAATTTAAAATGGGCCGTGACCTGCCCTGATAGAAGGGACTCTGTGGAGGGTTTCACAGAGCGGATGCTGGAGTTGAGCGATGGCCGGGGGGTCGGTCTGGGAGTTTCACAGAACTG
>NW_009647738.1:1652245-1662181 GCF_000708025.1 Charadrius vociferus
CCTGGGTGACATCTCCCTGCTCCTCTCCCCTACAGGGGCGGCTGTTCCGGCCCTGCCATGGTCCCAGCGGTCTGCGGGACCCTCCTGGGGCTGGCCTTGTACGCCAGCAGCCTGTGTGCGGCAAGCGGCGCTGCTTTCCTCTACCACGACTACTGCGTCATCGGGGCCGGCCCCTCGGGCCTGCAAGCGGCCTATTTCCTCCAGCAGGCCAACCGGGATTACATTGTCTTCGAGCGGAGCCATGCTCCCGGCAGCTTTTTTGCCCTCTACCCTCGCCACCGCAAGCTCATCAGCATCAACAAGCAGTACACGGGCAAATCCAACAGCGAGTTCAACCTCCGCCACGACTGGAACTCGCTCCTCAGCCACGACCGCCGGCTGCTTTTCCGACGCTACTCCCGCGACTTCTTCCCTGACGCCGACGTGATGGTGCGTTACCTGGAGGACTTTGCTTCCCTGCTGAAGCTGCGGGTTCAGTACAACACAGCCATTGTCCACGTGACGCTGGAGAGGGATGAGCAGGCCTGGAACGGCCACTACTTCCTTCTGACAGACCAGGACAGGCAGAACTACAATTGCAGGTAATGGGCGAATCCAAGGCTAGCCACACCGCTCTCCACGGGTGTCTTCGAAGTCCCAAAATCACAGAATAAATTAGGTTGGAAGAGACCTGTAAAGGTCATTTTGTCCAAGCCCCTGCCCAAAGCAGGGCTAGTGACAACAGGTTGCTCAGAGCCTTGCCCTCTTAAGGCATGAGTATCTTCAAGGACGGAGGTTTCGCAGCCTCTTCGAGCCTTAACCACTGTCATGGGGGAAAAACATTTTGTGGGGATCAGTGAGATGGGTGGGTGGAATAGCTGTTCCTGGGAACGCATTTCCTTTCACAAGCAACATTATGCCTTGGACAGCTGAGGAGCTGGTAGGGCAGACACAAACTGGCTAAAATTGCCATCACCACAGGTTTCATCCTTGATAGGTAAGCTTGAAATCACTTTTCATTTTATCACTAGATAATTGCTCTCTGTGGAAAAAATAACTCAGTCATACTTGTTGTAGCCACTGCTGCCTTTATTACAAAGTTGGGTGTATCAGTGCAGCGACACCTCGCCTCTGGTAACCCACACATGCTTAGAAGAACCAGTATTTAAAAGTATGTCCCAGCCAACTGAAGCCCTGGGTTAGCATAGAGCTGGCAGGGGGGAACCAGAGAAAAGTGGAGCTGCTGCAGTAGAGGGAGTCGACTGTGAGAAGTAACCCTCAAGGCTGCTGGTCCCTGAATTCCCCATCCACTTGTCATACTTACATGTGTGTATCCCATACCGCCACTGAGCTACATTCCTAAAAACCATCTAGAAGTTACTCGTGAACATATGGAGTATATTTCTCACCTCTCCTGAGAACTTCAGCTCTACTACAGCAGGTCGCACTGGCTGTCACTTGGAGGTGCGCTGGCTGGCAAGCTCAGAGGGGACAGAAGGCAATCCCGGACACCCACGCACCGCGAGTGAGTTGCTCTTGGGAACTGCGTGAGCAAGGCTGGGATGGCACACTATGCTGCTAGCCTCGGCTGCCTGGTGTTTCCGTCTAAGTCACAAAAATTTCCCTAAGATTCAAGTAAAAGTTTTTACAGAGAGATATAAAAAGATTACTGTACTTAATTTTAGTGTTAACAATTAGTGTTATTGGTAACATGTTTTTATGCCTAGGAGTTACATTTTAAAATCTTGAAACCATTTTCTGTCCCTCTTAAAAATAACTTTTGTTCTGCTGTATTAAAAGGCAATATAAATTTTAAATCAAAGTCATTCTTTATGCAGGATATAATCAACCTGTGAAAAGCTTTGGTATAATAATATGTGTCATCAGTGAGTACATACGAGCAGCACTTGCACACTTGTGAACAACTGAGGGAGACTTATGAAACAAGTGGAGCTTATATGTACAGCACCCGCACTGATTTTTGCTATATATAATGACGTTCCTATTCATCTTTGTTGGCCTGATGAGGGTAGGGAAGACCAGACCAGGCCATTAGGTGAAGCTGGGGAGAGGTTTCTCTCAAAACCATGATCTGTGCAGCTGATCCAGTGTGACTGGAGGGGGCACATCACAGCCATCTTTCACAGCGGGAGGAGTGATAAGATGGAGTGATGGCCCCATTCCCATAATTCCTGCATTCCTTAGTGCTATCCCTGTTTTTGCAGCTCGTTGTTGGTCGCCACTGGGACGTGGGTCCCCAACGTGGTAAACTTCCCTGGCTCGGAATACGTTGAGGGTTACGAGACTGTGTCCATCAACCCAGAGGATTTTGCTGGCCAAACCGTGTTGATCTTGGGCCGAGGGAACTCAGCCTTTGAGACGGCAGAGAATATTCTGGGTGTCACAAATTTCATCCACATGGTGAGCCGGTCCCGTGTGCGCCTCTCATGGGCCACCCACTACGTCGGGGATCTGAGGTAGGAAACCACTCCACTTCCTCTTTCTAACGCAGCCAGAATACAAACAAGGAGAAGCACTTCTTGCCCAGGTGACCAACTGGGCTAGCACAGGAGGTGCTGTGGTCCTGGGGGCCTTCTATCTTTAGGACTTGGTTTAAAGCAGTCCAGGTTGCAGTTGTTGAACACAGAAACTTGATGAGAGCTCTTCAGGGTCTGTGTGAAATAGGAAAACGTCCCCTTGGAAACTGTATCGTTAAGAAGTGCTGCCTCCCAAGTTGTTGCCTTGCTTGCAATCACAGAGGAGAGCTAAGTTGACTACATCCTGCAAGCATGGCAGAGAGGCTGTTACCTGTGCTGTTCCCATGAGCCCTGAGGCTGTGCGTATAACATTTGCACTGAAGGGGAGCGTGGGATGCCAGGTAAAGGTGTCCCATTTTCAGCAGTTGAGACAGAACCGTGGATCCCACCTCTCTTCCCTTCTTTTAGCCCTTCTTACATTCTCCTTTTTTTTTTTAGAGCAATTAACAATGGCCTACTGGACACCTACCAGCTGAAATCTCTGGATGGGCTTCTGGAGGGCGATCTGGAAGATCTGGCTATTGTCAAAGACAAGAAAGGGAAGCTGCACATCACGCTCCGGTTCTACCTGGAGAACAGGAACACCAGCGCAGGTATCGACTCCATCACGCTCCCGCAGGATGAACTGGATAATTTTGCCACCCGCGCACCTTATGACCGTGTCATCCGCTGCCTGGGCTGGAAGTTTGATTTCTCTATCTACAACAGGTGAGGGAGAACCAGGATCTATAGTGAAGCAGGTGGTTAGAGCAAGAGACTATGAAGGGCCTGACTAGGGAGGAAAGGGAAGGGCAAGTCCTCTTCTGGCAGCGTTGCCTGGACCTCCCTGTGCTCTGAGCTACCTGGTGCTGCATAGTCTGTTGTTTACCCTGCAGCTGTGGCCACGTCCCAGTGGGAATGCGTGTGCCACTGCCCTCTGACCAACAGGCTATAGGGCTGAGCAAATAGCAGTGTTGGGACCTGAGTGACACAGAAAAACTTGTGCCTTTAGAACTTAAGATCCTGACTTGCCAGATCACATGCAGGGGGCTAGCAATGTTTTGGGTTTGGGGTTGGGTTTTTTTTTTGAATGAGGATGGTACAGGTATAGATCACTACAGAAGGGTTTTGTCTGCTTTTTTTCCTGGAGGATGCAACCTTCACTCCGCCTTGGTTTGTCTCCTAGTACCTTCTGCTGTTGAAAGTGATACTGCTAACTTTACTGTCTTCCAAAATTCACTGCCAGTGGCTCAGGCTGGAATTTTATCTTGTCCAGAGCTACCTTGAGACAAGCACCTTTGTCTTCTGGAAGATCCTCATTGTAGTAGGAAATCCCACTGAAGGCAGTGGGGGCATGAAGCAGTGTCTTGCAGTGGCTGCAATATAACGTGTGCCTTATCAGAAACCCTTTTTATTTTTCCACCCCTGCCCTTCCTCACAGCCTGCTCTTCTCTTTTGCACATCAGGTCCCTTAGAATGATGCCAGGAAAAGGGAATAAAAAGAAGTATCCTCAGATCAAACCTAGTTATGAGTCCAGAGGCACCCGGGGGCTTTTTGTTCTTGGCACGGCTAGCCACTCTGTTGACTTCAGGAAATCTGCTGGGGGCTTTATCCATGGATTTCGGTATACAAGTGAGTACTGGGGTGTACAGAAAGGGCAGAGGTGGGAATCGTTCCTCCCTTTGAAGGAACAACTCATAGTTTACTGCTGGAAAGAGATCACCCTTAGTCTTGTGCTGGCAGTAAGAAGGACAAAACACAGCCAAGCTGCAGCTGTGTTGTCTGAAGTAGAGGAGAAGTGACTTGGGGTCATATCTGAAGTTTTTAGTTGTCTGTCTTTGTTTTGTCTTGTGTCTCTCTTGCCCATTGTCTCTTATTTACGTAACACAATAGATTTCTGCCTGCCAGATGCTCTGCCTCGTGACAGGCTGTGGGTGAGAGGTCTTTGCTGTGGAGTTAAAACCCAGTGGCTTTGGGCAGTAGAAAGAATTTCTGTCTTTATGTGTGTGTGCCCATCCTTATAATTAAAGGACTACTCAGAAGTAATGAAATATCCCCGAGGACCCCCCGCCCCCTTGCCAACCACTTAGCATCACATCAGCTTTCAGAAGGCATCTCCACTGCTGTTATCAGCAATTGGGGTGGGAGATCCTGAGCACAGATGAGCTGTAAAGCTTATTTATTGTGTCCTGCCAGAATCTCTGTATGTCGTAGCAGAGCGATCGGATTTCTTAAAACTGTAAGTTTGGATTTTTAAATAAGCTATCTTTGTTTCTCTCACTGTTTTTAGCTCGTGCAGTCCACCGCCTATTGGAAAACCGTCACCATGGTGTCCCCTGGCCATCCACAGTCTACCCTATTACACAGCTGACCAATTCCATCATCAAGCGGGTGAACGAGGCCTCGGGCCTCTACCAGATGTTCAGTGTCCTGGCTGACATCATACTGCTGAGAGAGTGAGTGAGTAATTATTCCCAGCATGGCGCTACTTCATTTCATTCCTTTTTCTTTACCATTGCTTCCCATGATGCCACCACACAAATTGCTCTGTTGCTGCCTAAGGACGTTACTGTCACGTAGGCAGCCATCTCAAAACCTCTACCACTGCCGCGACTGGTGCCACTATGCCCAATTCTGCCAATTCTCTCTTAAAGGGCTGAAATGGTCCAGACCTTCCTGCTAGGCTCAGAGGTGTAGTACCCTTTCGCTGTCCCCAGGGAAAAGCTTTCCTTGAGCAGCACTAATGTAGAGAGTAATCCCATAGTCTGTGGAAATAATCAAGTCTTGTAACAGTATCTGCAGCCTTCATAAGCTCTGTGTCAAGTCCACCCCAGATCTGTAATGACTAAAAATAGTTCCTATCTGATGGCTCTTTGGCCTTAGCCTTGATCAGCTGAGGGGGTGTTGGCTTTTCTCTGGTGCAAGAGTCTGACGGTTGTGGTTGCAATTCGTAGGAATGCCACAGCATTTGAATACCTGGAAGAATACCCAGTTGGAGTCCTGGCTGAGCTGGAAATGCAGACCGGAAGAAAGGCTCCCAACGGGCTGTTTGTCGTCATCATGGAGTATGGGAGGAATTTCTCTGGGGCTGACAAGGATGTCTTCTACTACAACCGAGCTGTGGGAGAGGCACAGCATGCCTGGCAGTCCAACTTTTTGCACCCTGTTATTTACTATTATAAACACCTCCCAACAGGTAAGCTTTTCTGCCTCTCTCTGCTAATTATCTGATATGAGCAAAACGGAGAAGGCTGCAAATACTTCAGATCCAAGGCCAGGGGAACCTGAAAGTGTTGCACACCCTTCTCCTCCACTTCTTCATGTCCATCCTCTGGGGCACCTGCCACCACTGTGTAAGCTGAAGAAGAAGCTGGGAGTTGGCAAGAAATTTCCATCAGTCAGACCGATACAGAGGGGGGGGGGGTTGTACCAGAGACCTCACACTTGAGAATAGGAGCAAACAGGTCTGCTGGGAACTTACCCATGCCAAAAAAGGGGAACGTTTTTTTCCCTTTGGCTGGTACCCTGCATGTATTTTGCAGAGTCCTGGCAGATGAGGCAGGGCTGTTCAGTATTACCGCTGAAAGAAAACTGCTCTCTGTGGTCTGCCCAGATCTGAGAGGTCCCGCAGTGATAGAGCCAAAGGCGAGGGTTTGAAGATGAGCGTTACATCCAGCAAACAGACACGCTCAGAATAGATTTCCTTGGGAAATGAGCCTGCTGAATCTTCATCTCCAGAAGCCCAGGGTCAGGGTCCGGCCTGCCTTCCACGGAAAGAAGTGTGATGGGGTAGCAGCATTAAAGCTTGAACGCAGCTCAGCCTGTCTGGCAGTCCCTGCCCAGGGGGAACGGGAGTGAAATGACAGGAAGTACTGCGGGCAGGGACAAGGGGCAGCTGTGCAGTGGCAGGGCTGGTGAGGACAGAGCTAGCATAGGGGATTGCAAGTGAAAGTAAGGTAGGGATTAAAAAGGTCAGGACAAAAGCTGGAACAGCTGTCATAGCTGTTTTGCACTCCCCAAGCTCTTTTTAATGCCATTTTGATTCAGAGAGATTCCCTTAATGTTCTCTTGGCAGAGCGTGAGATGAGACTTCGTCCCCCAGACTGGCCTCTCCCCCGCCCAGATGCCGTCCATCACATTGTGGAGGACTTTCTGACAGACTGGACGGCCCCAAACGCTCACATCCTGCCTCTGAGGCGGTTTTTGGAGAACTGCCTCAGCACTGACCTGCGCAATTTCTTTGCAGGTAATTTGAGCACAGGGTTGAGGAGGGGGAGGAGGGATGGGAGGGACGCGACAGGAGCGCTCTCTTCTGCAAATAGCTGAGATCTCCCTGTGGTGAGCTGGTGATCTCACTCACTGTCAGTCACACCTCTTTGATGCACTCTCCAGACAGTAACAATCGCTGGTGCTGCGTGTATGTTCCCAAATAGCCTTTGCTGTCGCTCACCACCAGAAATCGACTGCCCTGGGCACGCACGGATTTAGGGAAACGTGTATGAGGTTTGGTTCAATCCCTTTTCTACCTGCAGCTTTCCTTCCTCCTCCATTATTTGAACGTTTCTTTGTGCCATCAGGTACCAGATCTCTTTTCATGTACTGATGATGGGATTGCTTTCCCATGGGAAATGGGAATGCTGGGATGTGGGAGCTGGTCTGAAGACTGGTCTGGGAACCTCCTGCAGGAACCCAATGTGACACAGAGAGGGAAGCAATCCTGTGGTACGAAGAAGATGCCAGAGGGCTGCAAGCTCAAATTCAGCTCCTTTTCCTCCGAGTGCAGGCTGGAGATCGCACCCTGCTTCTCCTGACCTCTGCAGTATTGAGTCAATTACTGTGCTGCCATCCGGGGCAGGGTGCTGGCTGGGAAACTCCAGTTATCTTCCCTCATCCTTTCTGCCTTTTGTTCTGAATGAGCCCTCAGAAATTCACAGGACTTATTCTCTGCTGAGCCTAATTTTTTGATCTTTTTCCCCGCAGAGTCTTGTTTCCTGTTTGCCTTCACCCGTCAGAAGCTGCCCCCCTTCTGTCGGCAGGGGTACGTCAGAATGCAAGGGCTCGTGGGGAGCGAGGGTCTCCGGCGCCATGCAGTAGAAGCTGGTCTGCTGGAGGATTACACTCTCATAGACTTTTCGGGCGACAAAGCCCTTGACAGCTACAAAGGGTCACAGGACCAGCTGCTGAGAGATCACACGATACCGGTTCGTCCACTGCAGCATCTTGTTAATTCCAAGGATGAACTTTAACCTTTCTCGCTCCACGTTGAAACCCATAGGTGCTGTTGTGACAATGTTGTAACAGAGATCCACGGCAGGATTCTGCCCTTTCCCGTGCACCTTTTCCATCCCCATGCCTTTCACTGATCCTGAGTTGCCAAAGACCTGCTCAGATCTTGCTGTTACAAAGAGGAGCAATGTGCTCCGCTGGATATGCGAGGGGCCAAAACCCAGTGATGCTGAGGCTCCTGCGTTGTCCTCGCAGGGTTCAGAGTTGCCTGAAGATGGTGTTTGTTTATCTCACAGACCAAGATCTGTAACCACGCCCAGGGGTCAAAGAACAGAGGGTGCAGGAACGCCTGGGTAACTCAAAATGTCACGTCCCTCTTCCGAGGTGACCTGCTTGCACCCTGCAGCAGGCGGTGCAGGCTCTCTGGTCCCTGGACACCGTATGCTGCGAATACTTCAAGGTTTGTTTGTGCGCTGAATCCCGAAGCGGTACTCCAGGCAAACTTCGCAGTGGTTTTCCTGCATTTGAGGTAGGGCAGTTGAGTAGCTTGAGTGGAGAGAGGGAGTCTTTTTTTAGTTACCATGTAGATCAGATAATTTGTCGTTTCCTGGAGACCACTACAAGAGACCCTTCCCTCTACAGAGCATGAGTAGCTTGCCTGGAATGTCCGGGACACAGAGACTTACACTGAGTTCGGCTGTGCTGTCCTCACGTCTGTCTTCTCCCGCACTGAGCAGCCTGAAACGTTAGTCCCTGTCTTTTATAAAGCATGACCAATATTTCTCCTATTTGCACTATGTCCCATCAAGAAAGTTTCGGGTGGACTTTGATGTTGTTAAAACACTTGTCTTCTATTTCTTTTATTCCCCCTCCAGTCACCTTGAGATCTTGCCGGTGCTGACTGGGAGTCTGTCTGCACTTTATTGCTCCCTCTGTCAGCTGCCTGCATTTGTCTGTCACCTCCCCGTGTACTCCTTCCGTGGCCCCAGAGTGGCAACACAAGAGCAGTTTTGAGCTCGACCTTATGACATCCCTGTGAGTTCTAGGAAACAGAGGAGGGGTGAGGAGGAACTGGCTTTTACCTCCACACACGTTTTCCAACCCCTTAGCGTCTGGAAGAACGTACCCCTCTGCACCTGTGTTTCTCTGTACCCCAGACTGGGGGCAGGAGGGGCTGTACCTACAGGTACCTGAAACTCTCCAAGTCCTTTGCGTTCGGCTACTGTTTCTGTAAAGCCCCAGTTCCTGTCCTGCCTCTGCTTTGTGCTGGGAGAGGCTGGGGAGCAGAAGAGGTGGAGGAGATGACAAACGAGTTCTTGCTCCTCTTTGGGAATATTGGGTGATGCTAGGGATGATGCTGCTGCTGCTGGAAGAAGTTACATGTTCACATGCAGCTGGAAAGGGGAAACAGTTGGGTTCTCAGTTGGCATCGATCAGCATCCTGCCGGGGGCTTTATGTCCCGTTGGCCCAGCTCCAAGGCCAGTCCGGGAAAGGCTCTCGTGGCCTGTAGTTGCCTGGGTGGTGCCACTACTTGCTGTGTCCTTGCCACCATGGGCTGAAACAATTTGGGGATTGTCTGGAGGAAGAAAAGGGCCTGTGACTGAACTGGGTTGACTGGCTGTCACCAAGAGCCTGTTTCATTCATTCCCTGTGTGCGCCAACATCGAGTGCAGCCCTCTTGTACCACACCCCTGCACGTTCTCCAGATGTTTCCTCTTCCCTCCTCAAATTCCCACAAGGGATCCACAGACTGTACGTGCGCAGTATGTGTGCTGCCTTAAAGCGTGATTCTCCTGGATTCTCACCCACTGACTCTTCCAGTGTGTTCTCTCCGTGACCCCCAGGGTCAGATCCGTCAACTTTAACCCTGGCAGTTTTCCTGCTGCTCGCTTCCCGTGGATCCGAGTCCTGACCCTCCATGCGTGGCTGGGCCAGCGCTGCCCTTCCAGCGTCACTCCTGCTGGGCCCGAGGGGGAGGAAGCTCTGGCTCCGAACCGTTTCAGCCGGGCATTGTGGTGACAGCCACCGCAGGGGGTGAGGGAGGGGGGAGGCGATGAGCCGCGCCATTTTGTAGTCACCCGTGGGAGTGGGGGCTGCAGGTTGACCCCGGTGCCCTGCCCCATCGTGAGGGAGCAGGGCCGGGGGCTGGCAGGTCTCTGTCCTTCCAGCGAAGCTTGAAGAAGCGCGGGGAGCAGCGCTGCCCGTAGCCCAGC
>NW_009647738.1:1662823-1665453 GCF_000708025.1 Charadrius vociferus
AGCTGGGGGTCTCCTTGGTGGGTGGGCCCCCACGGCTGTGGGGCTGGAGCTGCAGCGGAGTGTCCGGGGCCGGGTGTAGGGGCAGTAAGCGCTCCAGTGTGGTGCCCCGTATGTTTGTGCCAAGGGCACCTGCTGGTTTGGGGGCTGCTCTGCACAAGGGGACTCTATGAGTGGGTCACTGCTGCAGTGGGACAGGCCCTGGGGTGCACCCACCCTGCATAGTACCTCCTCTCCCCACAGATGGCCCAGAGGCTGGTGCTCCGGCGGCTGTTCTCCCTCACCCCCAGAATGCTGCCCTTGCAGGGGCAGCGGATGCTCCCTGGCCCCCTGGCACCGTGTGGCCCCCTGGCACCCCACGGCAGAGCCTTTGGCACCTCTGCAGGCTGCAGGAGCACTTTCAACGTGCAGGATGGCAGCGACTTCCAGGACCGGGTAGTAAACAACCCCAAACCTGTCGTGGTGGACTTCCATGCGCAGTAAGTCCCCACCCTCCAATGGCTCTTCTGCCCCTCACTGCTGCCACACAGGCGGGTGTGTCCCTGCTGCTTTCCAGACATGGTAGCATTCCGGGTGCCCTGGGTACGTGGGTATGCCTGAGGGCTTCCCGAGCTGCAGAGCTGCCAACTGCCCTGTGTGCCTGCTGGGCATCTGGTGTTAAAAGGTGCTTCTGCCCCTACGGCACAATCCATAGAGGTTCCACCGCTGTGGGTGTAGCTACACCCTGCAGGAATGTAAAACACAAGTGCCAGGAACTTCTCTGGGGTGGCGTAGCTGCACCTCCCGAGTGCTTGGGTGTCACCCTGGCCCCGGCATTGCATCATCTTGCAAAAGGCACATCAAGAAATAGCTCTGATATCTCCCTTTTTTAGCCTTGTGGATTAAATGTCTTCTTAAAAACACTAAATAATATTAACAGCTGTGGAAGAACACTGCACTTGGTATACCCCTGCACCATCATGTTGTATCTTTCCGGTTTTCTTAAGCTGCATGCTCTTGTGGCTGGGTTCTTGATGGCAAATGCATTTTTATGTATTAATAACAGCCACGTGATACAAATGGCAGCATTTGTCATCAATAAAAATGTTGTCATCCTCTTACCAGTAAAAATATTCCTAGATGTTATCTGCTGGATTAACGATACTGATTATCAGTGTTTTCTCAAGTATTTTCATAGTCCCGCAGTGCTGTCAAGTGAGCCTGTTGTGGCTGATTCTGGGCAAACGGAGTATGAAACAGCCTGAACACTTCTGCTCTAAATAGACCAAACTGACAAACCCAAATGAATGTTAATTGGGATCATCCAGGGAGGAGAGGGCAAATAATTGAAAGCCTGAAACCTGATATGGAGAGAGGCTGAGGAAGAACAAAGATTACCAGAGCTTCAATTTTAAAAGAAAAGGGCATGTAGAGATTTAACCCCTGTTTTCCTTGAACTGTGTACATTCATGCCATCCTAACTGGTGCAGTTAGAGGGTGCAGGGAGTGTTTTCTGTGTGCAGGGCCTCGCAAACTCTGCTGTTGCTGCACCTCTGTTTGATCTTGGTGGTCTGTCTTTGAACAGGTGCGATGCCTCTGTGAGTTTTGCAGCTAAAGGGGAATTTCTGTAAACCCTGCAGTGAGTGCAGAGGGGAAGTCTACGGTCTGATGATTGGCATAAACCGATCTGAGTGTGGGCTGTGACCCCTGCACCCAGCAGTGACACTTGCTCTAGGGCAGCTTTGCAGTCAGCAAGGTTACAGCTCTGCGTGTACCCACCAGTGAGGACACGAAGCAGGGTAGGGATGAATGGCTGAGTAGAGGGGGCAGGAGGACCACCAAGGCTGGCAGAGCAGACTGTGGTGTGATTGAAGTGACATCAAAAGCATCACGAATGCTGAATGGTGACCTCTTCTTCCACTCAGCACCCCCCGCCACACACACAGAAAAAAACCCTTGACAGCTCCTTTGTGGGAGAAATGTTTTCTAAGCTGTGGTTCGGGAATGGTGTTTCCAGGCTGGCTCTCAAATGGAACAGTGATGGCGGTAAGGGCACTGGCATACCAGCAAGCCTTCCATGGCCACTGCTGTACTTGCCTCCTCTAATGTCCCCCTCTCCTCTTTCTCCATCAGGTGGTGCGGCCCCTGCAAGATCCTGGGCCCCAGGTTAGAGAAGATGGTGGCCAAGCAGGAAGGGAAAGTGCTGATGGCCAAAGTGGACATTGATGATCACACAGACCTTGCTATTGAGTATGAGGTAGGAGCCAGAAAAGCACGGGCTTTCCTTCTCTGGCAGTGCGATGAAGGTCCCTCCCTGGGGAGAGGTGTGCCTGCACAGCAGCGGCATTGGCGAGGAGGGGAAGTCCAGTGCCTCCGGGTTCCTAATTCCTCGGGTCACTCATTAGTAGGTGGATTTCACTGCTTGGCTCTCCTCCAGCTCTTCTGCTTGTGTTCAGCATCCCCACCTTTAATTCTGCAGAAACGTATCCTCTAAGCCTTGCAGGCATTTGTCAATGTGAGTGCTTGCCTGCCTTTGAGGAGCCCGTAGCATATGCGGTGTTTCACTGTGTGCATGGGCTGCTCAGGTGCAGGGTAGGAACATGAAGTAACAAGCCCCAGTCTGTTCTGCTCTTGAACACAGTTCTTCGTGTAGC
>NW_009647738.1:1665470-1667500 GCF_000708025.1 Charadrius vociferus
GATAATGTCCTGTCCTTAAGCCAAAGCACAAACAGACACTATGGGTTTTGTTTGGGCAGTTGGAAGCCAGGTCAGAGAACACACGTAGGCAATAGGAGCCTGCGTCCTGCTCTTAGCAAGCACAGACCTTGGTGCTTACACTAGTGTTTTACACGCCTGTTGTGCGTGTTCCCTGTGCTGCCTTGCTCCCAGGAAGAAGCAGAGTGACTGGAGAAGGCCACGGCCTTGGTTTATGTTATTTATCTTTTCCCTGTGTCAGTAATTACGTAGTTTAAACAACGCAAAAATCCATCTGAGAACTGTACTTATCCCCATTGTCTCTCCTTGTAAACAACAATGTGGTCTGCAGAGTCAGGGCATCCTGATGCTGTGTTTTACAGGGAAGAAAGTGCTTGATTTTTACTTGCGTGTCACACAGATGGAGTTGCTTCCCCTCTGCAGATGAAGTCCTTCACCCAGGGTGGAGGCTAGCACAGGAAACTCCTCAAGTTGCCCAGCAAAGTGTGATCCTGAGTAAGCTGTCATTTTGTTGAGCCTGGAGGAGATGCTCTGTGCTGTTCCCACACCCTGCCGAGCCGGAAGGAGAAGGAAGTGGAAACAGCTTGTAAGCCCAAGGAGCCCTTTCTATCTGCGCTGTGGTGCATGTCCACCCACTTGGTGCCCACAAACATGACTTGCGGCTTCCACAAGCTGAGCACGAGAGCCTCTAGTGCTCCATTTGGTGGCAGTTACACCCCAGGCCAAGGCAGGTGGCTGCTGGCTCGTGAGCAGGGCTGTGTGTTGCGAGCTCGAAGGCTTCGTAGCTTGAGGGTGCTGGTGAGAAGTTGATGAGGGTGAGGTTGTTTCTGTGAAGTCAGAAAGTGCATAAATCCTAATAGATGCAGGCAAGGCTCTAGTAGCACCCACCCTAAGGAGAAGAGAATAGAGACTTACTATTTTTGAACAACCTGTCTGGTGTAAGGTGTTCCTGCCCATGGCAGGGGGGTTGGAACTAGATGATCTTTAAGGTCCCTTCCAACCCAAACCATTCTCTGATTCTTTGATACTGTGATTATTAGCTTAACTCTTGTATTGTTACAAGCCTTCCAGTAGATCGAATTAGCTGGGATTACAAGAGGATAATCTCAAATGACTGGAAAATGGCAGTGTGTGCATGTGAAGACAAGTCTTTAAAAAGAAGCTGAAAGTTCCCAAGTTGTGCAGGTTTGATGACACGCTGCGTGTGCTTTCCTACCGGATGGTGAACGTGCAGCTGCACAGCCTGCTGCATACGTGCGTTTGTCTGCCTGTCTTGCAGGCCTGGTGGCATGGGTGCAGGCAGGATTGAGGCTGCAGGCAAGGGACAGCTTCCAGCAATTCATTCTGGAGCCTTATATACAAACATGATGAAGTTTTGGTTTTGCAGGAGGGCCTGGGGATTATTGCTCTGTCCTCTGCACTCGGAATGATGCGTCTATCTGGTCTTGACTATTATCCCCGTGGCTAAAAGCCCATCCCTAAGCAGTGTCTGTGAGTAGGATAGCTGCAAATGGGTAGGAGTACAGGAGAAATTTTTGCTTTGATCTTAATAGTTTGGGGCATGCTTTTCAAGGCAGAAGTTTGGTGCATGTGCTTGGTTTTGCTTCGTCTTCTGGGCAGTTGCCACTTAAGGGGATGTGTGTGTAAGGGCTGATGAGAAGACACCAAGTCAAGATCAAAGAGGGACCGAAGGTAGTGTTTGGGAGAGACCAGGAAAACCAAAGGTGGTGTTTAGAAGGGATCAGGAAAGATACTCTTTTTTTAAAGCCATTCCACCAGGGATCAGATAGCTGCAGGCTGAGAAAGTTTTTGTTTCAGGGGGTTTTGGTGTCCGTGCCACCCCTCACAGCTCCTCATCTAAATGCCAGGAAGTCTGCTTCCATCCGTGTTTATTCCCCTGCCCACGAATTCCCTCCTTGCCACCAGATTGCACAACATCCTCTTCAGCAGCCTCCTTGGCGCGGGGGGAGGCAGGGCAAGGAGGAGAGACCCCCTGGAAGAGCCGAGGAATG
>NW_009647738.1:1667657-1676820 GCF_000708025.1 Charadrius vociferus
GAGACATGCCGGCGCATTCCTTCACTCGAGCCGCCGTCTGCCCTTGGCTGCTGGCCCTACCGGCTTAGTACGAAGTGGGGACGCGTTTCCTGCGACTGGAAATGTCCCCAGTGCCTTTTCCCATCCGGTTATGCCCAGCACAAAAGTTCTTTCTCTGGGGATTCCTCCTTTTATCTAACACCTTTCATCTCTGGTTGAGGCCTTTTGCCACTGCTCCAGCCCATTCCTGACCTCTCACCCTGAGAGCAGAAAGGGAGAAGGAATACTTTTGTTTAATCTGCTGTCTTCCGAAATTCTTTAGATTCATCTCTTGCCTTGGCCCGTTGCCTGTGCGCGTGGCTACTGGGAAAGGGCAGCCCTGTCTCTGGCCGCTGCGGGTGGGCAGCCCTGGAGAGCTGCTGGATACAGGAACGGTCGTTTATCAGCAGAGCTCAGTCCTGTGTTACGCCTCATTCTGAAGCCTGGGTGAAATCCTTCCCCCTGCTCCGTTGCATGGCAGCTGAGCTTGTATAAAAGCCCCAATTTCAGATGGGAGAGAATTTCCTCGGTACAGGCGCTGCCAGGAATAGCCTGGATGGCCACGTTTATTTATTTATCTGTGTGCTCAATGCTGATCAAAAGCAGCATGACTTTTTCTCTAAAAATGCTTTTGAGGGAGGAGGCGGGTTGGTTTAGGTTCAGTGCAAATGGGACCAAGAAAAAAGAAAAAAAAAAAAGGAAAAAAAAAATACCCCAACTTTGCCTTCTAGAAATTCCCATGGCTTCTCAAGCAGCAAAACAAAGTACGTGCTCCGTTAATGGGCCGCCCTTGCTGCAGCTATCAGGAAGCTGGTCAAAAGTGTTGTGTTTTCTGGGCAGAGGCAACTTGCTCGGTGCCCCTGCTTCTCACCCAGCTCTGCAGTGCCAGCCCTGGACCTGCCACCCGTTCTCGGGGTTTGCTCACCACCGTGGAAAGGGCAGGAGATGGAGGGATTGAGGCTGCATGAAGCTCATGGGTGTGCTGGGCAGCATGTAGAGAGCCCTGTAACTTGGTTTTATCTGCTCCTCTGTAGTGCTTTGAAGAGTTGCCCTTTTCTCACTTGGCTCGTAATGGCCTGACGCTTGCTGTTGCTGGTTGGGCACACTGTTTTTTGGATGGAGCTGGGGTAACTCTGTTCATTATTAACCCACTCTGCAAACCAGAGGGAGGCTCAGCAGAGCTTTGCACCTTCTCGAGGAAGGAGAGACAATTGAGTGCAGTGCTGGTACCGTCCTTTCTCACCCCTAAATTCACAAGGGAGCACATTGGCGGAACCATCGCCAGTGCTGGGGCCAGAGCCCTCTGGATCCGCTCCCATCGGTCACTAGGAGGAGCTGAAGATCGTGCGTTGCAGCAGCCCTGGCGCTCCCATCCCTTCAGATGAGACTGCACAAGCCCTGGAGGACAGACAGACTGCAGGGAGCCACGCCGGACTGGCCAGCCAGGACCGGGTGGGAAGGGAAGCACAAACTGCCCCTTTCATCTTGGGCTCCCGATGGGAGAAAAGCCAGCCCTCTGGCGGGTTTCCCAAGGAAGGATTTACAGATCCTCGCTGGCAGCAGGGCTGGCAGCACGCACGGGAAGGCCCCGCAGGCTGGCGGGTAGGCAGCAGGCGAGATAAGGACAGGACAGGTTTCGGGGGGCAGGCTTTGCAGAGATAAGGGCGTCGAAGCTTGGGGTCAGAAACACAACCAGATCTCTTCCCAGTGCAGCTCTCCGAGCTCTGGTTGCTCCTTCTCTCGATCGTGTCCCCAGGGTCTCTGTCACCGGTCAGCCAGCAAGTCCCTGGGGAGCGTTGTCATTTCCACTGCTGTTTTCTTGGATAATTCCCAGAAAACTTTGTTCTGGACTAAAAAAAAAACAATGCCCGGAGCAGCACAGCTGCCTGCTGGCTCTGGTCAGGGGGACTTTCTCACTTCTTACCTAATCATTGGGGATCCGCAGTGGACAGCCACTGGTGTGTGACCAGCCACTGGAGTGTGACCAGCTAAACCACTGAAAATAGGAGCAGAAGAGGAAAGATGGGCTGGAAGGGGTTGTCGTTACTGTGATAGGATGGGGCAGGAAATCTGCCTGTGCAGACAAGCTGGGGACCCTCCTCTGGCTCCAGCCTGGTCTGGAGAACACAGGTCCAGTCTCATACCACCCTGGCCATAAAATGTCCGAAGGTCGTCATGTCTCAGAGGTATCCTGGTAAAAGACTGGGTTTGTTTGCTTATGATAGGACAAAGGGAAGGAGAAGAGGAATTTGGGCGGGGGGGGGGAAGCTTTACCTGTTTGTTTATATATTAGCTTTGGGTTTGTCTTTAAAAATTGGGGTGTTATTTAAACTCGAAAAGCTGCTCAGCCTTGACTTAAGCAGTTCAACGTAAGTCAGTGCAGAGATGAGGCCACAGGGAAAGGAGGAACATGGAGCTGGGCTGGGCTGTGTTTCGTGAGTGGACGTGCTATCCCTCAGTGGTCTATGTTCAGCTCCCCTGTAGCCACTTCTGTAGAGCCCCATTTGGAGCCTGGGTGCAGCTGGACTCCCCACAGCTTCTGCTTACCTGTGTCTCCCTGTTTCTCTTGCCCCCAGGTGTCAGCAGTGCCAACTGTGCTGGCTATGAAGAACGGAGATGTCGTGGATAAGTTTGTGGGGATAAAGGATGAAGATCAGCTGGAGGCATTCCTCAAGAAACTCATCGGAGCCTGAAGTAAAAGGGTGGCTGTACCTCTGCCTCTGGACACGTCCACATTGTGCATTCCTTGCCTTGGAGAGCTGAGGGGCACGTGAACTGCCTGCCTTGTATGACCTGTTTTTTTTTTTTCTGGTTTGGGGTGGGTTGTTTTTTTTTTTTTTTTGAGATGGACAGTGCTGTAACCCTTCCCTCCCACTCCCGCTTCTCTTGGGCAGCAGTAGTTGTAAAGGGCACTGAGGAACGGGGCTGCTTATTCTCAAAATGGGGAATGCAGCTGGAATTAGGAGCCTGTGTTTATCAGCAAAGAGCTGACGTGCAGAGCTGCTGCTGCTGAGTTAAGAGGAGGAATGTTTTTCTCTTTGCGTAGCATCTGATAGCACAGAGCAGAGGGCAGCTGCTCCCTGCAAGATGTGGGTACATACCTGCCCTGGGTGGGTTTATTTAAAGCTGAGAATGCCTCTGCCGTGTCTGCAAAACCTGTCTCTTTTGTCCCTCTGTCCTCGTGTCGTTGAGACAGATACAACTCCTCCACAAATCCATGGGCTCCCGTCATAATTTTATAAGAGAAAATAGAGAGAAGTATTTTATGGATCTCCTTTTGTAGGTCTGTAATAAAGAGAACTTTATCGGTCACTGCTGTCTAGCTGGAGAATAAAATTTGATTCTCAGAAATCACAGGGAAGTCCCTTCTCTGTCCAGAGAGGTGAGAGGGAGTATCAGCAGCACAGTGCTTGGTTTCTAACGATGGGTTGGGAGAGCACAGGTTACAGCTTGATCCCTACTGAAAGGTAATGTGCCAAAACCCAAGTAAGTGGATTACTTTCACGGGGCTTTCAGTGCTGCTTGTGAGACCCCATTTGGGTGCTGTGGGATCTGGGATGCCAGAAGAAGGACTCGCCTCCTGTGCGCAGAGGAACAGTGTCTCGTTGCACATAGGGAACCTGAGCTGTGCTCGCTCCCCCCATGCTTTTCTCCTTTCCTGCCCGAGAGCCTCCCTCTCCCTTGCGTGAATGATTAAATCTGCTCACGCAGGTGAGCCTTGCCAAAAGGCAGTCTTTTGACTTTAGTTGCCCTGACCTTTAGACTAAGGGAGGCAGTTGTGTGCTCGTATCGGGAGCAGCCTTCAGCCCTTCCCATCTCCTCCTCCTCCTATATACACCTGTTTCCAGTCAACCTGGCTTCTAAGTGCTCCCAGCCTCCTTGTGTGCTTATAGGCAGAGTACAGCACTGGGGCTGATGCCTGCTGTAATGCTTAATTCCTTTTTGCTTATCTAAGCTGCATGAGAACATTGTAAGTGCTTAATAACCATGTACAAGCTGCTTTTTTTTTTTTCCTTCCCAGCTTCTGTTTCTTTCAATCGCTCTTAACTCTGCTTTGGCGCTGCTCCATTTCACCTCCCTGGCATAGGTTGTTATGAGCAGCGAGGCATTTCTGCACCTGTGCAATAACGATTTATGACCTTTGAAGGAGCAGGGGAGTGGTGATGCAAGTCCTGGGTGTCCTGCTGCAACTGCAGTGCTGCAGGCATTGCTGCTCCCACCTGCTTTGATCACCCCAGGGCCCAGGCAACAGCATGAGTTGGTGCTGGTCCCCTGAGATGGGTACTTTCCCGCCCGGGCTGGGCTGATCTCACCACCGGCAGGCTGCTAGAGGTGATGTCACTTGGATGTAATTTGGTAAAGAACTGTTGGTCAGTTACAATCGGTAAAAAACATCATTTTATTTTATTTGGGAGACCACAGAAGCTATGCTGCTCATGTTTCAGGCTGGGCAATTTGCCCTGCACTTTTGGTGTTCCTGCTCTGTAAACACTTCTAGTAAAGACTCTCTCCATTTTCCTGCATGAGCAGGAAAAGTAGGGGAACAGCGTCACGTACCCGACAATAGTCAACTTTCATGCTTCACCATCCTACAGAACAGGAAAAAACACAGTGACTTTGCATTGTGTAATTAAGGGGCAGTATAAATTAGCTATTTTATCACTTCCTTCTAAGGAAAAGTGGAGCTAAGGTGCCATTCAGCTATTAAAGTGCCAGCACGCTTTAGGGTGCATTATGTGAAAGCCGCAACTGTTCCTTTGAGATAAATGCTGAAGACCCACATACATAGTGCCCTGTGGAAATCCTTCAGAAACAGCGTAATGGGTGGAGAGAAGGAGAGGTCTGGGGGCACCTTGAGACTCCCCAAGCACTTTGCACAGTTTTCACCACAGGACAGGACTCAAAGCACAAGGATATTTTCTGTGGCAGGATCTTAATTCAGCTCCCTGCTTGCTGACTGCCGGGAGAGGCTTCAGGGATTCCCACAGCTGCTGTTAATAACAGAGGAGGTGCAAGCAGGAGCAGTGTATTTATGTAGTGGGTAAAAGAGGGGTTGCACAGTAACTTTCATGCCACCTGAATGTGATGTTGGTCTTTCCTGAGCGATGACAGCTGAAGCAGTAGGTAATTCCTCAGCAGTAGCTGCTTTTTCCATGTCAGCTGGGAAGATGTTTCCTCTCAGCTCACTCCAGTAAGGATGCAGTTGGTCTTCCCTTCAGTTAAACACACTGAATGCTCCTCTGATGTGTTAAGCATTTGCTCTCTCCTACCCGAGCCTGCCCACATTGCAGCAACTTTCTCAGCTTCTAATGTTCCTGGTTGCTCTTTTAAGAGGATGCAGCAGTCGGTGCCTTCCCAAGGGGAGCAAAGCTGAGCTAAACCCACTTCTCCCTCCCCAGGTACATTCTGAACCCAACACTGAGGTCCCCCCCAAAAGTCAGGCGTGGTGCTCTGTCCTCACGTTTTGTCCAAGGCACCCTGACCTGAGGCAAGTGGAGGTTTTTCCATTTGTTTCTGTTGGCTTTACACTTGCATTGAGCCCTGCTCCTTTTCCTGAGATGTTTGTGTCTGCCCGCTGAACTCCATCTTAACTTCCACCTGCTCTGGGCCGTGGCAAATGCCTGCAAGGAGGGAGAGCTGTGCTACCTTCTCTGCTGGGGGTGCAGCTTCAAGTGCTGGTAGAGGATGGAAATTTCAGGTTGCCTGGTTTGTGGCACACGGGGTTTGTGTATATGTGGTCCCCTACAGCTCTGAAGGGGACAGTTTTGGCCACGTTTAGCTGCAGTCAGGTCTGGCCTCAGCAGCCCTGCCACCCAGCACTGACAGTAAATCCTTTGTTTTATCAACATATTATATGATTCCTCCTGTCCAAAGAACAAAACAAAGACTAGCTCCATGTCAACAGGGAAATGGATGCCACTAATGCTGCCCTAGGCAGGGCCCTTTGCCCTAACAGTTTGTTCATCACTTTGAGCTTCCCCCCTGCACCCCCCAGTTTTTTTCAACTAAGTAATTATAGGATTCAGACAGAATCGGCAATTAAATTCTCCAACCCTGCAAGGCTGTTAGCAGCAATGTGAAGCTCAGCGTTGTTCAAAAGTGTTGCTGAATTGCGTTAAGTGCTCACTGGGAATTTCTGCTTCCTGCAAGTTAAAGAACAGCTTGCACAGCTGCAATACCCTAAGCAATAAAAAGATAAGATAAAGCTATGATAGGCTTCACTTCCAGAGCAAAACAAAACTACATCACCTGTTACACAGTCCTGTCCTGGTTACCTGCCCCTGCAACCCACCCAGGCTCAAGTCCATCACCACACACAGGTGCCTTTCTGCTGCTCTTCTCAAGGACACAGGGTGCACTTGTGAGCTGTGTGGTTTCTCTGCCTCTGCAGCTTTGTGACTTCGGCAACACTTTCCCTCTTAAAACCTTTCTCAGGTGAAAAAGAGAGGCTGCAACTCATGGCAAGAGTGGTAGCCACAGGCCGGGCTGCTGTGCTGAGCTGTGCCTGGTTGCTTTATTCCTCAATGTGCATTCTACCATCCAGGGAAGGATAGAGGCAGGAGCAGCAGGGGAAACCCCAGATTTCTTACACTCAGAGGAGCCAAATGGCTGAAGACTGGAAACCTGCAAGGAGAGCTTGAAAATGCGGCACCCCGCATCCCAGCGGGGATAGAGTGAGGAGAAACCCTGTGGCTGCCTTTCTTGTGGAAAGAGGTCCCCGCTGGGCAGTGAGATGGGGAGATTGGTCCTGCAAGGAGAGGCCAGAGGGGTGTGCTAGAGCCACTTGTGCCCTGTGGGCACAAGGAGAGTTGGCAGCTGCAGGCGACAGGGCAGCACCCAACCTCCTGCCTGCCCACATCGACTTCCTAGGCCCTCAAAATCCAAATAGTCGCAATAAAAATGGATTAAAATTGACTGGGTTTTCTCCATGGTCTGCAGCTTCTGTGAAATAATGTCCCTGCACATATATCTACGTGTTTACTCACTCATGTACTCTTGTTTTCTGTTGTGGAGAGTGCCAGGAGCTTCTGGGGCTCACAGGTGTCCCCAGCAGCTGTAGCTGCTGACGGAAGAGACCAGGAGCCAGCCTGCTTGCTCTCCCACTCAGGGGAAGGCTGAGCTCCCTGTACCCTTCTCGGCACACGCTGCTCATCCCTCTGCTGCTGAAGGCACCCTGGCTCCATCACGCCTATGAACGGAGGAGTGGTTGAGCAATACTGAAAAACAGGAAATTTTTGCAGCGAGAGTCCTCAGAAACATCCACTTCAAGTTGTCCAGAGGGTACAAAATACACCAGAGATTTCGGTGCTTTCCAAAGATGATGGTGACCTCCACAGCCACCCACGTGGCTGCAACTCCTCCATGCCGGTCCCTCACAGCTGGCAGCAAGAGGGTGTTTGTCCCGGCCGGCTCTGCATGCTCAGCTTCACTGCCTCAGGGACAGAGAGGAGCTGCATCCCCTGAGGTTGCTTTCTTGCTCCATCATGAGGCAATGAAGCTTCCCCGTGGGGCCCATAGCCGTGGGCGCAGGGACTGCCCAGCTCCTGTCCTCGCAGGTGGCTTTAACCACAGGACCGTGCCACACTGCAGCCAGCAGGTAACAAACGCCCTGGGTCTGGCTAGCACAGCGGCTGTGATGGAGACGGAGCACCGCACCGCATGCAAGCTCCGGCACGCCCGCCGGTATTTATATAACATCGTTTTGCTTTAATCTGGCTTTCTAAGTAAATTGTCAAAGCCCTTTCTGTTCACTAGGAACCTTTTTCTTTTTTTTTTTTTTTTTGACTGCAAGTTTCGTGTTTCAAAGCTCGGCTAGTTTTGAGTGATGCTGAAAAACCCCATTTGCAATGGCTTTTTGTTCTGTGCCGGTATTGTTCAGGCAAAAGTGGTTGTTTTCTTTTCATCCTGGCATAGCTCAGGAGTGACTGCATAGCCTGAGCTCAAACTTTCTAAAAATACTCACCCGTGAGGAGAGATCCAGCATGGCAGTGTTCAGACCCAGAGATTAACGCCTTGGAAAGGCACGGTGGTGATCTGAAAAAGAAGCCAGTGGCAGCGTCGTGCCAACTCTTTGGGCACTGTAAGCCCTGGAGCTGCAACGCATGGCAGGCAGAGAGGACCTGCAGAGCTCTGCGGGTCTCTCTGGTTCCCCCAGACCCAGGTACGGAGGAAGTCCACGCAGCACCTGCAGAACCAGCCTAGGGGAACTACTGTCTGTGGGGAGGCTGTTGGGTGACTCAGAAGTCATAAAGAAAAGAACTTCACGCTGCTTGGAGAAGCAAGGCTGAACGATGGGCCTGCTCCTCACCAGAGGCTGGTCTTCGTAACCACATCCTCTTGGAGCGTGAGACAGGCGGCTCTGGGGGAAGGGAGGATGGCAGGGACTGAGCAGAGCAGAGATCAGGCATGTGACAAATTGCAGGAAGGCATGTGGCAGCTCCTTTTTGTCCTTCCACTGGCTGATTGCAGGAAGCTCCCCAGGTGATGGCTTTAGCAGCTGCTGGGACAGGAGACCTTATTGTTCTGCGCTCGTGTTTACAGCTGTGCCAGTTTTTGGCAGGAAGCTACAAGACAAAACACTTGCATTCTTCTTTCTTGCTCGCCGGGTTTGCTCTCAAGGTGCTGATACTTCAGCTTAGCTCTTTCAGCTTAGCTGGCCCCTTGAGGAGGTCCAGCTTCCCCTTCCCAGCCAGGCCGGGTCAGATCCCATGGGTTTTGCCCTAAGATCCTGGCAGGAGCATGGAGACTTTTCATAGAGCTTGGACAATGTTAAGGATTCCTGCTAAACTCTGCAGTTGCCCAGCACATCAACCCTCTTGTACCTGTCTGGGCCCTGTTTAGTTCCCGTTCCCCTTCCCCTGGCCTTGGGCTTAAGTTCTGTTCTCCATTTGGGTTTTCTTAGTGACACTCAGAGGAAGCATGTTTGGGGTTTTCTTAATCTGTCTGGCATTGCACAGGAAGGCAGAAGCTGGCAGCACCCTTGAGATGAAAGGATGTGGGAACATGAGGGACCCGTCACTGCTGGTCTCACTGGAGCCTGCAGCACAGAAACCGGCAGCATGTGGCCATGTCCGCAAGCAAGCTCCTTAGATTGCTGTCATCTCCCTGTTCTGCTGCTCCCTGCGATGCTGTGCTGCCCTGTGAC